>NC_092130.1:3962199-4262199 GCF_043159975.1 Macaca nemestrina
TGAAAGCAAGTCCACACCCTCATGGAGGGTCTGTTCGATGGGGGAAGACAGATAATAAACACGTAGACAAATAAACAGCAGGCTGTAGTAAGTGCGCTTAATACTGCTGGAGGAATAGGAAGGGGTGCCCAAGGGGTGGATGGGAGTGTGGTCAGGGAGGCCTTTAATTAGGCAGCATTTGAGCAGAAGCTGAAGGGAGTGAGGGAGCAGCCTTCCAGGCAGAGGGAACAGCACCTGCAAAGTCCCCAAGGCAGGAGCAGACGCTACAGGCCACTGTGGTCCATGGGAAGTGGATTTCTTTGAAGTTTGTTTTCATGACATTTTGAGTCAGAGGAGAGGCACAGGTAAGTGCATGTTTTATGGACTGTCAGCCCTGGCAGTTGGTTTGAAAGAGGGATGGGAGAGGCTGGAGTCAAGGGGGCCTGTGAATGGGCAAAAGCCGTACATTCGTTGTCTGTCTTTCATGCATTTATTTACTTGTTTATTCAACAGATAATGATTGCGCACCTGCAAAGGCACAAGTGCGTGCAGGTCTCTGGGAAAGACACAGGAGAAGAGAAAGAGACACAGTTGTGTCTTCCCAGCTGTTTGCCCCTATTTAGCAGGCAAAGCAGTTGTGCAGGTACAAGATGCTGAGGGCCGGGCCTGGGGCTGAGCTGCGGGAGAGAGTGGAGGGCAGCTGTGAATGTCACTGTTGTAGCCGAAGCCCCAGGAATTGGTGACTAATCAGATGTCAAGGAAAGGGACAGGGAGGAGTCACTGCTGAGGGCAAACTTCATTCCTTCTGGGAAGGGCACAAAGAGAAAAAATGTGCCAGGTGCTGTCTGGTGGGAACTGCAACTCCTGCTCACCCAGGAGGAGCAGTTGCTTAAGGCACCTCAGGGACAGGCAGAGACATGTAGGCCCCTCTTTTCCTTATCCACTATAGCCCCCACCCTGAGCTTACAGCAGCTCAGCCTACTCACCAGCACAGGCTCCACAGGTAATCTGGCCATTCCCAGCCATGGCCAGGGGTCGGTGATTTCGGGTAGGTAAGGAGCTATTACTGGCTGGGTGATTTTGAGCAATCGCATGGCCTGTCTGAGCCTCAGCTTGAGTATCTGTAAAATGGGTTGACAACCATTTCATTGCAGGGCTGTGGTGAAAATAAAATGTACTAATGGCTGTGAGAGGCTTTGTAAACAGTCAGGGAGGGGATTGAGCCTAAATTATATATATATCCGTTATGTCTCCTATATGTGGGTCAATATATACATGGGTATACACAGAGTTTGGGTTGAGGGGCTAATGTAGGACCATTTCCTGCTTGCTATAAGCTAAACAGTGAGTAATGCTATCTCCTTGTTCTCTTTCCAGCTGGTTCTGAGGACATGGGGACCACAGTCAATGGAGATGTATTTCGGGTAAGCAAGGCTCTGTCTCAGCAGCGGTGAGGACCAACAGCCCCGATCTCAGTAACTTAAAGCCTCATTGTTGTAGGCTTACAGCTCCAAGTTCTCCTGTTCATTATATCTGATGCGTTGGGGTGGGAACATAGAGAAAGGTTTTTGGCATGTTTTCTTGTCATGTAGAGGGCAGGGAAGAAGAATAAGGACCACTAGTGATCGAGATTGATGGGGAGTAACCTCAAGTTGCCCATGGTGATGTCTGGTTTTGGGAGGGAGAGGTCAAGTAGCCCACGGTGGCATGAGATGAAGGCAGCGCAAGGCCTTCCCTGACCATGTACCACTGACGGGAGGCAGAACCAAGGCCATCTCCACACACAGGGCGGGCCCTTTGGTCCAGATATTCCACTTCCAGAATTTTCCCAAAGGAAATAATTGGACAAGGCCACCCAGATTCTCTGCAGGATTATTTATAATGGCAGACAAATTGGAGACAACCTAAGTGTCCAGCATCAGGGGACTGAATAGATAGATGAGAAAACCATGCTGTTGTTAAAAAGGGCAATCAGGGATGGCCGCAGTGGCTCACGCCTGTAATCCCAGCACTTTGGGAGACTGAGGTGGGTGGATCACTTGAGGTCAGAGTTCAAGACCAGCCTGGCCAACATAGTGAAACCCCATCTTTACTAAAAATACAGAAAATTAGCCTGTCATGGTGGCAGGTGCCTGTAATTCCAACTACTTGGGAGGCTGAGGCAGGAGATTTGCATGAACTCAGAAGGTGGAGGTTGCAGCGAGCCGAGATCATGCCATTGCTCTCCAGCCTGGGAGATTAAGAGTGAAACTCCGTCTCAAAAAAAATAAATAAATAAAAAATAAAAGGGCAATCAGAGCTTCCTGTATTGACACGAAAAGATGTCCACAATATATTAAGTGGAAAAAGCAGCTTGCAGAATAATATACACAGTATGGTCCTGTGGTTTTTTTTTTTTTTTGAATATGTTTGGGCCAGGTGTGGTGGCTCACACCTGTAACCCTAGCACTTTGGGAGGCCTAGGCAGGCAGATCATGAGGTCGGAAGATTGAGACCATCTTGGCTAACACGGTGAAACCCCATCTCTACTAAAAATACAAAATTAGCTGGGCGTGGTAGCGCATGCCTGTAATCCCAGCTACTTGGGAGGCTGAGGCGGGAGAATTGCTTGAACCCTGGAGGCGGAGGTTGCGGTCAGCCGAGATCGCGCCACTGCACTCCAGCCTGGGCAACAAGAGCAAAACTGTCTCAAAAAAAAAAAAAACAAGTTTGCACTACGTATCTGAAAGGATGTGTACCAGCTGTTAAGAATGGTTAGCCCCAAGGGCAGGGTGGGATGGGGATAAGAAAAGGGCATTCACTTTCGCTGGGTTGTTTAAAAATTCTTTAAGTGTTTTTATAGCACAAAAAAGGAAAACCCAGCCGGGCACAGTGGCTTAAGCCTGTAATCCCAGATTTTGGGAGGCTGAAGTGGGAGGATCGCAGGAGTCCAGGAGTTTGAGGCCAAACTGGACAACATAGTAAGACCCCGTTTCTACAAAAAATGAAAAATTAGCTGGGGAAATAGTGTGTGCCTATAGTCCCAGCTACTCAGTAGTCTGAGGTGGGAGGATTGCTTGAGCTGGGGAGGTCAAGGCTGCAGTGACTATGATTACACTACTACACTTGGCCTGGGTGAGTCTTTTTTTTTTTTTTCTTTTCTCGAGATGGAGTTTTGCTCTTATTGCCCAGGCTGGAGTGCAATGGCACGATCTTGGCTCCCTGCAACCTCCGCCTCCTGGGTTCAAGTGAGTCTCCTGCCTCAGCCTCCTGAGTCTGGGATTACAGAAGTCCACCACCATGCCTAGCTAATTTTTTGTATTTTTAGTAGAGACGGTGTTTCTTTTTTTTTTTTTTTTTTTTTTTGAGATGGAGCCTTGCTCTATCGCCCAAGCTGGAGTGCAGTGGCGCGATCTCTGCTCACTGCAAGCTCCACCTCCCGGGTTCATGCCATTCTCCTGCCTCAGCCTCCCGAGTAGCTGGGGCTACAGGCGTCCACCACTACACCCGGCTAGTTTTTTGTATTTTTAGTAGGGCAGGGTTTCACTGTGTTAGCCAGGATGGTCTTGATCTCCTGACCTCCTGATCCTCCCGCCTTGGCCTCCCAAAGTGCTGGGATTATAGGCGTGAGCCACCGTGCCTGGCGAGACAGCATTTCATCATGTTGGCCAGGCTGGTCTCGAACTCCTGACCTTCAAGTGATCCACCCAACTCGGCCCCCCAAAGTGCTGTGATTACAGGCGTGAGCCACCACGCCCGGCATGACAGTCTTTTAAAAAAAAAAAAAAAAAAAAAAGAAAACCCTAGTAAGTGTATTTCTAGTTAAGACTGCTTCTGTCTGCACCTGCCTGACTCTCTTCCCCTTGAACACACACAAATCCATTTTAGTACTTTGAGGGAACTCAGACCACAGAGGCATGCAATCATCCTCACCTCAGCCCCCGAACCAGATGCCTGGTGGGGCTAAACCTCCCCTCAGAGCCTTCATTCCCACTCAGACTGGGCCAAAGACCCTTGATCCTGGGGACTTCGGCTGTGGGATCTTCTGAGCCCCGCCCTGGAGGAGCTGGCTTCTTAAATCCTCTGGGGGAATAAACAATCCTTATTTTCTTATGTAAGAGGGATGGGCTGGTACCTTATGCAGGGAAACTGGCCAAGTCCTGTTTCTGGAAAATTACTCAACTATCAGCAAGCTGGAAAAGTCGATCTCTAGGACTTCAGCAGCTTCATGTCTGGTTGGGCCCGAGGGAGTCAAAGAATGAGGATTTGCTGCTGTGCAGCTTGGTAGATCACTGAGACTTAGGCTGCCCAGGCTCTGGGCACATTCAGAAGGACTTTGGTTGACCCCACAGTTCTCTGTCCTAAAGTGGACCCAGAGCTGGAGATATGCTTGGAACCACAGAAGTATGTAGAACGTGGCTGGGCACACTGACTCACGCCTGTAATCCCAGCACTGGGAGGCTGAGGTGGGTAGATCACTTGAGGTCAGGAGTTCGAGACCAGCCTGGTCAACATGGAGAAACCCTGTCTCTACTAAAAATACAAAAATTGGCTAGGCAGGATGGTGGGTGCCTGTAATCCCAGCTACTCAGGAGGCTGAGGCAGGAGAACTGCTTGAACCTGGAGGCAGAGGTTGCAGTGAGCTGAGATCGCACACTGCACTCTGGCCTGGATGACAGAGTGAGACTTTGTCTCAAAAAAAAAAAAAAAAGAAAAGTACCTAGAACACTCTGAGCAGGATCATTTACCTTTCCTAAAGATTAGCATCGTGAAGCTCAGAGCGGTGAAGTGGTGAATGCAAAGTCACCTAGGAAATCAGCCAGTTCTGGAGTGCACCCCCTTTGACTGACTTGGCCCCCCGCCTTCTCCCTCCCAACCCCTCATCCCTGGGTGAGCCCTGGGTGAATCTGAGGAACCCTGGGCCTCTTTTCTAATCTCAGTGAGAACTCTTATTTTCACTGTTACTAAGAATCAGAGCAGGTGTGTTTATTTGTAAATCATATCACATCAGTGCCATCCTAGAATCCTTACAGGCAGGGCAGGGTCACAGACGAACTGAGTCACTCAGAAGCATGGTGGCAAAGCCCCAGTGTGCCTACATCTCCTGACCTCTGACCTGGTGTGCTTTGCATTACCGCTCTGTTGCTGGAACTGGCTGGCCACAGTGGCTGGGTCACAGGTGGAAAGCCCCAGCTCTTTAAGATTGAGCATAGCAGGTCTGGCCTGCACCTGCCTGGGGAGGAGAAACCTTGGCCTGTACACACCCAACACTTTCAAGGATCCTGGACCGAGCTTTTGTGCTTCCTTTGTTACTCTTTTCTGCAGTCCGTGCACCACGAGCGGGTCCAGCTGCAAACCCGATTGCCAACACGGCCTAAGAACAAGCCTGCCCACACCTATTCCAGCTCCATTTGGCACAGCCAGGGAGGGGCAGGGACAGAAGGGCCCTGCAGGACTCTGCCTCCCCACCTCTGCACAGATCCTCTCTCCTTTCCCTTAATACTCCCATCATCCTCCTTTGAGCTACTTAGAGGAATTAGCAGCTCAGCTTAGCTTAGATTTAGCTGATCAATCCCAAAGAAGGATGTGGCTCATCCTCTTGGCCGTCCCTGGAGTCGCAGCACACGCTTGGCTGGTGTGGGTCCACAGAGGCTTTCATGGGTGGGCCCAGCAGAGGGGTCCCTCAGGAGAGGGATTCTAGGGAGCTAGACTGAGACAAGCCTGGCCCTGACTGTCGCCTCCTGCCTTCTGGTCCTGGCTATTCCTGCCCCTTTCTCTCTGCAGAGCTTGGGAGGGGTCAGAACATTGCTCTAGCCACTGGTGAGCTCTGCTGGTTGCCACCCCTCCTGGCCATGACTTGATCTCCCCACTGAGATGCTCAGGTGATTAAAGGAGAGCCCAGTTGTGGCCCCTGACGCTGTCACTGGCAAGGGTAGGGGTGGGGGCAGGGGCAGGAAAATCTGTTCTGAGCAGCCCGGAAATAATGAGTGGCGGCTGCTTCTCGGGGCTTTACCTGCTGGCAGCGGCACTGTGCTCTCCTGGCCACGGTGCACTGAGGCCAGCAGGCGTGGGGCCTGCCACACTGGAACAGCGGGCGACAGCAGCCATGCTGTCCCTCACGCACACGCCCTCCATGGGCTGCGGAGTGTTTCCATAGCGTCTCGTGAGCCTCACTTCCCACCGGTAGTAGGATGTTGTCACTCATTTAACAGGTTTGAGAGCCAAGCTGCCCGGGGAAGGGACTTCTCAAAGGTCACGAGTCCGGTGAGCGGCAGAAGGGGGATGTAAAGCCCAGCCCCTCTGATGGAGTGTCCAGCGCTCTCCCCTGCCCTCCACACCCCTGTGTACCCAGCCACTTGTTTATTCATTTGGTTTATATGTTTGGTCATTTATTCATTTTGTCAGTGCACATTCTTTTATGGCTACACACCTGCTACGGCAGCAAATAAATGGATATGGAGGCAAATCCACTGGGTAGTTGGTCTCCAAAGAGCTCTCTTGGCCGGGCGCGGTGGCTCACGCCTGTAATCCCAGCACTTTGGGAGGCCAAGGCGGGTGGATCATGAGGTCAGGAATTCGAGACCATCCTGGCGTACATGGTGAAACCCTGTATCTAGTAAAAATACAAAAAAATTAGCTGGGCGTGGTGGTTAATACAAAAAAATTAGCTGGGCGGGTGCCTGTAGTCCCAGCTTCCCGGGAGGCTGAGGCAGGAGAATGGCGTGGACCTGGGAGGTGACAGAGCTTGCAGTGAGCAGAGATCACGCCACTGCACTCCAGCCTGGGGGACAGAGTGAGACTCCGTCTCAAAAAAAAAAAAAAAAGAGCTCTTTTTTTTTTGAGAGACAGGGTCTCGCTCTGTAATTGAGACTGGAGTGCAGTGGTGTGATCAAGGCTCACTGCAGCCTGACCTCTTGGGCTTAAGTGATCCTCCTGCCTCAGCCTCCTGAGTATCTGGGACTACAGGGAGGGCCATCATGCCTGGCTAATTTTTAAATTTTTTTATGGAGATGTTGTCTCGCTGTATTGGCCAGGCTGGTCTCAAACTCCTGGGCTCAAGCAGTCCTCCTGCTCAGCCTCCCAAAGTGCTGAGATTACAGGTGTGAGCCACTGTGCCTGGTCTCACACTCGCTTCTGATAGAAGATAGGGACCTGGAAAGAGGTAGATGGGAGCCCAGGAAGGTGAGGGCTTGGCTCTGGGGAAGTATTAGGAGCTAACAGATTGAGTTCTTCTCTGTGTAGGCACCAACCAAGAGCTTTACGTGCCTGATCTCCCTGAGTTCTCCCAACTCCCTGTGATGTCGGTTGTCATTATTGTTTTAATCAGGAGGGTTAACAGCTCGCTCAAGTTGTGTAGATAGTAAGAGGTAAAACTTGAATCCAGGATCAGGCGCCAGAGCCTGCCCTAAAGTTAGGGAACGCAACTGTGAGGGGACGCTGGCAGGGGGTTCCGAGGCTGCCCAGGGGGATGTGGGTGGCCTTGGTCAAGGGAAGAGCATGTGCAAAGCCGCAGAGGGTTGGTCATTCAGTCCGGGGTTCACCCGAGCCTGGGACCTGCTGCACCAAGGGACGTGCCAGGAGAGCCAGGAGGGGCCAAAGGTTTCGAGTGAGCCCTGCATAGCCTTCGCTAGAGTGCATCAGTGGGCCTTGCAGCTGGTTGCAAGGGGTGGAGATGTGGACCTGGTTTGGCCAGCCTTGGCACCTTGGGCCTGGGGCAGGACACCGTGGGGGCTGAAGTTTCCTTAAGGCTGTTCCCGCGCCCAGGCTGCAGGCTGCAGCAGAGGTTTAGATGGAGTCAGAAGACCTGGACTTTCACTTTCTGCTTTTTCCCAGCTGGCTGGCTGTGCGCTAGTCACTTAACTGCTCTGAGCCTGGTTTCTCATTTGTAAAATGAGCATTAGAGGCTCCGCTCCGCTGCCACACAGGGCTGTGGAGAAAGTGCTCTGTAGCCCTGGACACTTCTCACAAATTCCTGACCCAGCCCCTCGTTGAGCTTCAGGTGGTGTGTGGGGGTGTGTCCCAGAGGAAGGCGGGCCAGAGGCCTGGGGGCAACCGGAGCTGGGGACCCAGTCTCTAGTCTTGTCTTGAGAAGGAGACAAGCAGGAACACAAATCATGCATCACAGAAGTGGTGCATGGGCCCTATTAGCTACTATGTGACAAGTCACACCCAGCAATTCAGTTTGAATCCTGGCTCTGTCACTTCCTGGCTGGGTGACCTTGGCTCTTTGGAGATAGAGTTTCCCTACCTGTGAAACAAAAAGAATAAAACTTGGCTGGGTGTGGTGGCTCCTGCCTGTAATCCCAACACTTTGGGAGGCTGAGGGGGGCGGATCACTTGAGGCCAGGAGCTTGAGACCAGCCTGGCCAACATGATGAAACCCTGTCTCTACTAAAAATAAAAAATTAACCGGGCGTGGTGGTGCCCACCTGTAATCCCAGCTACTCAGGAGACTGAGGCAAGAGAATTATTTGAGTCCGGGAAGCGGAGGTTGCAGTGAGCAGAGATCACGCCACTGCGCTCCAGCCTGGGTGACAGAGTGAGACTCTGTCTCAAAAAAAAAAAAAAAAAAGAAAAGGGCCAGGCACTGTGGCTCACGCCTGTAATCCCAGCACTTTGGGAGGCTGAGGCGGTTGGATCACAGTCAGGAGTTCAAGACCAGCCTGGACAAGATGGTGAAGCCCCGTCTCTACTAAAAATACAAAAATTAGCCGGGCGTGGTTGTGGGCGCCTGTAATCTCAGCTACTTGGGAGGCTGAGCAGAGAATTGCTTGAATCCGGGAGGTGGAGATTGCAGTGGGCTGAAATCACACCACTGCACTCCAGCCTGGATGACAGAGAGACTCCATCTCAAAAAAGAAAAAAAACAAAACAAACAAAAAACACCAAAAAACAAAAAAAAACCACGTAGGGTTGCGAAGATTAAAGAAAGCCATTTAATTGCAAGTTCTCCAGAGTCTTAATTTAGGGCAGGCTTGGCCAGGCGCGGTGGCTCATGACTGTAAACCTGGCACTTTGGGAGACCGAGGTGGGTGGAACACCTGAGGTCAGGAGTTCGACACCAGTCTGGCCAACAGTAGAGACAGAACCCCGTCTCTACTAAAAATACACCACACCTAGCCACGTGTGGTGGCAGATGCCTGTAATCCCAGCTACTTGGGAGGCAGAGGCAGGAGAATCGCTTGAACCCAGGAGGCTGAGGTTACAGTGAGCCGAGATCCTGACATTGACTCCAGCTGGGCAACAGAGCGAGACTCCGCCTCAAAAAAAAAATTAGGGCAGGCTTTATGGAGATGGCAGGCCCTGAAGGATACAGATGAAAAGAGAATCCTGCCCAGGGCCCCTCTCCACCCCTCTCCTCCCACATCTGGCTGCATGTGTGTATTGATTTCCCGAAGGCTCCAGGCCCACGTGACTCCTACACGTGCTGGCTCTTGGCCTGAAATGCCCTTCCCCATCTCTCCCCGCTGTGCTCTGTCTCCAGGTAAGAATGGTGCCCTCCCCCACTCTCTTTACCTGACCTGTGTTCCAGCAAGGTTCACACTTCCCCAGCCATGGTTCTCATCTGCGAGGGACTCCCTGGAAGATGTCTCGCTCATCCCTGTCCCCAAGCCTGAACATCTGTGAATTCATTCAATATTCTTGAAAGGTGGCCAGGCGCGGTGGCTCAAGCCTGTAATCCCAGCACTTTGGGAGGCCGAGACGGGTGGATCACGAGGTCAGGAGATGGAGACCATCCTGGCTAATATGGTGAAACCCTGTCTCTACTGAAAAATATAAAAAACTAGCCGGGCGAGGTGGCGGGCGCCTGTAGTCCCAGCTACTCGGGAGGCTGAGGCAGGAGAATGGCGTGAACCCGGGAGGCGGAGCTTGCAGTGAGCTGAGATCCGGCCACTGCACTCCAGCCTGGGTGACAGAGCGAGACTCGTCTCAAAAAAAAAAAAAAAAAAAATTCTTGAAAGGCTCCTGCAGCCAGGCCGTCCCGGTGTTGGGTGCTGTGTAGAAACAGGCAGCCTCTGCCCTCCTGGAGCTTGCTTACTTTTTTGGGGGAGGGAAGGGGGAAAACACAGATTTTAAACAGGTAAACAAGACAAGGCCTCAATCAGGAGGCAGAGGAAGCCCTAGGAAGATATAGACCCTTGATTCTAGGGGAAGAATGTTCCAGACAAAGCCTCTGAGGGGATACAAGATGAGCTTGCATGAAGGCCAGTGTGGCAAGAGTACACAGATAGAGGACAGAAATCAGAGGCCCAGGGAGAGACCAGATCACTTGAATTTTGTTCTAGCCATAGTAGGGAGCCTTCACATGTTTTATTTTAATTAATTTATTTTTATTTTAGTTTTATTTATTTGTTTTTTGAGAGAGTCTCACTGTGTCACCTAGGCTGGAGTGCAGTGGCACGATCTTGGCTCACTGCAACCTCCATCCCCCGGGTTCAAGCAATTCTTCTGCCTCAGCCTCCTGAGTAGCTGGGATTACAGGCGCCTGCCACCACATCTGGCTAATTTTTGCATTTTAGTAGAGATGGGGTTTTACCACGTTGCCCGGGGTGGTCTTGAACTCCTGAGCTTAGGCGCCTGCCTCAGCCTCCGAAAGTGTTAGGATTATAGGCGCCAGCCACCATGCGCGACTGCCTTTGGATATTTTAAAGTGTGACATGATAAATCGGATTTAGGCTCTGAACAAGTCATTCGGGCATTTTGTGGAGATGAGGCTGCAGGAAGCAGAGACCATCTGTGGTCCAGGCCAGGGGTGGTGAGGGCCGGAGGGAGAGTTTTAGAGATTGTGATGACAGGCCCTGCTGATGACTTGCTCAGGGCATGGGAAGGAAGGAGAAATCAAGGACGAACATGAGGCTGGGGCCTTAGTACCCTTGGGAAATTGTTCACTGTCCCTAGGCTTTCATTTTAACATCTGGAACAAAAAATCCAAGAAAGCAAAGGAGGTTTTGTAAAAATGTTGTGCGACACAAGGCGAGTGGGTGAGTGGTGATTGGAGGAGGCAGCCCCACTGCCCCTTCTCATAGACCTAAAGGCTGAGGTCTCGATGCCATGTGGATGCCACCCTAAAGACAACGCTCAGATATGACCTTCTCTTCCCTTCCTCCTCCCCCACAAGGGCACTGTGGTGCCTTTTTCTCAGACGGAGGATGGGGGCAAGTTTGGGGAATGAGAAGTCAAGTGGCGTTCGGGATTCCTGAACACCCACGTGGGCTGGCGCAGAGGAAGGGCTCAGTACATGTTTGCTCGAGGAGTGGGGATTGGGTGGTGGTCAGATGGCTGCCTTCATTGTATTTTTATTTTTATTTCCAACTTCTCTGATCTCTCAAGTCATTTTAGATAGAGGTAAGTGTTGGGAAGAAAATAAAACAGGGCACCTGGGTAAACCCATATACACAAAGTAACAGTGCAGTTGTCTGCAGATGGAAGGCTCTGTAGGTTTGGGCAGCGGTGCTGGGAGGAGTCCTTGTAGCCTGGCCTCAGAGCAGTGTTGTTCCCAGAAAGGAGCAGCGGTGAACTTGTGTTCTCCGGGTACGGGTCCCAGAAGGGCCCCCTGGGATGTTGGGGAGAGTCTCTGAATTGAAATACAGTGCTGTGCTGGAAGAGGAGTAAGGGTGGCGCCCAGCTGCCCTGATGATCCCAGGAGCCAGGCTGCACCCCTGTCCTGGGCCTGCCCGTCCCTCACTCCCCAGACAGCTGGAGACCGAAGCCCTGATGTGCCATCTGTGTTCCCTCTCCCAGAGCTCCTCCCAGAACCGGGCGCCTGCTGGCTCCGGGATCTTTGCTCATTCAGGCACTGAGGATAGGTGGGCGCCATAGGACAGAGGGTGTGCCAGACACTCCTGTGGGGAGAAGATGTCAAACAACACGGGCAGTCATGGCAGTTTTGATAACTGCTTGAAGGAGGAGGAAGGGGAGACTATTGCAGGCCAGAAGCCCCAGGAGACAAAGGCGGGGCGGCTGGAGTGGAATGCCTGCAGACAGGAATGCGGAGGGCGTGGGTGCCAGAGCGGGTGTGGCTGGACCTGGATTGGAAAGGCTTTGCCAGACCAGAGGGTGCCACACCCTTGTGAGCAGAGCTCACAGTCCTCAGCGCTTTGGGTCCCCAGCTCTGGCAAGGGGGGTGGGGAGACGTGAGCAGAGCCCTTGCCTGGGAGTCAGGGACCTGGACTCTAGCCCTGGCTCTGCCACTACATTGTCCCATGTCTCTGGGCCTCAGTTTCCTCCCCTGTAAAATGGGAATAATAATAGTAGTAATTCTAGCTACTATTCACTGAGCCAGCACTCCACACCAAACACTCTTCTAAATGTCTCACAAATATTAATGAAATCACAACAGCTCTTAGGGGTGTTCTTTTTTTTTTTTTTTTTTTTTGTTTTTTTGAGACGGAGTCTCACGCTGTTGCCCAGGCTGGAGTGCAGTGGCTCGATCTCAGCTCACTGCAAGCTCCGCCTCCCGGGTTCCCGCCATTCTCCTGCCTCAGCCTCCTGAGTAGCTGGGACTACAGGCGCCCGCCACCGCGCCTGGCTAATTTTTTGTATTTTTAGTAGAGACGGGGTTTCACTGTGGTCTCGATCTCCTGACCTTGTGATCCGCCCGCCTCGGCCTCCCAAAGTGCTGGGATTACAGGCTTGAGCCACCGCGCCCAGCCAGGGGTGTTCTTAATATTATTCCTTTTCTTTTTTTCTGAGACAGAGTCTCACTTTTATTGCCCAGGCTAGAGTGCAGTGGTGTGATCTCGGCTCACTGCAACCTCCTCCACCCCCGGATTCAAGTGATTCTTGTGCCTCAGCCTCCCGAGTAGCTGGGACTACAGGCGCGGGCCACCATGCCAAGCTAATTTTGTGTTTTTAGTAGAGATGGGGTTTCACCATGTTGGTCAGGCTGGTCTCTGACTCCTGACCTTATGTGATGCACCCACCTTGGCCTCCCAAAGCGCTGGGATTACAGGCGTGAGCCACCATGCCTGGTCTATTCCCATTTTTCTTTCTTTTTTTTTTTTTTTTTTTTTTGAGACTGAGTCTCACTCTGGACCGGGCTGGAGTGCAGTGGCATGATCTCCGCTCACTGCAACCTCCGCCTCCCAGGCTCAAGCGTTTCTCCCAAGTCCCAGCCTCCTAAGCAACCACCACGCCTAGCTAATTTTTCATATTTTTAGTAGAGACGGTGTTTCGCCATGTTGGCCAGGCTGGTCTCAAAAACTCCTGGCCTCAAGTGATCCACCTGCTTTGGCCTCCCAAAGTGCTGGAATTATAGGCATGAGCCACCGTGCCTGGCCTTTTTTTTCTGTAATTAAAAAAATTTTTTTGAAAATAGTGACAGGGTCTTGCTGTATTGCCCAGGTTGGTATTAAACTCCTGGCCTCAAGCAATCCTCCTGCCTCAGCCTCCCGAAGTGCTGAGATTATAGGCATGAGCTACCATGTCCAGCCCCATTTTTCAAATGAGAAAACAAAAGTCAGGCAAGGTTAAGCAATTTCTCCCAGGCCTTACAAACATTTCACAGTATGAGAGGTGGCATCTGAACCGAGAAAGCCAGGCTGCAGAGTCCAAGTTCTTCCCCATGGTGTGATCTGAGCTATGATCATGCTGCATATCTCAGGGATTCTTCTCTACTCAACAAACATCTACTGAGCATCTGCTGGGCCAGGCACTGTGCTGGGCTCTGGGGACACAGCAGTGAAAAGGACAGAGGTGACATCCTGATGGCAGAGACAGACAAACACATTATAAAGTAAGGTCCTTTTGGGCTGGGCATGGTGGCTCAAGCCTGTAATCCCAGCACTTGGGGAGGCCAAGGCCAGTGGATCACTTGAGGTCAGGAGTTCGAGATCAGCCTGACCAACATGGAGAAACTCCGTCTCTACTAAAACTACAAAAACTTAGCCAGCCATTGTGATGGGCGCCTGTAATCCCAGCTACTCAGGAGGCTGAGGCAGGAGAAGCGCTTGAACCTGGAAGGCAGAGGTTGCAGTGAACCAAGATCGCGCCACTGCACTCCAGCCTGGGAAACAGGGACACGTCATCTCAAAAAAAAAAAAAAAGTGAGGTCTTTTTGGATTGTTAGGAGTTGATACAACCACAATAGAGATTTTAATGACAGTAACATAAGGGACTCACTGTGCCAAGCAGTATTTTTATATTTTACTTTTATTTATTTATTTTTTGAGACGGAGTTTTGCTCTTGTTGCCCAGGCTGGAGTGCAATGGTGCGATCTTGGCTCACTGCAACCTCCGCCTCCCAGGTTCAAGTGATTCTCCTGCCTCAGCCTCTGGAGTAACTGGGATTACAGGCATGCACCACCACGCCCGGCTAATTTTTTGTATTTTTAGTAGAGTCAGGGTTTCTCCATTTTGGTCAGGCTGGTCTTGAACTCCCAGGCTCAGGTGATTCGCCCGCCTCGGCCTCCCAAAGTGCGGGGATTACAGGTGTGAGCCACCCGCCCAGTGTTCTTTATAATTTTTAACTCATTTCATCCTTATGTCCTCCCATCAGGGTGCATACTGTTATTTAGCCCATTTTATGACAAAGAAAGTGGCTGGCACACGCTTTCTTGAGTCTCCTGCTTGGGGGGTATCAAAACCTATGACTGGGCCGGAGGCAATGATCAGGCACAGAGAGGGTGAGTAAGTTGCCTGCAGTCACACAGGTGGTGGAGTGTTGCTGGCAGAGGGAACAGCAAGTGCAAAGATAGGTGTAGTCACCGGAGACGGTGGGTATGAGGTGGTTTGAGGTCGAGTTATCCAGACATGAGCGAGTCCCCAGCAGGGGCAGCAGAGACAGTGGGGCAGGTGTGCTGGCTGGATAGACTGCTGCGTGTTTGTGTTGTAGGAGGCCAACGGTCCTGCTGATGGCTACGCAGCCATTGCCCAGGCTGACAGGCTGACCCAGGAGCCTGAGAGCATCCGCAAGTGGAGAGAGGAGCAGAGGAAACGGCTGCAAGAGCTGGGTGAGGGCGGGGCTGGGCCGGGGTTGGCTGGGTGGGCTGTGTGTGGGGTGGAATGTGTGGGGAGTCCTCGGAGTGCATGGAACCCTGCATGCCTTAATGTGGGACTGGGCCGGTGTGGCCCTGAGGCTGCCTGGCAGGGGCCAGGGGAGGAGCAGCCGGGGTGGCCAGGCCTGTGCATCCCAGCTGGAAAGCAGCCGCTCATTCTTCTGTGGGGTCCTAGATGCTGCATCTAAGGTGACAGAACAGGAATGGCGGGAGAAGGCCAAGAAAGACCTGGAGGAGTGGAACCAGCGCCAGAGTGAACAAGTAGAGAAGAACAAGATCAACAACCGGTGAGAGGCCTGTGGGGACATGAGGGAGCCGTGGGGACATGAGAGGGGGATGTGAGGGGGCTGTGGGGACATGAGAGGGGCTAATGGGGACATGAGGGGGTCGTGGGGACATGAGAAGGGCTATGGGGACATGAGGGGGCTGTGGGGACATGAGAGGGGCTATGGGGACATGAGGGGGCTGTGGGGACATGAGAGGGGCTATGGGGACATGAGGGGGCTGTGGGGACATGAGAGGGGCTATGGGGACATGAGGGGGCTGTGGGGACATGAGGGGGCTGTGGGGACATGAGGGGGGCTATGGGGACATGAGGGGGCTATGGGGACATGAGAGTGGCTATGGGGACATGAGGGGGCTGTGGCGACATGAGAGGGGCTATGGGGACATGAGGGGGGCTGTGGGGACATGAGGGGGCTGTGGGGACATGACTGAACATTGCCCAGTGCTTCCTGCCTTTGAGGCTGTGCCCTTCAAGGTACAAGGTCTTCCGGGAAGGGAAAGGCGTGTTGTGGGAAAAGCTGCCCTTCTGTCTGGGGAACTGCTGCGTGCCAGGCTCTGGGGTAGGCACTGAGGAGACGGAGATAAGGAGGACCCAGTCTTATGTCCTCAAAGGGCACAGAGGAGAAACACACACGTTTGACTGAGCTCGAATACACTAGGGCCCTCTGCACGAAGGCCATGGAAGCAAGGAAACAGGTCAGGGAGGGGCCTCTGTGTCTTGGGACTTGGGCTTTGGAAGATGACTAGGAGGTCATCAGGGAAAAAAGGGCAGGGGGTAGGGGGCGCATTCTAGACCTGGGTACGAAAGAAAAAAATGTGATGTATTGGACAACGGGGCCAGGGAGTGGTGGGAGAGAAGGCAGGAACCTGTGGGCTCACGTTGTAAGGGCCTTGGCTGATGAGCTGGGCAGTGACATGGGCGGTGGGGAGCCACTGAAGGGGTCTGAACAGGAGTAACACGATCAGGGATGGATTTTAGAGAAGGCGCTGGGGCCAGGGTGAAGGTCCCCGTTCTCCTATTTGGGTCTGTGGATCGTTGCTGAGCCTTCCAGAACTATGCTTCCTAACACTTCTCCCACGGGAGGTACTAATGCTCTCTCTCTCTCTCTCTGTCTAACCTTCTGCCTGCCTGTCTGTCTTGCCATCTGTCCTCCCCCACCTAACCCCTTCCCTCAACCTTTCCCTCAAGGATCGCTGACAAAGCATTCTACCAGCAGCCAGATGCTGATATCATCGGCTACGTGTACGTGTTCCTTTTGCTTCTCTGTCGGGGGAGCTAGAGAGGGAATGGCCACCACAATTTCTTGAGTTTCCTGCTTGTGGGATATAAATGAGTGTGGCTGGGCTTGGAGCAATGGTCAGAGCAGGAGGCAAATGCCCTGGTGGGTGCAGGCACCAACCACCTCCTTCCCTCCAGCGAATTGGAGGCTGCTTGGCTAAATCAGAGCCCTGCAGGATAAAGGCAGAGAGAGGAATGTGCTTGGCACTCATTCCCATGTGGGAGGGGCAAATGGCAAGGCACCCAAACTCCCTCCCTCTGAGATATCTCTTGGTGAGTGTGTGGGGTGAAGGGTTTTTTTTGTTTTTTTTTTTTTGGGGATGGAGTTTTGCTCTTGCCACCCAGGCTGGAGTGCAGTAGTGTAGTCTCTGCTCACTGCAACCTCTACCTCTTGGGTTCAAGCGATTTTCCTGCCTCAGCCTCCCGAGTAGGTCAGATTACAGGCACATGCCACCATGCCCGGCTAATTTTTGTATTTTTAATAGAGACAGGGTTTTGCCATGTTGGCCAGGCTGGTCTCGAACTCCTGACCTCAGGTGATCCACCCACCTCGGCCTCCCAGAGTGCTGGGATTACAGGTGTGAGTCACCACGCCCGATTGAAGGGGTCTTTTATTGAACAAACAGACACTGAGCATGGGATGCTGGAGGCATGTGAAGGACAAGAGCTGCTCCTCTGTGACATCCATCTCTTCCTCCTGCCCCAGTGCACTGACTTTGGTCATCAGCCCCTGCCCAGACCACCACAGGCCCGCTCACGTTTCAGGTTTGGGTCTACTTGGTGTGATGAGTAATCAAGACCAGGGTTGGCAAACAGGTTTTATCTCATGCCAACCTCTTGATTGGTAGAGGCATCCTGGAGGGTGGCGGTGGGGATTCTGGAGCTGAAGAGAAAGTACTTTCTGTTCTTCACTCTAGGTGTGCCCTCTCAGCCTGTTGTGTGTCGAGGCTAAGCCTCCTCTCACAGGGCACAGAGCACACCAGAGCCTTCGTCTGCTTCCTTCCACTCTCCCTCATTTAGTACTCATTGGCACTCGCCTTGTGCCAGATTGGGAAGACACCCACAGGCCGCCCCCCATGGTGCTCATGGTCTGGAGTGTGTTGTGATAAGGGCCTCGTGGAAGGACACAGTGAGCTCTGGAAGCCACTGTCTGCCTGGGGAGCCTGGGCAGGCTTCAGAGATGCAAGACCCTCAGCTGACCTTCAAGTGTGAGAAGGAGTTTGCTGGACAGGGAGGGTGGGAAGAGAAGGTGGGAGGAGCAGCTGGGGCCAAGGCATCCGGAGAGAAAAGGCCCAGCTGGCTGCAGTGGCTGAAGCTCTACAGGCCAGAATGGTGGGGATGGGTGGGAGCTGAGGCTGAGAGGGTGGTTGGCTTGGGGCTGGTTGCAAAGCTCCTGTTGTGCCAAGGCTGAGCTCAGACTTGATCCAGAAGGCAGTGGGGAGCCACGGGAGGCTTCCAGCAAGGGATGGGGATGTCAGATGGGCATGGGTGCTGTGAAATACCACAGGGTGCTCAATGCTTCTGTTGAGCCTGAGCAAATGGCCCAGAGAGCACCCAGGAGAGCCCTGAAGAGAGAATGTAGACCAGGGCTTCTCAAACTTTTTTTTTTTTTTAAGACGGAGTCTCGCTCTGTCACCCAGGCTGGAGTGCAGTGGCATGATCTCAGCTCACTGCAAGCTCCGCCTCCTGGGTTCAAGCAATTCTCCTGCCTCAGCCTCCCGAGCAGCTGGGATTACAGGTGCCTGCCACCACACCCAGCTAATTTTTTGTATTTTTAGTGGCGATGGGGTTTCACCATGTTGGCCAGGCTGGTCTCGAATCCCCAACCTCAAGTGATCCACCTGCCTCTGCCTCCCAAAGTATAGGGATTACAGGCGTGAGCCACTGCGCCCAGGCTCAAACTTTCACATGCCTGTGAATTACCAGGGGGTCTGGTGAAAACCCCGATTCTGATTCAGCAGGACTGTGGGGAGGCCCAAGGGTCAGCATTTCTGACAAACTGTGTCGTCATGCTGATGCCATTGGACCATGGACACTTTGAGCTGCAAGGATGGAGGACAGCCTCTGGACCCTGAAGGGACAGCTCCTAGGATAGCTTCCCTCATCCCCACCTGCCACCCAGCTCCACGCGGCACTTCTCTTTTTCCCAGGCCCACTTGCTACCTCATTGAATTCTCAGGCCACTGAAATAGTTGATAGGGCAGAGCTGTGATCCTCATTTTACAGGCTATGAAATGAGCACACAGCCAGCATTGCTCGAGAGGGGCCAGGTCACCTGATCTGAGGTCAGCTCCTCCGTGGAGAGCTCCTGCCATCAGTCGTGTCTGGCATCGGCAGAACTGGTCCTGCTTGAGATGGAGAGGGGGCTTCCAGGGACTTCTGAGGGACCCTCACTGGCCAAACAGAACATCGACCCAGCTCTCCTCACCTAAGCATCCCTTATTGTCTTTCTCTTAATGAGTCCCACGTTAGATTTTGTTCACTATACTGTATTTACTTGTTTCCCCACTGTCCCTTAGTCAGTGGCTTCTGTAACTGTCAACCAGAACTTCTGATGAAGGACCACCAGTTTTCATCCTAACTTGATTCCAACCAAAAGCAGACTCCAGTGGAGCATTCATGCCCCAGGCTGTGGCTCCACAGAGACGCCATAGAGACAATGGTGGTTCTGGGCTACAAGGGGCTCTGTAGTGAAATATGCTTGGGATGTGGTAGATTCCATCACATACCCACCTTGGAGGGTCATGATGCACACAGCGTATTAAAGGCTTTGAAAGTCTTGCTGTAAAGATCCTCTTTAGCTGGGTTTTCCATAGGTATTTGACCACAGTCTTTCTGGAGAATCCTCACACAGAGCATTCGGGCCCTGCTGAACTAGGTGCTTCTGTTAGGTGGTTCGTCAGTGTCCTACTTCTGCCAAGCTTTTGGAAATGGTGAAAATAGCTAAGGTCCTGCATTAGGTCCTCCAAGGGTCTTTAGGTGTCAGGAACCCCAGGTTGGGAACTCCTGATAGGGAGGTAATGAACAGAAGGTGCCTAGGCTGGGAAGACCTTTCTGAGCAGGTAAGGCCTGCACTGAGACCCGAATGGCAAGAAGCAGCAAGCCAGGAGCGAGTCTGGGGGAAGTGTGTTCCAGGAAGAGGTGACAGCAAGGTCCTGCTCAGGACCAAGCTAGGCTTCCTCTTGCGCCAAGGCTGCCCTCCTCTGAAGTCAGGGGGGCACAAGGCTGGGAGGACAGAGTGCCCCAGAGTAGGCTGGGCAAAGCAGCCTTGCTCAAGGGAAGGGCTGGGGAAAGGCAGACTGCTATAAAACCCCCTGTCCTATCTCCACCTGCAGGGCATCCGAGGAGGCTTTCGTGAAGGAATCTAAGGAGGAGACCCCAGGCACAGAGTGGGAGAAGGTGGCCCAGCTGTGTGACTTCAACCCCAAGAGCAGCAAGCAGTGCAAAGATGTGTCCCGCCTGCGCTCGGTGCTCATGTCCCTGAAGCAGACGCCACTGTCCCGCTAGGTGCCTGCTAGGTGCATGGCCACAGAGCACGGGCCGGGCCTGGGCAGAGGAGGAGCAGCTGCTTTGGTCGGGGCGGAGACTCGCAGCAGCTGCTACCCACAGCCTATTCCACTCCTCCCCATCTCCAGGCGCTGGGAGGGAGACCCTCACCCCTCTCAGCCCTCTCTCCCTCCTGGCCCTATGGTCCAGCCCCTCACACCTCCTCTCAGTCTACTCAATTGTGACTGTCCCTCCTGATGTATTTTTTTTTCTTAGCTTAAAGGGTGTGTTGTTAACTCTTTTTACACTTATTTATTATCATTCTCATTTCTCTGGAAGCCTCAACTGGTGTCAGGGCTCAGTTTGTGCTTAGAACTTTCCCAGCTTCGTGGCCTTGAGAGAACGTGAGACTGTTTCCCCATTTCCCAGCCAAGTGGGAGCCTCAAGTTGTCTATGTCTGTTGCCTCCATCTCCAGGAGGAAAGACAGCCTCTCGCAGAATGCTTTTGTAACCTCGATCCTTTAGCAAGTCTGTGAGGTAAATTCTGTTATTCTCAAATAGCCAAGGACACCAAGGTTCCCAGAGGGGAAGTGGTTTGTAGTGGGAGGGAAAAGCAAGACAGAGGTTCCTAGTGGTAGCTTCCTTCTAAGCCTGGGGAAGAGCCCTGAAGACCCAGGAGACTCCCTTCCTCGGGGTTGGCTGGGACCCTCTGGATGTGGAGGGTCCACTGCCCTGTGTGTTTCGCTTCCTCCTTCAGCTGGGCCCATCTGTGGATTCGGGATAAACAACCAGTGACCACCTTCTTCCCCTTCAGCAGAGTTTGCAAACAGGACGCTTATGACCTGCATGATGTTTAAAAAGATTTGAGTAATTGCCAGTAAATATTAGCTTCCTAGGGCTTCTATAAGAAGGTACATGAACTAGCTGGCTTAGAACAGAAGTTTATCGTCTCATAGTTCTTGAGGCCAGAAATCTGAAATCAAGCTGTGGCAGAGCCATGCTCCCTCTGAAGGAGCTGGGGAAGGGTCTGTTCCACCTGCTTCTGGCTTCTGGTAGCCTCAGGCATCCCTTAGCTGGCAGATGCATCACTGCAATCCTGCCCCCATCAGATGGCTGTTTGCACATTGCCTTATAGGTATGTCTGTCTTTGTAGCCAAATTGTCCTTTTTTTTTTTTTTTCTTACCAAACAGGGTCTCGCTTTGTCACTGAGGCTGGAGTGCAGTGGCACAATCTTGGCTCACTGCAGCCTCAACTTCCTTGGGTCCGGTGATCCTTCCACCTCAGCCTCTCAGGTAGCTGGGACTACAGGCATGTGCCACCACATTCGGCTAATCTTTGCATTTTTAGTAGAGATGGGGCTTTGCCATGTCATCCAGGCTGGGCTCCAACTCCTGGGCTCAAGCAATTTACCCACTTTGGTCTCCCAAAGTGCCGGGATTACAGGGATGAGCCACAGCACCCAGCTTAAGGTCACATTCTAACGAACTAAAAGGACTTCAACATTTTTGGAGGGGGACACCATGACACCAACACTTACAGTGGTCATCCTCTTTAAAAGTGTCACAGTCCTCACCACTCCATGTCCTTGTCTTGTATCTGGAGGCCAAGAGTCACCACAGTGCACTGCTCTACGCCTATCATCTCTGGCTCAAAGCTGACAGGACATGGTGGAGGCGAGACACTTAGCTGGCCCTAGTACAGCCCTCCACGCTGAGATCTAGACTCTTGGGGGGTTCAGGAAGGGGCATGTCTTCACTCCTTTTCCTTCTGCCAGCTTGAAGCTGGTGTTGAAAACAGCAGAATCACACACAGGAAGAGCGTTTGAGGAGAGCTGACCACAGACCAGGAACGCCTGTTGGAGACTTTCCATGAAGGAGGAACTCACAGGCCACCTGTCCTCCAGAGTTTGCTCAGGTCCTCAGCCTCCTCTTCCAGAACCCTTGAACATTACGTACACAAATCGCTGGAGAGCTTTGGGACTGTGTTCTTCCCACTGTGCCAGACTGCTTCTCAGCCTGTTTCCTCTTCTATACTGTGTCAAGAACCAGATGGTCTACGCTGGGCATGGTGGCTCACGTCTGTAATCCCAGCAGTTTGGGAGGCCGAGGCAGGTGGATTACCTGAGGTCAGGAGTATTCTTCTAAAAATTAGCCGGACATGGTGGCACACACCTGTAATACCAGCTACTTGGAAGGCTGAGGCAGGAGAATTGCTTGAGCCTGAAGGTTGCAGTGAGCAGAGATTGTGCCGCTGCACTCCAGCCTGGCTGACAGACTGAGACTCTGTCTCAAAAAAAAAACAAAAACAAAAACACAACCAGATGGTCTAGATCAGTGGAGCCCTGTAGACTCTCAGGAGGTGGGAGCAGGATGAGGAGCTGATGGCGGAGTGGAGGGCAGAACCCTCTGTCCCTGACCTCACTATGGGAGGCCTCATCTGAAGGAAGGTAGTCCTACTGACAGTGTGAAAACCTGCTGGGTAGATCAGCATTTTTCAAATGGCATTACTCTAGGCCCACTGAACTAGAATCTCAAGGAGTGACCTTGAGATTCTTTTTTTTTTTTGAGATGGAGTTTTGCTCTTATTGTCCAGGCTGGAGTGCAATGGCGGGATCTCAGCTCACCGCAACCTCCGCCTCCTGGGTTCAAGTGATTCTCCTGCCTCAGCCTCACGAGTAGCTGGGATTACAGGCATGCACCACCACGCCCAGCTAATTTTGTATTTTTAGTAGAGATAGGGTTTCTCCATGTTGGTCAGGCTGGTCTTGAACTCTTGACTTCAGGTTATCCGCTCGCTTCAGCCTCCCAAAGTGCTGGGATTACAGGCGTGAGCCACCGCGTCGGGCCAAATCTCTGCTTTCAAAGTGCCCTGGGTGGCTGTTACTAGGAAAGTTCGGGAATAACTAGACTACACGATTTCTAAGCACCACACCAGTCTAAAGTCTGTTTCCTCCAAAATCAAAGACCAAAAACCATGGGGATGATACTGAATTCACCATACTACAAGTGGATTTTTAGAGTTTATTAAGCAGGGGAGTGGAGGGGAGATGTGGCACAAATAGAAGTATGTAACATTCAAACAACAGAATCTAGGATTTCTGAAAAACTTTCAGTTACGGTTACACAAAGGGTCACTTCCTCCCCCAACGACACATGGGCCTCTCGAGAGGAGGGAGTAAGTCCCATGGTAGGACCAGTGGTTGCTCCTGGGTTTTGGAATCATTTCTGCGGAGCTTTCAAGGCCAGACCTTGGGCTCAGGGTCGAGATTTCATAGCGGTGACAGCTAGACCCAGCAAGAGGGCTGTGACCGTGAAACCCTGGGCGGCGATCCGGGTGCGCATCATGAGCTGAGAGCGCCGGCTGTCGCCCCGGTGGAAGGAGTAGACGCCGTAGGTGAGGGCGGCCACTGTGGCCAGGCAACCTGAGGAGGGGACAAAGCAACTGGGAAACAGCAGGTCGGGCCCCGCAGGTCATTCTCCGCTTTAGATCTAGCTTCCCCAAAGCCAAGATCTCTGGATCACAGCGGAGGTAGGGCGGAGAGGGTAGGTCGAGGTGAGGTCCTCCTAGCCACAGAGTCCTCCCAATCCTAGGCCCCAAATCCCGCCCCCAAACCCGCTGCTCCCGCTCCAATCAGTTTCTCCCCTCACCGCCCCGCCCCCTCGTTACTTCTCTGGTTCGCTCTCATTCCGCTCCCCGCTAGCGCTGTGTCCTCCTCTACTTCCTTCCCTCCGACATCACTCTCCTCTCCTTGCGCAGTTCCTACAGCACCCACTTACCTATGGGTACCACCGGGTTCTCGCGGGTCTTGCGAAGGAACTTTTCCTTGAAAGTCTCTGGATCCCTGTAAACAGTGGGGCTAAGCCCCTCAATGACTGGAGGCTTCGATGGTTCAAAGGGAACCTCCGGAACCACAGGGCCGGGAGTCGCCATGTCCGGGCCACAGCAGCATGAGAAATTAGGGACTCCGAGCTCTGCCTCCCGGTAAAGGTCACGAAAGGGGCGGGGAAACGAATAGATTGAGCGTTGTACGCAGGCGCAGGTGCTCGTTGCATCCTGGGAGTCGTATGCTCAGAACGGTAGCGCTACGAAAGGACTACATTTCCCCAAATGCCCGCAAAGCCTTGTGCACGCCTTCCGGAAGGAGTTTGTTACACGAGGTCTGAGAGTGAGACGCACTTTGAGCTGCTGGTGCCTTGGTCAGCGCGATGCCCAAGGCCAAGGGCAAAACCCGGAGGCAGAAGTTTGGTTACAATGTCAACCGAAAGCGTCTGAACCGGAATGCTCGACGGAAGGCAGCGCCGCGGATCGAATGGTGAGGAGGCTGGGGTTCCGGGTGGCGGTGGGCCTCGGCCGGGAGGGTCCGCGAGATGACGGATCCGCGATGTCTCCCTTTGCCCGTAGCTCCCACATCCGACATGCCTGGGACCACGCTAAATCGGTGCGGCAGAACCTGGCCGAGATGGGGTTGGCTGTGGACCCCAACAGGGCGGTGCCCCTCCGTAAGAGAAAGGTACTGACATGGCAGGGTCTCGGTCCTTGTCTTCTTTACTCTCCCCTGCCATACTGACCTAGGTTTCAGAACTTGGTACTGCCCATACCTTCCCTCAGGCCCTTCCCGAGTTTTCGACCTCGCCACAGTTGGAACGCTCAACTGACGGTGATCACGGGTCTCTTTACTACCTTCATCACACTCCCTCCCCTGCACACATTCCCCACACCCTCTCTACTCGGTCTTTTTTCTCTGAAATTAACCCATTGGCATCTCAACGGTATTTTCCTTAATGTATCTTTTTCTACCCTTAACTTTCCTAATTAGTACTGCGTAAGAGTTGGAGATCTCTACACCTTTTCTTTGTTGCTCTATCATCCTTGGTCTGAGGCTTCCCTAGGCTTCCCTGACTGCAGTCTGCTCCCCGGGTTCAAGCGATGTCCCACCTCAGCGTCCCAAGTAGCTGGGGTTACAAGCGTGTGCCACCACACCCGGCTAATTTTTGTCTTTTTAGTAGAGACAGGGTTTCGCCATGTTGGCCAGGCTGGGCCTCGAGTGATCCACCTGGCCCCCTGGAGGCTTCAACTATTAAAAGAATCTAGATTCCCAAAAGAAAAGCAAGCAATTCATCTTTCTCTGCCTATCTATAAAATGGGTATAACACTCCTTGCCTTAGGGATTATCTAACCCGTGTGGCTGTAGCCTCACATTTATTCAAGAAATGGCAGTGCCATTTTTCCTCTGGCATGAAAGAATAAAAACAAACTTGCCTAAGGCAATGGGACAAATGCATTCAGCAAGCCCATTCATTAGGTTAACTACTTATTGAGAACATGTCACATCCTAAGCACCCTGGGGATTTAGTAGAGAACAAAACACAAAGTTCTTGTCACCAAGGTTATGTTGGGGGTAAAAGGCACGGACGGATTACTTGAGGCCAGGAGTTTGAGACTGGCCTGGCCAACATGGCAAAAACCCATCTGTACTAAAAACATGAAATTTAGCTGGGCATGGTGCACGATTGTAATCCCAGCTACTTGCGAGGCTGAGGCAGGAGATCACTTGAACCCGGGGGGAGGTTGCAGTCAACCAAGATCGCAACACTGCATTGGAATCTGGGCAACAGAGTGAGACTCTGTCTCAAAAAGAGAGAGAAAAAAAGCCTCCAGGGCATTAGTTTTCATTGTTACCTACTTCTACCTGACCTTGGGCAGGGATTCTTATGGGTTAGCAGTTGTGTTGGGATAAGCAGGAGTCTATAACTTTCCCTCATCAAAGATCCTTCTGGTCTCAAGGACTCTGTTCTCTGCAGGTGAAGGCCATGGAGGTGGACATGGAGGAGAGGCCTAAGGAGCTTGTGCGGAAGCCCTATGTGCTGAATGGTGGGTTTGGTCCGTATATTCCTTTAGGTCACTGTCCTGCACTGTGGGAAACTGGGAAGGGCCCTAAGATGTTCTCATTTTGCAGATGGAGAAACCAAGTTTCAGAGGGAAGAAATGAGCTGGTTCAAAGTTCACAGAGTTAGGACTGTGTCCTGGCTGGGTCATTTTTCATTGTACTGACTAAACCCTGACCTTACTGTGTGAACTAAGGTCAGAGATGTTCAGGGGGGATGTAGCTAGGTGCCTGGGAGAATAGAAGAGAAACTAGTAAATCTCAGGCATGTGTATGGCTTACCATGAATTTAAGGATGAACTGATTTTTAGGGATTCCACCATCTCAATAAATGTTTCCAATGACAAAATCGATTTTACATATATTAAGGCTATAGAGAGTGAGTGCTAAAACGAGAAGAGTAAACCCTACAGGAAAGTGGGAATGCTCTAGAATTCTTCATTCATCCTTCCCCTTACCTGTCAGGGTGTTTAAGCAGCTCCCCTAAAGATAAAGGATTTGAATGGCCAGACATTTGATACAGAATTCCTTGAGTTCCTGTCTTTATCTCAGTGGTTCTCATGAGAATTACTGCACAGGATTGTATAAACAAAGCCATGTGCACTTACTGTAGTCAAAGAGAAATATTTTTAAAAATTTTAAATTGTGGTTAAAAAGTACATAAAAGTCACGATCCTAACCATTTTTGAGTGTACTGTTCAGTCAAATATACTCACTTTGTTGTGCAATAGGTCCATATAACCTTTCATTTTGCAAAACTCAAACTATACCCATTAAACAACTCCCCGTCTTCCCCTACCTCCAACCCCTGGCGACCATGTCAAAGATAATTTTATATACAATAGGACCTAGCCCCTGGATATTATTTGCCTACTTCCTTTCTCTGAGGTAGCTCTTTCTCTCAGATGAGAAATGGAGTAGGATTTTCCTGCCTATTTTAAAAATGAAGCCATTAGTTGGCTCCACATCCTGGCTTTTTCTCTCCCATGGAGCACTAGTAAGGTGCCAGGGCCCAGCTTCAGGCCCCAGACCCGGAAGCTCTAGATCTCACGTATTTAGACCGTCTGATTTCATGTGTTGAAATAATACATCAAGAGCTTATTTGAGAGGCTTATATCTGGAAGGGAGCCCTGTCCTGTAGCAGGTATGTGCCTTCATCTCTGTCCTGAGACCTGCCACTAAGTAGAGGTTATTAGTTTGTTACCTTCCTTGTAAATCCACCCGAGGCCCGGAGAGAAGTGACTTCCCTTTCCAAAAGTTGCCATACTGGTAGATGATTGGGTCATAGGAGACAGAGTCTGGGATCCAAGGGGCTGAAGAAGGTTCCAGCAGTGAATTGGGGAATGGGGAGGCAAAGACCCCCAGGTGGTTGGTGTGGTGGGTCTTGTGGCTTGGGAGTGGGTGAAGGGGTGACTGGACAGCTCAAAGAGCACAGAAAGCAAAGCCTCATTCCCTATTTCCCCGCTTCTCATCATTCCAGACCTGGAGGCAGAAGCCAGCCTTCCAGAAAAGAAAGGAAATACTCTGTCTCGGGACCTCATTGACTACGTACGCCACATGGTGGAGAACCACGGGGAGGACTACAAGGTGAGCCGGCTGAGGCCACGTGGGCTGGCTGGGAAGGTGCCCTGGACCATTCGCAGCTTGATCTGCTTGCGCAGCACCTGTTTTCTGAAACTGAGTGCAAAGAAAGGGAGGAAAAAGACACTCTAGGAAATGGATCCTACTGACAGGGACCTAACTCGAACGAATGCTTAAGGCAAGGATAGACTGAGTGGCCTTGGTTCCTGTCTCACTCACAGATAAATGTTTTGCTTGCATATGGTGTTTTTTGGTGTGTTTTTGTTTTTGAGACAGAATTTCACTCTGTCACCCAGGCTGGAAGTCTATTTTTGGCTTCCTTAACAGTGGAAAGATCCGGCTACAAACAATGGACCCTTGGGCCCAGGTGCGATTAGTTGGCTATGATGCGTCATGAGCTCCTCAGCTGGCCCCAGCTCCTCCCTGGCCCACTGGACTCTCAGGCCTTCCTGAGAAGGCCTGAGACAGTCTTTTTTTGAGACAGAGTCTCACTCTGTCACCCAGGGTGGAGTGCAGTGGTGTGATCATGGCTCACCACAGCCTCAAACTCCCAGGCTGAAACAGTCCTCCTGCCTCAGCCTCCCAAGTAGCTGGGCCCACAGGATGGTTAATTTATTGTTTTTGGAGAGACAGGGTCTCACTATGTTGCCCAGGGTGGCCTGGAACTCCTGGGCTCAAGAGATCCTCCCACCTCGGTCTCCCAGAGTGTTGGGAGTACAGGCGTGAGCCACTGTGCCTGGTGCACCACAGCCTTTGAGGTTAGGATTCTGGACCTCAGGGGTAGATAGCAAGTGGCTTGCTTAATTCAGGATGAGCTAAAATTTCAGCCTTTGCCTGTCTAGCCCTCTCTTAAAGTAGCCCTTCTCCTTTCTTAGGCCATGGCCCGTGATGAGAAGAATTACTATCAAGATACTCCAAAACAGATTCGGAATAAGATCAACGTCTATAAACGCTTTTACCCAGCAGAGTGGCAAGACTTCCTTGATTCTCTGCAGAAGAGTAAGATGGAGGTTGAGTGACTGTTTTACATCACAGCCGCCCCAGGCTGAGGCGTGCCCCGGACCAGTGAAGCTGGAGTCAGGGTGTAAGGCAAGGAGGGCTGTGTGGCCCCAGAGGTGCTGGCCAGGTCCCATGGAATCAGAAGGTTACACACTCACACGCACACACACACACACTCCCCGCTCTGGGGAAGGAACTGTTCTCAGAGGCTCCAATTTATATTCGTCTGGGGGTTCATGGAAAAGCCAGAACCTGCTGTTTTCAGGGTAGGTGGTTTTTATATATAGTGTGTACATAATAAAACAAAGGTATTTTACTTCTCTGATGATTTTGTATTTTCTGCTGTCAGCCAAACCCTGGGACTGCCCCAGCGAAAAGCACCTCTACCGGGGCTGAGAGGCCATCCCGCCTTCAGCAAGTGCTACATTCACATGCTCTTCTAGGCACGGCCCCGGCCTCCTCCTGACTGCTGTCTGCCCGTTTCCCACATGGCAGTTCCTCTCACCTCTACAGAAGCTCGCCAGGAACCCTGGGCTGCTTGGAAGGGGCCTGCCTTGCCCACACTAGTCCCACCCCTAGGCTGGGGGCTGGTGGGGCCTCGCCTGAGGCCAGCTGTGGCTTTACTGGTGGAGGGTAAGGAGCTCGGGGGGTAAGGAGCTCCGCCGGACTCTTTGAGTGAGCTGCCCTCTGAGTGACCTGCCTCCTCTGCTTTTCTTTGCATTGCTTATGTTGGCCTTGGTCCGAAGTGAATCCGAGGCCCCCAGCCTGGCTTCTGGGACTGGTGGACTGCTGAATCCTACTCGGTTGTATGCCAAGCACTGGGCTACACATGGCATGGCCATCCTTCAGGGCCAGGCTTGCCTGATTTGGTGGCATGAGGTGATGTCCACAATGTAGCAGGATCGCAAGCAGGGTATGGAGTGGGCACTGGGCATTTTCTTAAGTCCTGCTACTTGATCCCCAACTATTAGTCATACAAAAACCTCATTCCCAGGGTTTCTCAGAGTCACCTATCAGCTGTCTCTTGTCACTCATTGTTCTCAAAAAGGAGGGCCTGCTTTTTTTCCATGGATCATTTCATGTGAAATCTTGTATGATGCATGGTTTTATCCTCATCTTACAGGTAAGGAAACAGGCTACAAGGTGTCAAGGTGGGGTTTGAAGTCTGTCCAACAACTAAGCCTAGGCTTTCTGCTTGCTCTCTTCCCCTTTAAGGACCCCGAAGGCTGCCCATCGGTCCCACACCATCAAGTCAGGCTGGGACAGCCCCAGAAGCCCCCTTACTGGAGTCAGCCGTAGCCTCCAGCAATGACTGGCCCTGGGAAGCACGCAGCGGTGTTTAGTCCGCAACGGTGTTTAGTCCGCAGCGGAGCTCCTGAGGGCCTATTTGGCCCCATCTCATGTCCTCCACAGGATTCCAAATTCAGGCCTTTGGCTGGGGTGGCCCCTTAACGTGTATCTTTATGCAGTTGAGGAAAGAACTTTAAGAAGCCTTCCCTGGCCGGGCGCGGTGGCTCAAGCCTGTAATCCCAGCACTTTGGGAGGCCGAGACGGGCGGATCACAAGGTCAGGAGATCGAGACCATCCTGGCTAACACGGCGAAACCCCGTCTCTACTAAAAAAACACAAAAAATTAGCCGGGCGAGGTGGCGGCGCCTGTGGTCCCAGCTAATCGGGAGGCTGAGGCAGGAGAATGGCGGGAACCCGGGAGGCGGAGCTTGCAGTGAGCCGAGATCTGGTCATTGCACTCCAGCCTGGGCGACAGAGCGAGACTCCGTCTCAAAAAAAAAAAAAAAAAAAAAAAAAAGAAGCCTTCCCTACCACTATCCCCCACCCCCAGGCCATGTGAGTGTCTTGTAGGTTTTCTGAGACAAGATCTTGATCTTGTATCCCAGGCCAGAGTACAATGACATGATCATGGCCCACTGCAGAAGCAGCCTCAACCTCCCAGGCCCAAGTGGTCCTCCCTCCTCCGCCCATCCCAGGAAGCCATCTCTGGTGGCCTCTCTTCAGAGGGATGGTAATAGGTCAGAGAATGGAAAATCGGAAGCCACCGCTTCATCTGAGTTACTGAGGAACAAAAGCCCCCAGTGCCAGGTGAGTGACCAGACACAGGTTCAACAGGTAAGTGTCGTGAAGACTTCCCTTCTATGTGAGGAGTGGACGCTCTGCATGGTCGGCACCACCCACTCCCTCAGGTCCACAGCCTTCCCTCCAGCCATCTCTGTTGGAACATGAGAGCTGCCCAAACATTTAACTCTGTTCCCAAGCTCAGCTAGGTTGGCAGCTGTTGGGTTTAGGCAGTGGGGGGAACACAGTATCACCCAGGCTAGATCATGAGCAGCTCAGGGTAACTGGACTGGTTCCCAAGAGCAGGTGATTGTGGCTCCTGAATCACAAAGTCATATTCAGAAGCAGCTGGGTAAGGGCACCACACAGCCAGTTAGGTGAGGTTCTTAAGGCCTGTTCACCCACTTTGCCCAGTCTATGTGTGGTGGAAACCAAAGCAGGTGAGGACTGTGCCTGGGGAACAGGCCAGCAGCCCCACCAGAGGAGCGCAGCTGCTGACCACCAAGCCACAGGCTGTAGGACACTTACATTCTGTACCAGTATCACAGAGCGGTGCCACTCCGGACCTTCAGTGCCCTCAGTGTGCTGCTGGGAGTGGTCTTGATAAAAGCAGCTCAAGTAGACATAAAGAAACTTTATTCTTCAAGGTCACCTCCCACAACTGGGGACTTTAAAAATGGTACTATATAAAGAGATTCATTAGACAGATACAGATCTTAATTAGGTAAAATGGGACCCCCTCAACAATTAAACTGGTTCCAAAGGTGACCTCTGTTAAACTGCATTAAGTCTGGCCTAAAGCTGCCTCTGTACATAGTGAATTATAACCTAACTTAATGTGTAAACGCCCTGCAACCTAATCTAAGAGTCTACTCTTGTAACAAGTAGCCAAATCTCAGCCAACCATAGGCTGAAGGCTGCCAAAACATGTCCAAAGAAGGGAAACGCCAGACTGCAGCCAATCAGGCTATCTCTGTATGTCATTTCCATTCCTTTGCCTATAAATATAGCCTGCACACATTCTGAACCATCGCTTTTGGTCCTGAGTGCTACCCGGTTCATGAACCCTCTTCTGCTCAATTAAGCTGTTAAAGTTAACTTGTCTATAAAATTTTTCTTTTAACAAATTGGTGTCAGAAGTAGGATCCGAAGTAGAACTTCAGTGACCTCCAGGAGCACTGAGTGACCACACAAAAAGGTATCTGCCAGGGCCCATCGTGCCCACTGATCTCTCACAGCAACTAGAGGCCATAGTGAGTTCTGGGATTCTGAGCTCCACAAATTTGTGTTTTGAGCTCTCCAAGTTTATCTGAGCAATTTTTACTGGACTGGGTCCTGGATTAGACTCAATCCCATAATAAACTGGATGGATCCAGTTAGAGGCATTGGGTAGGTTATCCTTTTGATAATGGTCTTGTTTCAATCCAAGGAGTCTGGGACTCCACCTTCTGGAACTCCATCTAATTTTATATATAAGAATTATGAGGCTGGGTGTGGTGGCTGACGCCTGGAATCCCAGCACTTTGGGAGGTCAAGGCAGGAAGATCTCTTGAGCTCACAAGTTTGAGACCAGCCCGGGCAACATGGCAAAACCCCATCTCTACAAAAAATACAGAAGTTAGTTGGGCATGGTGGTGTATGCCTATAGTCCCAGCTACTCGGGAGGCTGAGGTGGCAAGATCTCTTGTGCCCGGGAGGCACAGGTTGCAGTAAGCCAAGATCACGCCACTGCATTCCAGCCTGGGCGACAAAAGCAACACTGTCAAAAAACAAAACAAGTCCGGGCGTGGTGGCTCACACTTGTAATCCCAACACTTTGGGAGGCCGAGGTGGGAGATCACCTCACCTGCCTGGCCAATGTGGCCAAACCCCTCCCTACTAAAAATACAAACATTAGCTGGGCGTGGTAGTGCACACCTGTGAGCGCAGCTACTCAGGAGGCTGAGGCAGGAGAATTGCTTGAACCTGGGAGGCGGAGGGTGCAGTAAGCTGAGATTGCACCACAGCACTCCAGCCTGGGTGGTGACAGAGTAAGGCTCTGTCTCAAAAAAAAAAAAAAAAAAAAAAAATCCCCAAGATTATGGACCCAGACCTTGTTTTTAGAAAACCAGGCTAACCTTACTAGAAACAACTTAGAATTAAAATGGCCACAATGAGGAAACTTTAAATAAAACTGTTTATTTGTGGGACACATTAGAAAGGATCAAAAACTCCACAAAAACAATGGGATGCATTTTAAATTGGTCTCTGCAGAGGCACCCAAAAGACTATACAAATCTAAAATTGCCTAAAAGATTCTTTACAAAATGCAAATGAAAGTCTCATGCAGCACACTAACCCCGACTGCTCCTTCTCTTTCTCTTCTTTACCTTGATGCTCTGAGTATAGTAACCCTTTTGCGAAGTCACCTTTTCTCCTTGAGGCTAATGAAAGAGGGGAAGTTGGATAAATGCCTTGCAAAGTGAGACTCTCTAGTCAACCGGCCCTGCCTGCTGTAACCACTTTTACTCCATTGTCTAAAGCTGAGCTTAGAGCCATCATAAAGACTTAACTAATCCAAGAGAAAATACTCAAAAATGTACTGGGAAACTGAGAATCCTCATAGGAGCTTATGATCCAGGCCTCTAATCTTTACCAGTTTATTCACATGATACTGGGACCTGGTGAAGCTCGAAGATTGACATTGACGGCAGGAGTAGAATGGAAACAGCCTGAGGATATTAAAGACCACTCCAAAACCCCAAGAGGAGGGCCAAAAGGAACTAGAAGAATTGCCGAAAATCTTTTAAATTCAATCCCTAAGACTTTTCCACAAAAAAATTGGTCAATCACATAATCTTGTGGGCAAAAGATGAACCAGTTTCAGATTATAGAGCTCATTTAGAAACACTACTTGTGAAACCTGCAGAGACAGAAATGACATTAACTGCTCTATTTAAAAAGGACTTCATTCAGAACTTCACAGTCTAATTAAGAAATATAAACCAGGATGGAAAGCCACAGATATGGTTGCTCTAGGATTTCCAGATTACACTGAACCCTTCACCTTGTTTGTTCATAAACACAACAATCAGGCATTAGGAGTTCTTACTCAAGAACATAGTTGGCCCAGCACTTTGGGAGGCCGAGGCGGGTGATCACCTGAGGTCAGGAGTTCGAGACCAGCCTAACCAACATGGTGAAACCCCGTCGCTACTAAATACAAAAAATTAGCCAGGTGTGGTGGCACACGCCTGTAATCCCAGCTACTTGGGAGGCTTATGCAGGAGAATCGCTTGAACCTGGGAGGCGGAGATTGCAGCTAGCCGAGATTGCACCGTTGCACTCCAGCCTGGGCAAGAAGAGCAAAACTCCATCTCAAAAAAATAAACAAACACATGAAAAAGAACATAGTTGGGAAAGCACAGGCCCATCACGTATTATGGCCTGCAATCAGACCCCATAGCTAAGGCATGTCCTAATTGCTTAAAGGCAGTGGCAGCAACACCAGATTGGTAAAGGGTTCATCTGACCTGGTTTTAGGGAATGAACTTTTTTTTTGCAAGTTCCACGTGCTGTGGAAAGTCTATTAAATTCCAGTCAAACCCAGCATTTTTCAGCAAGTAGACTAACATCATTTGAAATTACTCTTTGGCAAGATATGTCATTACAACCCAAAATGAGTTAATAAAAAGCAGACTCTTCCCAGTTTTTCTCTCACTTGAGCTTGTCATATAGCTCAGTAAATGCTTATGTACAGAGCAGATATGCCTTTGGAGTAGTCCACAATTTTGGCGTGTTATGGCAACAAAGAGGGGTTCTCACTTCTAGTGGAGGCCCCATTAAAAACAGACTCAAGTGGATGAACTTGCTACTATCCTGTTGCCATCACAAATTGCTCTAAGTTCCAAGCTATCTTGAGTAAAGGAGAAAAATAAATAACAAATTCTTGCAAGATTGAAGCCCATACATGGAAAGCTGAACCTGAATATCAAGGGACTGCCTTGGCAGATTTTCATGCTAAATCAGATAGTGCTGAAACAGTTAGGATGTGCAACTGGAATGAACGCCACTAGATTGATGATCTTTTTGACGACCCATCTAACAGTGCCATGCACCTGATCTGGAAAGCCAAAATTGTTGTCTGACAGACATAAACATAATGTTACGTGTGAACTCACGGAGAGCCTAGATGGCCCCCTGGTCCTTCCTGAGCCCTTGAAACTTCCATTGTTAAAAGCTTTGCACTCAGCCAGGCATGGTGGCTCATCCCTATAATCCCAGCACTTTGGGAAGCTGAGCTGGACAGACGGCTTGAGCCCAGGAGTTCAAGACCAGCCTGGGCAAGAGGGTAAAACCCTCTCTACAAAAATTACAAAATTTAGCTGGGGATGGTGGCGCACACCGGTAGTCCCAGCTACTCAGGAGACTGAGGTGGGAGGACTGTTGATCCCTGGAGGTGGAGGTTGTAGTGAACCACGATTGCACCACTGCATTCCAGCCTAGGTGACAGAGCGAGATCCTGTCTCAAAACGAAAAAACCTTCTGCACCTCACAATTCCTCATGAAATGAGCAAAATGATCCAAATTATAAAAAATATTGATAGTGTGACTCCTCTAAAATGCTAAAATGGGTTATAACCAATATTTGGTTTGTCAAACCCATAATCCTGGGAAGATAATAAAAACTCCAAGCGGTTTATTTCCACCGCCACCTGATGGACCACTGGAACGTTTACAGACGGCCCTCATTCAACTGCCGCCCTCGATTAAGTATCAGTATGTTCTCGTAATAGCTGGCACGTGTTCTGGTTGGACAGAAGCCTTCCCGTGTAGGAGAGCTGGTGCTGTGACATGACAGCAGCTAAGGAGTTATAAGAAAATATGTTTCCTTTATGGGGCATCTCTGGAAAAATCTCCAGTGACAGAGGAACTTACTTTATTGGACAAACTATGAAGCAGCTAAATAAAGTGTTAGAAACACAGTGGCACTACCATCATCCCTTTTACCCTCAGTCTTCTGGAAAGGCCAAAAGGACACACAATATTTTAAAACTAAAACTGGCAAAATTAACTGAATTGATTGGATTATCTTGACCAAAGGTACTACCACTGGCTTCGAATTTCATTTTTATTTTTCTGATCTCTGAAGAAGAAAGTCAACCATCGCCTTTGGTCCGCGGATCAGATCCACAACAGACAGATTGACCCCCATGAAATAGTTACTAGAAAGCCTGTGCTCCTAACAGAACTTCACGTAGTTCCTCCTCTCCTAAATGCTCATATGACTAAATACGACAAAGCTATAACGCATTATGTCACACTGTATTTTGACAAAATAAACTTTCTGTGGCCCACAGAGGACCATCAAACCCTTCACAATCTGTAACCTGAGACTGGGTCTTCTGGAGATGGTATCAGAGAAAAAGTGCCCTTAAACCTCACAGAAAGAGGCGATACCAAGTTCTTCTATTTCCCACAGCGTGGCAAAACTTCAGGGCTTCGAACCGTGGGTCCACATCTCACAGCTCAAAAGGGCCTCTCCAGACTCCTGGAGCTACACACCTGTTGGAGACTTGAAGGTAAAGCTACCCAGGGCAGTTTTCCCCCAGAAGCAGATGGCATCCTAGACACGAACAGCTTTCCCGAGATTGTGGATGAAGACTTCACTGCAATCACAAAAATCTTATCTTTTTCCCTCTATTTCCTACTTTCTGCCCCCAAATCCTTTCCCTTTCTTTATAGGAAAATCCATGGGACCATAATCTGGGGCTGGCTTTAGCAAAAGCTAATGCTCTAGCAAGAAACTAGAGTAACTGCTGGGTCTGAGTTAATGTCAAAATCAGGAAACGATTCCATTAATGGAATGCCAGAGATTCCATTAATCTCTCCATGTTCCCAATGAGTCACCCCGAAACCCCAAACCCCAAACTCCAAAGGAAGAGTAGAATGCTAACCTTTTTTTTTTTTTTTTTTTTTTTTTGAGACAGAGTTTCACTCTGTCTCCCAGGCTGGAGTGCAGTGGTACGATCTGGGCTCACTGCAACCTCCGCCTCCCGGGTTTAAGAGATTCTCCTGCCTCAGCCTCCCGAGTAGCTGGGATTACAGCGTGTCCCACCACGCCCGGCTAATTTTTTGTATTTTTTAGTAGAGACGGGGTTTCACCATGTTAACCAGGATGGTCTCAATCTCCTGACGTCGTAATCCGCCTGCCTCGGCCTTCCAAAGTGCTGGGATTACAGGCGTGAGCCACCGCGCCCGGCAGCTAACCTTGATATTCTATAACACCACTACTTCCTTCCCTACGCTCACTGGAAGTGGTACCCTGACCTTTTCAATTAATAACTAGTAAGTGCCAATATGGAAAACCTGTCCAGGTAATGCCTATGCAAGGAATACTGCCTACACCTATGCCTTCAGGCGTCACATATTCAGGACCTGGGAACTATCTATGTGGCTCCAAGCGACTGCTTATATAATGTCACTGGGTTGAATCCAGTAGGGTCCCTTCGCCCTGGCTGTGGTTATGCACCCTTACAGCATGCTATAAAGGGACCACATAAAATCAAGTTCCCCACTGGAGCTTGTTTAGGAGCTGTGCAGACTTATGGTGGAACGTAAGGGACCCCTGCTCAAATGCTACCAGGTGGCCCCCACTTTCCAGCTTCAGAGGGTACCTATTAGGTCTGTGGATAATTTGCTTACTCTGTCCTGACTTCAGATCTTGCTCTTTCGCCTGATTCACACTCGCCTTGCAAACAGCTTTCCCTGAAAGGCCCCATAATCAGAGGTCAAAGACTAAAATGAATACCGGCCTTGAGACAGATGATGAGTAAGTTTCCACCGAGCAGATGTTCCAGTGGGGTTCCTGGGACTCACTTTCCATGGCAGTGGGGTGCCAACTGTATGGAAATTAAAGTTAATGCTACATTGAACAACATTTTGTAGCATGGAGATTCACACGGGGAGAAGCCACAGATGGATGAATGGAGGCCATCTGGGTTCAACAAAAACACTTAATGGAACGTCATGCAGCTTTAGACGCCCTTTGCCCAGCTAGAAGCTTGTGTGTGGTGCTGAACAAAACCGAACGCTGTGCTTATCTTTCCCGATTCTACTGCTATGGAGAGCTTAAAAAGGCGGTGGTGGCTGCCGCTGCTGTAGGTACTGCCACTAAACACATCAAGGATGTTTCTCAGGGAAAAGGAACACATGATGTGCTTGCAGGAACAGCTAGTGGTCGGTTTGCAGGCATCCTGAATAGTAGACAGCAAGCTCAGCCGCTAAGGTTTTCTAATCTTTATCTTTAGTGGGTATCCCAATCACCATGACTTTTGTTCCCAAGCTAACTGAAAAATCAAAAACTTTAAAATTAAGTGACTTCGGCCGGGCGCGGTGGCTCAAGCCTGTAATCCCAGCACTTTGGGAGGCCGAGGCGGGTGGATCACGAGGTCAGGAGATCGAGACCATCCTGGCTAACATGATGAAACCCCGTCTCTACTAAAAATACAAAAAAAAACTAGCCGGGCGTGGTGGCGGGTGCCTGTAGTCCCAGCTACTCAGAGGCTGAGGCGGGAGAATGGCGTGAACCCGGGAGGTGGAGCTTGCAGTGAGCCGAAATCGCGCCACTGCACTCCAGCCTGGGCGACAGAGTGAGACTCCGTCTCAAAAAAAAAATAAAATAAAATAAAATTAAGTGACTTCATAGTGAACTATGTCTTTAATTGCCGTTATACCCTGAACAGGCTATGAGCCACAGAGCTTGAATGCTGTTGAACTATTTTTTATCGTTGCGACTGTGACCTTGGGTTGTTTGATTCCGATCAGTTTGGTTTGTAGAGACTCATATTTAGGAATGCATTCCAGTTTCTTGGTATTATGCCCCTAATAGCCATCCTAAGGTCCTCACTGATGTGTTGTAGTCGTAAATCCACCAGTGCAGTCATCCTTTGTACCTCAAATGGTCTCATTAAGGTTAGAGGAACAAAAACCTGAAGACATAAAGAATCCTCTAACTGATTTAACATTGTAAACTGTGAGTTCCATAATGAGGTCAAATAGTGACAAGGCAGTGTCAGTGCCTGGGATTTTGGTCAGTCTCTCAAAATTAAGGGACTGAGCAAAATGGGGGACATTGTGAAGCTGAATTAAGTCTGGCCTAAAGCTGCCTCTGTACACAGTGAATTATAACTTAAAGTGTAAACAACTCATCACCTAACCTAAAAGTATGTTCTTCTAACATGTAGCTGAATTTTAGCCAATCACAGCAGCCAAACCTTCAGTCAATCATCAGCTGAAGGCTGCTAAAACATGTTCAAATAAGACAAATACCAGACTGCAGCCAATCAGGCAATCTGAGTTATTTTCGTTTTTCTGGCTATAAATGTAGCCTACACACACTGTGGGGCTGAGCATCTGAACTGCTTTTGGTGCTAAGTACTACCCAGTTCATGAATCTTTTTTCTGCTCGAAACCAGAACATAGTTTTAAACTCTGTTAAAGTTGTCTAAGGTTTTTTTTGTTAACACCTTCAAGCACTGAAGAACAAGGAGTTCATAGAACAAAGGAGAAAAGTCTCTTACCCTTCCAATGACAAAATGAAAAGCTGCCAGCAAAGTTTCAAAGGCTACTCTAAAACCCAAGTCCTTCCTTACAATTTTACATAGGAGCACATAAACCACTTCTTACTGCAGAAAGTGAACCAGCACTTTAAAGAACAGTGATTCTTTACATGGCGCTCAAGGGCACAGCAGCCACTATTCCAAAGATCGCACTCGCTTCTGGACTTCAGAATTTCCCACCCTCCTTGCGGCCTGTTGAACTGTTTTTATCACAGTTCCTCTTCTTGCACTGGTCACAGTGTGGAACTGAGGCATGCTGGGTAAATGTCAAATGAAATGAAGGCACACAATCTCTATTCTCAACTAGACAGCAAATTGAGGTGCACAGCTCCTCTTAAAAAAAAAAAAAAAGCCGGGCGCGGTGGCTCAAGCCTGTAATCCCAGCACTTTGGGAGGCCGAGACGGGTGGATCACGAGGTCAGGAGATCGAGACCATCCTGGCTAACACGGTGAAACCCCGTCTCTACTAAAAAATACAAAAAACTAGCCGGGCGTGGTGGTGGGCGCCTGTAGTCCCAGCTACTAGGGAGGCTGAGGCAGGAGAATGGCGTGAACCCGGGAGGCGGAGCTTGCAGTGAGCTGAGATCCGGCCACTGCACTCCAGCCTGGGCGGCAGAGCGAGACTCCATCTCAAAAAAAAAAAAAAAAAAAAAAAAAAAATCCCTTTGTGGTTGTTGATTTAGTGGTCCCTAACAGACAACAGGCTCCTCTTTGCCTGTACTAACAATAAATGTCAGTACAGAGCCAGTCCTTACACTGGGCTGATCGCCAAGCACTGGAGAACCATGGAGTGTGCACTGACGAGAAATCCAGAAACTCAGTCCAACTCGCCTTTCACTGGGGAAAAATTGGGCCTGGAAAGGCTGAGTGATGTACCCAAGGCCACCCCGTTGGCTGGTCTGCTATTCCTGTCCTTAGGATCACATAATACAATTTTTTTCCATCTTTTTACCTAGATTCACATAAGGGAAATCCTCTCCCAGAGCCATTTCTTATCTACCCAGAAGGAATTTGCACCCTTTCAACATCCTGGGCCAAGTGGTGGAGTTTCAGTTCACGTGAATCCATGTAAAGTACTATGACATCGAAGACAGCCTCAAAGCCTGGTGGGAGGAGGAACCTACAGCGTTGTCTCCATTGACATCTGTATGTCATCTCATTGTCAGTCATGATTCCAGCTATTTTCCTAAGTTCCAAATTTTCTATCACTATCATCTGGGGTTTTGATAACAGCACCTAGAAACAGAGCCTAGAACTCTGGCCTGTTCCTCTTATAAATTAATAAACTGCAGTTCTGAGGTCAACACCTAGCTCCAGTTGACTGTCATCCCAGGGACACAGGCTCCTTCCTTCCCCTGACTTATGTAAACATGGGCATTGGCACAGTTAGTACAAGAGCAGCAGCTTGTCTCCAGATTAGAGGGAAAAAAACCCAGCCTTCACTTTTTCTGTTTGGTGGGTGAATATGTTATTCTGTAGTCAAAAGAGGCTGGCAGGCCAGGCCTGGGCTCAGGGAAAAGCAGGGAGGTCTTCAGAAAGCTCCTTGCTAGGATTGCCAGGTTCATCCTAGCACTTCGTACTCCCATGGCTGGGAAAGGCATCTCCGAATTGGGAAACCACCTCCCTTTAAAAATAATGGCCCTGGGGCCAGAGAGGCAGAGATTGCACAAGGCCACAAGTCATTTAGGTGGAGCTGGGGCTGTACAATGCAGGACTGGGAACAAAGGCTTGCTGTGTTACCACTCAGAAGCTGCCCACGTGACAAAGGCATGATGTCACCAGGAGGGAACAGTCTAGACTGGGAGAGACCTTGAGGCTCTAGGAGCATTTCTGACACCTACACTGGTTCCTCAGCTACCGGGACCCGCAGCGGAGAACTGAGCCCACTGAGCATCTCACTGTACAGGTAAGAGAAGGGAAAGCTGGATCCACATTCCAGCCTGGAATGAGCTAGACACCCTCTGTCTCACCCACCTCCCTGCTCCGGCTTCACGGCCACCTCACCAGGAAAGCTTCTGCATGGTTCTCGGCCTTGCCCAGGCCCTGCTCTTGAGGGGGAAAGGAGGGCAGAAGAGAAATGCTGCCATGTGGCTCTTGCCCCAGGCCCAGTCTGGCAATGAAGCAGCAGCAGTACAACTGTGGTCTTGACAGGCAGGTGGCGAGCAGGAGAGCTCCAGCCTAGGAGAGAAGCTCCAAGAGCAGTTTCCAGATGTGAACAGTGCCAGGCTCTTCGAAGCTGGGTCCCGCAGGGGCAATGCTGGCTGCCAAGAGGAAAACCTCCCGCTGGCTGTCGACAGCCTGGAGGCCCAGCTCCCGCTGCAGCTCCACCATACTCATGGCCTCGCTGAGGTCCTGGGTGAGACAGAGAAGTCAGAACACAGCTGGCAGCATTTCGTAACACACTCACACCCTTGTCATTCATGAAATACACTGTTCTTAGGCTATCCCTGGGAATATGAGGCCCCAAGTTCCCAGAATTAGCCTCTGGACCCCTTGATCTACCTCAATACTCTCTCTCTCACCCTGGGCTCACCTTTGTACCAACCTCTTTTCATTGCATTACCACAGTCACTGTGGTAAAAAACAGAGCACTTTCTTTTTTTGTTTTGAGACGGAGTTTTGCTCTGTCACCCAGGCTGGGCTGCAGTGGCGCGATCTTGGCTCACTGCAACTTCTACCTCCTGTGGTGGAATCCTGAAGCGATTCTCCTGCTTCAGCCTCCCCAGTAGCTGGGACTACAGGCGTGAGCCACCATGCCTGGCTAATTTTTGTATTTTTAGTAGAGACAGGGTTTCGCCATGTTGGCCAGGCTGGTCTCGAACTCCTGACCTTAGGTGATCCACCCGCCTCAGCCTCCCAAAGTGCTGGGATTACAGGCGTGAGCCACCACGCCCAGCCAGAAACAGAGCACTTTCTATGTGTCAAGCGTTGTAGACAGGCCCTTATATACCTAGCTTAATTTTCACAGTCCACACTTAATTGATGAGAAAATTAGCTCAGGGAGCTGAAATCATTGAGCTAAGGTAACAGTGATAAGTGGCAGAGCCAGGTTCCAACTCAGGTTGGTTTGACAACCAAGTTTCTTAAACTCAGTCATGGAGAGATGATACAGTAGGGTCACTCCCAGACAAGACCTCTAGAAACTAGCTGGAGGAAAACAAGAGACCACTACACAGCATGGCTGGCGATGGACACTGTAATTTCAGCCCTGGCCCAAGAATGAAATGATTCTTCCTGGAGCAATTCAGAGACTGCTGGGACCTTAGATGTTGTCTCCTACAGGTTCAAAACTGCTATAAATTAGTTTATAAATAGAATATGATGTGATTCCTGGTCCAAACTGGGGCAGTGTAAGGCTCAGAGCAGGCACTATTAATAGTCATATATGGGGACTGTCTTGGACAGAAAAGGACATACAGTCACCCTATTTAGAAATAATTGTCAAATGTTTCCTAACAGGTTGGGGAATCTGAGGTCAAAGACATACAGCCTCTCTCCACATCAAGTTGGAAATGGGTCCCACAGCTCTCAGAGGCACCTGAGTTTAGGCCACAGGAAATATGATCAGACTCTGTACTCTGGCAGTTTCACCTGATATTGTGACCCAAGGTCTGTGATACTGAGGGTTCCTGGGCCTAAGGTAACTCTCTGGCACCGATGAGAAGTGCAGCATACTGGTTTAGAGGAAGAACTTGGAAGAATATCTGAGTTCAGGTAGGCTTTGCCACATACCAGCTGCAACTCCAGGTATTTAGTGCTAGCAGCAGGGCCCATCACGGGGTTTTTGGAGGGCTGAAGTGAGGTCATGATTGTCAGGTGCTTACCACATGTATGGCACACTGTAAGCACACAATAAATGTTAGCTATTATTATTTAACCTCTTCTACCTCTCATCAGTTACCAGCTTCAGCTCTCTGATCTAGAGCCAGAATTTGCAAGGGAATAGCAGAGTGGAAAAGGTACAGCTTTAGAGTTAGACGTTCTCAATTCCACTATTCTTTTTTTTTTTGAGATAGGGTCTCGCTGCGTCACCCAGGCTGGAGTGTGATCACAGCTCACTGCAGCCTCGACCTCCCGGGTTCAAGTGATCTTTCTGCCTCAGCCTCCAAAGTAGCTGGGACTATAGGCAGGCACCACCACATCCAGTTAATTTTTTGCATTTTTTTGTAGAGACAGAGTTTCGCCATGTTGCCCAGGCTGGTCTCGAACTCCTGGAAACAAACGATCCACATTCCTCGGCCTCAAAATGTTGGGGGTAGAGGTTTCAGCCACCACGCCTGGACCAATTCTATTACTCTCAAGATGTACAGCCTTGGAAAGATTACAAAACGTCTCTCATCTATAAAATGGAATAGCATTCTATACTTTATAGGCTGAACAGAAGCATAAGAAGAAATGTTATTCAAAACCGTACCGGAGGCCAGACACAGTGGCTCACGCCTATAATTCCAGCACTTTGGGAAGCTGAGGTGGGCGCATCACTTGAGGTCAGGAGTTCAAGACCAGCCTGGCCAACATGGCAAAACTCTGCCTCTACTAAAAATACAAAAGTTGGCTGGGTGTGGTGGCACATGTCTGTAATCCCAGCTACTCAGAATGCTGAGGCACAAGAATTGCTTGAACCCGGGAGGTGGAGGTTGCAGTGAGCCGAGATCACACCACTGCATTCCAGCCTGGGCAACAGAACAAGACTCTGCCTCAAAACAAAAACAAAAACAAAAACAAAACACCATGCCTGGCATGTAGGAGGCACTTAATAATTATTCTTCTCATCTCTCCAGGGTGCGAGATGATAGGGAGGCAAAGAGGAAGGAAGACAGAAGCAGGGATCAGGACAGGGCACAGGTAGAAGAGGTAGGGGCAGCATCTCAGCCAACCTCTCTAGGCCATGGGCCCAGGCAGCGCTCCTTGCCCCTGCCCAAGCATCTCTAAGTGGACATCCCCTGGACTGAGCTGCCCTCCCACAGCCCTCACCTGCTTGTTGGCCACCACCACGACAGGCAGGTCAGGGTCCTTGTCCAGCAGCTTGTGCAGCTCCTGTCGGGCCCAGGGCAGTCGCAGTCGGTCAGCTGAGTCCACCACAAACACCAGCACATCCACCTCATTCACAAACTCCTTCCAGTAGAAGCGCAGGTTCTGGCTGCCACCAACTGAGGAGAGGCCAGGGGCCAGCTCAGAGCGTCCAGGGCCCTGGCTCACTGCCCACAGCTCCCACCCCACCCTAATCCTAGCTTGGTGAGCTTCCACCGGCCAGGGGCAAGGGGCAGTTTCGGCAGCTACTCACACGGGATTCAGCTCTACCTCTGACAGGTGGGTCTCCTGGAGCAAGTCCCTAGCTTTAAACACCAGTCTCCTCCCTGAACTTTCCTAACAGGGTGCAGTAAAACCCACAGGTACCATGTGCAATGTACCTTTCACAGGACTGACACATAGGTGCTCAGTAAATGGGACTCTTCAGCTCTCCCCCCTGGGCTATCTTGCTTTGCCTCTTGCTAATTCTTAGATTTCTCCGACAGGTTCGAAACTGTCAGTGATGGCTGTGATAGGAGCCAGGAGTCCTATTGTCTAGAAAACTCAGGACCCCCTGCCCTGCCTATATACAATCATTCTCCATTCAGTTTCCCCATCCCCTTCTTTTCCCTCGGAAATGTCATACTCCATCCTACGAACACATGGTTGCCAACACAGTCCCCCAGCCTGGGTCACCTTTCTGTTCCTCTGTGCTCCTCTGCACTAGTCCCATTGGTCACCCCGCACCCTAGTGTTTCTGGCTATGCTTCTGACACTTGTGGATTCTAAGCTGTGAGAGTCAGAGACACTTACCTCTGGATCCCCACAAAGCCCTCAGCACAATGCCCGGCACATAGCAGGCACTCAACAAGTATTTACTGAGTGCTTGCTAGGTGCCAAGCACTGATCTGGGTGCTGGGGATACAGAGGTGAGCAAGGCAGGCAGGGGCCCTGCACCAAGGAGCTCCCTCCCTAACTGGGAAGCACATGTCAGTGACATCAACACATTTCAGAAAGGAAAGAAATAAAACAGAAAAAAGGGAAAGTGGCTGAGGTGGAACAGGGGTTGGCCCTGGATTGGGTGGTCTGGGTAGGTCTCATCAAGGAAGTGGCATGTGAGCTGAGTGTGGGATGGTGAGAAGGAGCCAGCCACGGGAAGAGGCAGAGGAAAGCATTCCAGACAGAGGGGAGAGCAAGCTGGAAGTGTCTGCAAAACAGAAAGAAGGCTGGGGTGCTGAGGCACTGCAAGAAGGAGAAACATGGCTGTGAGGCTAGCTGGGACGGGCCACATAGGGCCAAAAACACAGTGAGGGGGTAGGGAGATGCAAGAGTGACATGACCTGACATGGGCTTTCTGCAGCTGACACTAGGGACAGAAGGGGAAGCAGGAAGACCAAAGAGGAGGCTGTGGTGCTGAGAGGAAAGATGATACTAGATTGGGCCACACAGGCAATGGTGGAGGAGGGTGTGCCACTGCTCACTGCACTCCAGCCTGGGCAACAGAGACCCCGTCTCAAAAAAAAAAAAAGACTAGAAAGGTCGGGCGCGTTGGCTCACGCCTGCAGTCCCAGCACTTTGGGAGGTCGAAGGGGGCGGATCACTTAAGGTCAGGAGTTCAAGACTAGCCTGACTAATATGGTGAAACCCCGTCTCCTCTAAAAATACAAAAATTAGCCGGGCGTGGTGGCGGGCGCCTGTAATCCCAGCTGCTCGGGAGGCTGAGGCTGGAGAATCGCTTGAATCCGGGAGGCAGAAGTTGCAGTGAGCCGAGACTGCACCATTGCCCCTCCAGCCTGGGTGTCACAGTGAGACTCCATCTCAAAAAAAAAAAAAAAGAACACTTGAAAGGTGGGTGACCTTGGATTCATGATACTACTGCTGGAACTCATTTTTCTCTGGGGATAATTAGGGTAGTGACTGATTCTAGTTTTATGCAGTTGTTTAGGGGATTTTTCTTAAGCAATGCCTGTCAAGTGCTTGGCATATGAACCCTTAGCTGTTAGTATCACTGTGTTAGGCCTGTCGACTTTGGTAGGGGTGATGGGGCAGGCGGTGCAACTGGAGAGGCCCCATCACGAAGGGCCCTAAATGTCAGAGCACAAAGCGTGGACTGAATCCTGTGCCCCAGAGAGGGGTGGGAAGGATTCGTACACGGGAATGTGCTGCTTAGACATGCATTTTGGAAGCCCCCTTCCCTGCGAGAATCCAGGACAGGTCCAGTAGAGGAGACGGGGAGATGGGGTAGGGTGTCCGCTCACTTTCCAGCAGGTCCACCTCAAAGTCCTTGGTGGGCAGACGCACGGAGTTGAAGCCCCAGGTGGGGATGTGGCCTTCCAGCGGTGGCTTCCCCGACAGCACGCGCAGGAACGTGCTCTTGCCCGCGCCATCCAGCCCCAACACCAGCACCTCGCGCTGTTCCAGCTCCTCCAGCGCCGGCTCCTCGTCCTCCTCGTCCTCGGGCTGCGGGGAAGCGGAGGTAAGGCTGCGGCTGGCGGCCTCCCGGTGGACCTTTCCCGAGGGAAGACCAAGGCACCAGAGGGCTCAGGCCCGCCCTCCACCCGTCCTGGGACAGGCAGGCATGGTCTGGATGAGTGGGACGAACGCTGCCTTTGGAATCCTGAGTTCCAAACGCTTGGCGAACTCCTCACGCTCGCGCGCCCTGCTTCCTCCACCGGACTCGGAGTCCCAGCCGCAGACGGGAGGGGACGGGGTTTCTCCCGACATCTCCCGGGGCGGGGCGCACTGCGCAGGCGCCGGAGGGGCGCTAGCCGACCCAGCTGGGGCCCAGGATACTCCCGAGCCGCGCCCTCCAAACTCCGGCCCACGCTGGAACGCCCGAGCCCCGCGGCGTGCAGCGACGGCGCGGCTCTAGGGCGCCGTATACACCCAAACACGCCCACCCGTTCCTCGGTTCCCGGGCTCTGACCGGCCTGCGGCTGCCAAGCCCTCGACCCCCCGAGCTCCCGGCGCCAGCAGGGCCGTGGTCACACCCCTTGGCCACATGCGCGGAGTCGCAGCCCCAGCTTGCCCGCCCTTTCGCGAACCTAGGCCCGGCACTCACATCCCACTCGTCCCACTCGGGGAGGCGGGCGGCTTCCGCGCCCCACCAGGCCTCGCCGCGGTCCCAGCGCCGCTCCCGGCCGCGGCTGAAGTAGGTCTTCCAGAGGATGAAGAGCACCGAGCCCAGAACCGCCGCGGCGCCGCCCAGCGCCAGCACCAAGGGGCCCAGCGGCCGCGGCGCCATCGGGCTGGGCAAGGGGCCCAAGTTCGGGCTGCACAGGCCAAGCCCGCTCGCCCGCCGAAGATGGCCCCGCTGCGACTGCCGCGGCCGCGCCCACCCACCCAGCCCCAGTCCGGCACTACAAGCCCCACAATGCACCGCCGCTGTCACGGCTGGCCGCCCGGGACCGGCGGCGCGGGTTGGGGGCGCTGGCAGGCGCGCAGGGACCTCCGCTCCCCCTGCCAAGTGCGGGGTGTGGGGATGAGAGGCTGTGCCTGGGGAGGACGGGAGACGGCGGTGCTTGCTGGCAACCACCAGGGGTTAGCTCATGGCTTTTCTCGGTTACCCCTTACAACGATACCACGCAAAAGGGAAAACCGAGGCCCAGGAGTTAAGTAACCCGCCCAACGCCGCATCGTAGTGCTTCCGTGTGGCCTGCGTTCAAACCCAAGCGATCTGTCTCCTGGTCATCCCTCAAGACCTGGGGGAGGAAATTGAAGCAAGACCCCGGAGATCACACGGCTATGGGGTGGCAGAGGCAGGAATAGTGAAGGGGTGGCCTGCCCCTCCACACCTGTGGGTGTTTCTCATTAGGTGGAACCAGAGACTTGAGAAAAGAAATAAGACACAGAGACAAAGTATAGAGAAAGAAAAGCGGGGCCCCAGGCCGGCACTGGTCTCTGAGTTCCCTTAGTATTTATAGATAATTATCTTTACCATCTTAAAGATAAGGGAGTGGCAGGACAATAGGATCGTTTTTAGGGAGGAAATCAGCAGTAAGACATAAGAACAGGGATCTCTGTGACATGAATAAGTTTAAAGGAAAATCCTGTGCCTTGAGATAAACCTTTTAGCAGCATTGTTTCATCCTATCACATGGGGATAAACCTTGGACAATACCTAGCTTTTCTAGGAAGAAAGACACACCCTGCACGCCCCAAATCCATTAAACCTTGAGTTACCACAGCACATGTCTCTTGCAAGGACAAGGTTGGGGGTAGGGTCACAGATTAACAGCATCTCAAATACAGAACAAAATGGAGTCTCTTATGTCTACTTCTTTCTATATAGACACAGTAACAGGCTGATCTCTTTCTTTTCCCCACAAATAGAACCCAGGTCCCTGGCTCCCCACCACCTCTAGCCTTCTTTCGCTGCCTCCCGGACCCAGCTGTCTTGGGGTCCTGGTGAGGCTGAATTAAGCAGTGTCAGAAGTTCAGAATGTTTAGAGCTGACTGCCTTGTTCTAGGTCCCCCCAGTGGCTGCCAAGGCTTCTACGTGGGTAGCACGAGGAGGAAGAACAGGAGAAACGACCTGAGTACAGCAGTTGGGTTATTTTGGCTCTCAGAAGGGGTGACACCATGTAGGGTACATGGGTCGAGAGACCGCCTGTGGCTCTCAGGGCCCAGCAGGGTTACCTCTTTTCCTTTATATTGTCTCAACTTTTCACCTTTTAGTTCCTGATTCCTCTGTACCCCTGGCTCTGGGTCCCAGCCCCTATTCCTTCTGATTTGAACCCCTTTCCCTTTGGCTACATATGTATGCTCCTCTCCTCCCAGATAGTGATGTTTGAGCTACATCCGTATTTCTGTATTAACACTTTTGGAGGACTATGGATGTAGTTTATTTGGGAAGTGATGTCTGGAAGCAGCAGAGTAGGACAGGGAAGAAGGAAAGGAGGCCAATGTCAGGGTACAGCGTCAAGGACTCTGCTGTGGACCCTCTGGGCCGAATCCCATTGAGGCCTCTTAGGGCACTAAATGCCTCTGGGAAGGAAGAGAGGATGGAACAATTACTCACTGGCTGCAGTTTCCCGACGGTTAATGGTTGCCCCTGGGGTGCGTACTGACACTGCTTTCAGAATGTGGTTTTATTGTAAGCCACTCCATGCCATTTTGCCCCCTACCCCTTCTCACTCCTTACCCCCACCCCACCTCCTGGTGTTTTCTAGCATCCCACACACATATACTCAGATTTCTCCCACTTCAGAAAGCTGGCTTCTCTGGTTATTACCTCTTGTTCTTGTCCATTTCAGCCCCACGCCTGAATAATGTGCACTTCCTATGCCTTGCCCCATGCACCCTGTGTCTCCAACAAATCCCTTGTTGGAAAATCCATTGGGAATACCTTTAGCCCTTATCTTGCTGGAACTATTTAACATTGCTAAACATTGGAACCTAACAGAATAATAAATACCGCTTATCTCCAGGGATAGAACCAACTGAGAAGATGCAGGAGGCAGCCAAACGGACAGAACAATGCCACCTGCTGACTCTACAGAGCCAGGCCCCAGCCCAGGAAGCAGGGAGCATCCTCACCTACTCTCTGCCGATGGGCAGGGCTGGGAGGGCAGCTCAGAAGCAGCCAGTTTGAGCATGCCTCCTGCCTTCTAAAATCCCCATCCAAATAAAACAGGCCTCTGGGGGACAGTGAGTGAGGGTTGAGGAGAGAGCCCAAGAGTATGACTCCAGGGCTGGGGTTCAAACTGGTTCAGGACTTAGTGTGTTATGAAATTAATTTAGGGGTTGCTACTACAACTTTAAATTAGAAAATGAAATAGAAGGCCGGGCATGGTGGCTCACGCCTGTAGTCCCAGTACTTTGGGAGTCTGAGCTGGGTGGATTGCTTGAGGCCAGGAGTTTGAAACCAGTCTGGCCAACATAGTGAAACCTCATCTCTACTAAAAATACAAAAATTGGCTGAGCGTGGTGGCACACGCCTGTAATCCCAGCTATTCAGGAGGCTGAGGCACAGTAATCTCTTAAACCTGAGAGGCAGAGGTTGCAGTGAGCCAAGATCATGCTACTGCACTCCAGCCTGGGCAACAGAGTGAGACTCTGTCTCAAAAAAAAAAAAAAAAAAAAAAGCTGGGTGCGGTGGCTCACGCCTATAATCCCAGCACTTTGGGAGGCCGAGACAGGTGGATCACTTGAGGTCGGGAGTTCGAGATCGTCCTGACCAACATGATGACACCCCGTCTATACTAAAAATACAAAATTAGCTGGGCGTGGTGGTGTGTGCCTTTAGTCCCAGCTACTTGGGAGGCTAAAGCAGAAGAATCACTTGAACCCGGGAGACGGAGGTTGCAGTGAACTGAGATTGTGCCATTGCACTCCAGCCTGGGCAACTTGGGAGGCTGAGGCAGGAGAATCACTTGAACCTGGGAGGTGGAGGTTGCAGTGAGCTGAGATCAGGCCACTGCACTCCAGCCTGGGCAACAGAGTGAGACTATGTCTCAAAAAAAAAAAAAAAAAAGGAATAGAATGGAAAACACCAGAATTTTATGAATTTTGTGAATGTGTATTTGTACTGAGCACCACGTAAAAAGTATTTCTTTCTTTGGGATGTGATAATAAAAAATACTTTGAAAGTCCCTGTTCTGGCTGGGCGCGGTGGCTCAAGCCTGTAATCCCAGCACTTTGGGAGGCCGAGATGGGCGGATCACGAGGTCAGGAGATCGAGACCATCCTGGCTAACCCGGTGAAACCCCGTCTCTACTAAGAAATACAAAAAACTAGCCGGGCGAGGTGGCGGGCGCCTGTAGTCCCAGCTCCTCTGGAGGCTGAGGCAGGAGAATGGTGTAAACCCGGGAGGCGGAGCTTGCAGTGAGCTGAGATCTGGCCACTGCACTCCGGCCTGGGCAACCGAGCCAGACTCCGTCTCAAAAAAAAAAAGAAAGTCCCTGTTCTAGTGTAAATAAGTACCTCTATGAGGAAATGAGTCAGGGAAAGTGTGCAGGTCCCCCGCCCCCTCCTCCCCAAACACACACATCTTGGTCAGTCCTTTTGCTTGGAACTTGTTTTCACCACCTGTATACCTGGGGAGCTTCTAGATGGCTTTCAACTCCTGGTGGAGCCAGGAGCTCAGCCTTGAGGGATCAGCTCACTGGCAAGACAGGAGCCCAAGGCCTCCAAAGAGAAAAAGTTAGCACCAATTAATGTATTCAGCACTTTGCTGTCAGATAATTAAAAAGCAAGCCAGGTGTGTGGTGGCATGGGCCTGTAGTCACAGCTACTCAGGAAGCTGAGCGGGGAGGATTGCTTGAGCCTGGGAGTTTGAGACTGGCCTGGGCAACATGAGACCCTGTCCCTTAAAGAAAAACCAGGCTAACATAACTTATGCCTGTAGTGCCCCTGATTTTGGAGGTTGAGGTGAGAAGATCGCTTGAAGCCAGGAGTTTGAGACCAGCTTGGTCAACGTAATCAAACGCCCTCTCTATTAAAAATAAAAAAATTAGCTAGGTGTGGTGGCGCGTACCTGTAATTCCAGCTACTGGGGAGGTTGAGGCAGGAGGATTACGCACAGGCGTTAGAGGCTGCAGTGAGCTGTTTTCGTGCCACTGCACTCCAGCCTGGGTGACAGAATGAGATCCTGTCTCTAAAAAAAAAAAAAGAGGCCGGTCGCGGTGGCTCACGCCTGTAATCCCAGCACTTTGGGAGGCCGAGGCGGGCGGATCACAAGGTCAGGAGATCGAGACCACGGTGAAACCCTGTCTCTACTAAGAATACAAAAAATTAGCCGGGCACGGTGGTGGGCGCCTGTAGTCCCAGCTACTCGGGGGGCTGAGGCAGGAGAATGGCGGGAACCCGGGAGGCGGAGCTTGCAGTGAGCCCAGATCACGCCACTGCACTCCAGCCTGGGGGACAGAGCGAGACTCCGCCTCAAAAAAAAAAAAAAAAAAAAAAAAAAAAGAGAGAGAGAGAAACAATCCTCACAGGGATTTAATCTTAGCACTCCTGTAGATTTTATGTCATTTCAAAGAAAAGCACCTTGATCTCTTAAGAAATGAAGGCTCCTCAAGGTCTAATTTGAAGACCCTGAGGTCTGATTTGGCCTTGCCTCACCTTTCCTGCCTCCTGAGTGAGTCATCATCTTCTTAGGTCTTTCAGAGGGAGTCTTGCCATCCTGTCTCTCTTTCCCTCTACCTTTTCCTTTCCTTTTCTTTTTCTTTTTTGTTTTTTTGTTTTTTTTTTTTTTTGAGATGGAGTTTGTCTCCCAGGCTGGAGCGCAGTGGCACAATCTCAGCTCACTGCAACCTCCGCCTCCCAGGTTCAAGCGATTCTCCTACCTCAGCCTCTTGAGTAGTTGCTATTAACAGGACCCCACCACCACACCCAGTTAATTTTTGTATTTTTAGTAGAGACACGGTTTCGTTACGTTGGCCAGGCTGGCATTGAATTCTTGTCCTCAGGTGATCCACCCGCCTCAGCTTCCCAAAGTGCTGGGATTACAGGCGTGAGCTACCACGCCTGGCCAGGAGGGGCCATTCTTAAGTCTTGTGATTCAGTTGTGACTTAATCCTCCCTACAGGAAGCCTACAAAATCAAACCATTTAGCAAAATAGTTTACTTGAAGAAGAAGGCTTGCATGGGAATCTAGGCATTAAAAGAATTAGCTCCTCCTTGGTCCGGGCGTGGTGGCTCACGCCTGTAATCCCAGTACTTTGGGAGACTGAGGCGGAAAGATCACCTGAGGTCAGGAGTTCAAGAATAGCCTGGCTAACATGGTGAAACCCCGTCTCTACAAAAATTAGCCAGGCGTGGTGACACCTGCCTGTAATCCGAGCCACTCAGGAGGCTGAGGCAGGAACCTGGGAGGCGGAGGCTACAGTGAGCTGAGATTGCGCCACTGTACTCCAGCCTGGGTGACAGAGCAAGACTCCATCTCAAAAAAAAAAAAATAGCTTCTCCTCAAAAATACACCCACTAAGAGGGGAAAAACCCACAAAATTGCTAAGATTAAAAGTTTGGCCAGTGTGGTGGCTCACGCCTGTAATCCCAGCACTTTAGGAGGCCGAGGCAGTCGGATCACGAGGTCAGGAGATCGAGACCATCCTGGCTAACACGGTGAAACCCCATCTCTACTGAAAATCCAAAAAATTAGCCGGGCATGGTGGCAGGCGCCTGTAGTCCCAACTACTCGGGAGGCTGAGGCAGGAGAATCGCTTGAAACTGGGAGGCAGAGGTTACTGTGAGCCGAGATTGTGCCACTGCATTCCAGCCTGGACAACAAAGTGAGACCCTGTCTCAAAAAAAAAAAAAAAAGTTTACAGTCTATTATTTGTGGAAAAGAAATAGGTGCTCTCACATAGGTGCCATGCACCAAGACCATGGCAGCTTCAGACACTGGTACCACAATTATTAGGGGTAAAGTGGGTTTTTTTTTTTTTTTTTTTTGATGGAGTCTCGTTCTGTAGCACAGGCTGGAGTGCAGTAGCGTGATCTCAGGTCACTGCAGCCTCCGTCTCCCAGGTTCAAACGATCCTCCTGCCTCAGCCTCCAGAGTAAATGGGATTACAGATGTCCATCACCAAGCCCTGCTGATTTTTGTATTTTTAGTAGAGACGGGGTTTTGCCATGTTGGCCAGGCTGGTCTCCAACACCTCAGCCTCTGAAAGTGTTGGGATTACAGGTGTGAATCACCGTGCCCAGCCAGATAAAATTGTTTTAATCAAATAGTAACTTCCAGGAAAGTCTTAAGTTTTCATGTATTTGTGGCTAAGAAATAAATGAGATGATCCCACCTTATGATGTATATAAGGGTGCAAAGTGCTATTTCTTCCTTTTCTGACTGAGAGGTGATATACATCCCTTCCTGTGGTGGATAAAGAGCAAGGTGCCAGCTTTGCTTCCACAGAGGTTAAAAAATATGGCATATTTTAAAAGCTCCAAACTAACAAAGGAACACCTTTAACACACACACACACACACACACACACACACACACAATTATACTGCAATGTAATTGTGCTGTTCATAAGCTAATTATATAATTCATCAAAGACTTTAATTCTTAGTGCACTCAAGCACCCTGGTCTGGAAACAGTGCTTAAGTTTAAAGTTGCATGAGCAAGGCCTCTCAGTTCTGCCAGTATGGCTGGAAGCCTCAAATGCTGAAATCTAAATGTGGCATTCACGCCACACCACCAATCATAGGCCTCCTGAGATGAGTTTTGATGGCAAGCTTTGGACTGGGGTAGAAACGGGGATGGATTTTTGCAGCTTCTGCCTTAACTTCGTTGCTTCGTCTTCTTTGTGAACCCTTGTGGGATAAGAGAAGTCTTCCTTCAGGATGTGACTGACACCTCAGCTGGCGCCTCTAAGCCTCACTTTCCTTAATGTAAAAGGGAAATCATGTTAGGATCGCCTTCCCTAGAGGAGGCAGGTGAGGTCGGTTCCCCTTTTTGGTTCAGCTGCTAGTATGAACCCTGCCTAACCCCGCTGTTTTGGGAGACAGTCCGTGCTCACTGCACCGCTTATTAACCGAAGTGACTTCTCATCTCTCCCAGTCTCAGCTTCACCTCCGTGAAGTGGGAAAAACAGGATGACAAGTACTCGCACTTGGCAGCCCTTTATGAGCCTTGAGGGCTTGGGCTTGTGGGTGTCATTTTACTATGCCACCAGCGGCTTCCCTTAGCTTGTCACGGACCCAGGCACAGCACACGCGCTGAGGAAGTGGTGGTGAAGTGTGGCGTCTCCTCTCGGGGCTGGCGGATTCCACACTCGGAGTTGCGGCTCCACAGCCAGCTGGGCAGCGTAGGGTGGGGACTCGCGATCGTGGACTACAACTCCCAGTATGCCCTGTGCGCCTCTGGGCCAAGTCTCGCGCGAGATCCCGCGGTCTCCGGAGGCTTTATCAGCAGGGCTGCCTGCCCGCCGGGTAGGTAGTGCTGCCTGGTGGGTCCTGGGGACCTTGGAAATCGCTGCCGCTCTCACCATGGCTTGGGTCCAGACTACGCCACAGCATCTCGGGAGACGTGGACCCTCAGAACCTTTTTAGTGCCGGACTCCGGGCCGCAGGCAGTCCCGCGGCAGCAGGATAACAGGTGAACAGATGGCGGGCTGGGCCCTCCCTTGGGGCTGCGTTCTCTGCCGATCAGGAGGGGCGCTTCCGGCGAGGCCCGATCTGGGGGCCCCTCCAAGCCTCTCCCCTCACCCCTTAACCTTTCATCCCGGCTCCGAGCTTGGCTGGGTCGCCTCTTGTCTCCCTGGCTCCCCTTTCTGGGGTCTCCTTGATGGGGCTCCCTCCGGGGATGCCCTGCAGCTCCCGTACGGGCTTCCCCTCCGCTTCGTGGGACCAGCCCAGCCAGAGCCCCCACGACTTGTCCTCAGCCTCTTCTCCTCAGACCCTGCCTTCGGCTAGGGTCCCGGCCCTAATCTTAGCATGGAGGGGTGGGTGAAGCAGCCGGCCTTTCATGTCGTGGCGGCACCGTATTGTATATTGTGACGGAGAGGCAGAGGGACGGTGAGCTGGGGGGTGGGGGCACAGGGAAAGGGGAAGGGGATGTGTCTGGGGCGGGAATGCTCCCTGGACTGGGAGGATGGCTGAACTCGGCCTTTGCGACGCTCGTTAGTGACGAACTATCAATAACTGGTTTGCTCTCTCTCAGCCCTATCGGGATAGAGGGACGGTATAGCAAGCTGAAAAACAGAGTAACTTTCTCAGGCCCTCGCTTTAACTCCCCTGTAAACAGCATGAAACTACCTACCTTGCACATGGACCACTTATCTATGACCTTGGACAAATTAACTCCTCTGATTTTTAGTTTCCTTCTCTTTATTATTGTTTTTAAAAATTTTTAATTTTTTTAATTTTTATTTTTGGTACTGAGTCTCCGTCGCCCAGGCTGGAGTGCAGTGCCTGGATCTCGGCCCACTGCAACCTCCGCCTCCCGGGTTCAAGCTATTCTCCTGCCTCAGTCTCCCGAGTAGCTGGGATTACAGGCGCCCGCCACCATGCCCAGCTAATTTTTGTATTTTCTTTTTTTTTTTTTTTTTTTTTTTTTTTTGAGACGGAGTCTCGCTGTGTCGCCCAGGCTGGAGTGCAGTGGCCGGATCTCAGCTCACTGCAAGCTCTGCCTCCCGGGTTTTTACGCCATTCTCCTGCCTCAGCCTCCCGAGTAGCCGGGACTACAGGCGCCCGCCACCTCGCCCGGCTAGTTTTTTGTATTTTTTAGTAGAGACGGGGTTTCACCGTGTTAGCCAGGATGGTCTCGAACTCCTGACCTCGTGATCCGCCCGTCTCGGCCTCCCAAAGTGCTGGGATTACAGGCTTGAGCCACCGCGCCCGGCAATTTTTGTATTTTCAATAGAGAGGGTTTCACCATGTTGGCCAGGCTAGTCTCGAACTCCTGACCTTAAGTGATCTGCCCGCCTGAGTCTCCCAAAATGCTGGGATTACAGGCGTGAGCCATCGCACCCGTCCAGTTTCCTTCTCTTTAAATTTAGGATATCTTTTCTGTAAGAGATAGCTTAAAAAAAAGGGGGGAGCCGGGCACGGTGGCTCACGCCTGTAATCCCAGCACTTTGGGAGGCCTAGGTGGGCGGATCACGAGGTCAGGAGATCAAGACCATCTTGGCTAATGCGGTGAAACTCTGTCTCTACTAAAAATACAAAAAATTAGCCGGGCGTGGTGGCGGGCGCCTGTAGTCCCAGCTACTTGAGAGGCTGAGGCAGGAGAATGGCGTGAACCCGGGAGGCGGAGCTTTCAGCGAGCCGAGCTCGCTCCACTGCAATCCAGCCTGGGCGACAGAGCGAGACTACGTTTAAAAAAAAAATTGGGATAAATAATATCTGCTTTGCCATCTTGCTGCAAGGATTAAAAGACAAGATAAACGCTATAAATAGTTTATGGTGTTAGCAGTAAAGAGCGAATTTCCCTACTGTAGTATCTGGCCACTTGCTGTGAGTTAAGATAATGAAATGAGTGTAATAGCCCTTGCAGGGTTGTTGTGGGGAATAAACAAGTGTTTGCCAGACTCTGACGGGCTGTTCCAATGCTGGCTGTTTGTTGTTATTAGAACCTCTGGATGGACGCTTCCTGGGAAGCTTTGCTAATTTGCAGCAGCTGGACCATGTTCCTCATTAACATCTGTCTGTCAGCTTAGTCGTCACATCATTTCACTGTGGTAAGGTGACTTCACCATGTATGGCGTCTTAGCTCTGTCATCTCACTGGTGTTAAGATCAGCCACAGGTGTGGTTAGACCTTTGACTTTATCCTTCTTTTTTCATTGGCATGTTTGTCACCCACTGGCTCTTGTGTGTGTGTGTTTCAACCTTGTAAACAAGCCATAAAATTCTGTGTGCCTGTCAGAAGAACAGCATTGGTGCTGCTCTTTGGTGTTCACCATAAGAAAATGCCCTTTGTTATTTTATTAGGTGGCAGGGACTCAGCTCGGAATTCTATATAGAAAAAGCACCTGGATCCCAGTCTTTCAATGGCTTCAAGACAACCAGAAGTGCCTGGTAAACTTAATTCTTCTTGGTAAAATCATGTTTTGCCCTTATTAATGTTTTAAGCGAGATAGAAACCATTTTATCTGAACTATATGTTAATGGTTAATCTCTGCCACCAGGCGAGTATTTAGACTTAATAGATTGGCTTATTTTATTTTATTTTTTTGAGATGGAGTCTTGCTCTGTTGCCCAGGCTGGAGTGCAGTGGCACAATCGCAGCTCACTGCAAACCTCCACCTCCTGGGTTCAAGCCATTCTCCTGCCTCAGCCTCCCCAATAACTGGGATTACAGGCACACACCACCACGCCCAGCTAATTTTTGTGATGGGGTTTCACTATATTGGCCAGGCTGGTCTTGATCTCCTGACCTTGTGATCTGCCCGCCTCGGCCTCCCAAAGTGTTGGGATTACAGGTGTGAGCCACCGCGCCCGGCCAGTTTTATTTTACTTTCGAGATGGAGTCTCACTCTGCCCAGGCTGGAATGCAGCGGCATGATCTCAGCTCACGGCGACCTCTGCCTCCCAGGATCAAGTGATTCTCCTGCCTCAGCCTCGAGTAGCTGGGATTACAGGTGCCTGCCACTGCGCCTGGCTAATTTTTTGTATTTTTAATAGAGACATGGTTTCTCCATGTTGGCCAGGCTGGTCTCAAACTCCTGACCTCAGGTGATCCTTCCGCCTTGGCCTTCCAAAGTGCTGGGATTACAGGTGTGAGCCACCGTGCCCGGCCTTAGATTGGCATCATTTAAATATTTTATTAGTTGCTCAGCCATAGTATGAAACTTTAACTTAAAGAGAATAGTCACTTCAGTTAAGGGTATTATGACAAGTTTGTTACTTTCCTAGTTATCAAATAAGAATTCAGAATAAGTTGTGCAGTTCTTGTAGTAGGTACCGAAGTGATTAAACTCACCTTCTTGTAGTATGTACCAAAGTGATTAAACTCACCTTTTTGGGGGTGGTGGGGAGGTGGGATGGAAGTCTTGGTAAAAAGGCACCAGCCTGCTTAAATGGCAGATTGAACCTAATCATGAAAATGCTCACAGCAACCCTTAATGAGTCAATTTCTGGGTTACTGACACCATTGATGACTACTTGAATTGTTTCATGAGAAAGGAAAGTGATTTTTAATTAAATCTGAATCGCTTAATTTCTGATTCTTGGTAAATTATGATGACGAAGAAAGATGATGGTTCCTATCTCTCAGGATTGTGAAGATTAAACAAAATACGTAAAAATGGGAGTTAAAAATCAGTGATAAATATGTATTTACTGCCCAGAATGCATTTGGTCTGTCTGTATACGAACATATTTTCTAGTAAATATTAGCTGACTTGATTGGTTTTAGGATGGCTGTTCAGTGGGTATCTTTAAGATGTTTTCGAAATTGCTTCCCAACTAGGTGGATTAACAGAAGTCTCCTGCATTCCCCAATATAGATCCATCTCTAGTTTTAACATCATCAGCTCTGTTTTAGTTTGTCTTTCATTGTTGCTGTGATTACCGTACACTCCATGTAGCCATCGCGAGCCGTAGGGTTGTGCCCATTCGGTGAATGCTTTGTAGTGTGTTGCATGCAGAGTGTGTGCACTGGCTCAGGTCTGTGTTCCAGTTCCCGGCGCGCTCTTTCAAGCTAGGTGATATTGGGCAAGTTGATTGTGAAAATGGGAAATTGGAAAATGGGAAGAGTATCTGTTTAATGAGGATTAGGTAAGATGAGGGATGTAATTGTCTAGCAAGGAGGAAGACTTAGTAATTATTATTCGCTTGTGTGTGTGTTTGAGATGTAATGCACATACCATAAAATTCACCCACCGAAAGTGAACAATGTTGTGATTTTTAGTATATTCACAGGGTTGTGCAAACAAAACTACTATCTAGTTGCAGTACATTTTCTTTCTTTTTGAGATGGAATCTCACTCTGTTGCCTAGGCTGGAGTGCAGTGGCACGATCTTGGCTCCCTGCAACCTCCGCCTCCCGGGTTCAAGCAATTCTCCTGCCTCAGCTTCCCAAGTAGCTGGGACTACAGGCACGTACCACCACGCCTGGCTAATTTTTGTATTTTGAGTAGAGATGGGGTTTCGCCATGTTGGCCAGGCTGGAACGCCTGACCTCAGGTGATCCACCCACATCAGCCTCCCAAAGTGCTGGGATTACAGGCGTGAGCCACCGCACCCGGCCATATTGCAGTACGTTTTCATAACCTCCAAAGGAAAACCTCATACCATTAGCAGTCACATCCTCACTGCCCCCCACCCACTCCCTGGCAACCTCTAATCCTCTTTTTATTTCTATGGTTTTGTTAATTATTACCAATAGCAATAGGAATAATAGTGAGAGCTGCTTGGTCCCCTTGCCATTTAAATGAAATCTTTTTTGGTTTTGGACTTACTGCCAGGCAGGTTGATGTCTTAGAGAATGTGATTGTATGATTTTAGCAACAGGAACATGTTGCCTCTCAGGTAGGGTCTGGACATGAGTTCTGATACACAAGGGTTAGCAAACGAAACACAGTGAACTTGGCTCCCTGGTCTGGCACAGCTGAGAGTGCCCGCATCACAACCGGACATGCTGGGCGTCAGTTCCAGTGGACAGGAATGGCGGGATCAGCTGGTGGTGGTTTGCGAGAGTGGTTGTCAATCATTTCTGTGATGGAAAGTGACTCTGCTGTTGGAATAAATCATACAGAACATTTGCAACTACAGGTGATGCCAGACAACATTTCTTGCAGTGCTGTTTTCTTTGGTGAGGAAAGGAAGGTAGAGGATCCACAGACCTTGGCTGAGCCCCAGAGAGCCATTTTCTGAATGAACTTGGGAAGATCACTTTACCCCTAGGCCTTAGTTTCCTCATCTATGAAATGGGAATGAGAACTTCGTGTCCTCAGTCATTTCATATCCTCAGTCTTGCATGAATTGAGAGCTTTAGTATTGCAGTAGGCGGGTGGCTTCTGTGGCATAAAGGACACAGGTTTGAAATCAGATAGGTTTGGGTTTTGATTCCAAACTGTACTTGGAAGTTGTGGTCAAGTACATTTAAATGGAACTTCAGGTTTCCTAATCCATGAAAATTAGCTGGACGTGGTGGCATATGCCTATAATCCCAACTACTCACTGGGCTGAGGCACTTGAGCCAGGAGGTTGAGCCTGCAGTGAGCCGTGATGGTGCCGCTGCACTCCAGCCTGGGCAACGTAGACTGTGTCTCTAAACAAATAAAAGGATTAGGACGGCTGAGTGGGTTAAGCGGACCACCCACAGTGTCAGGCATAGAGGAAGGGCTTGGTACCACTGCCTTTCCTGAACGGGGATTAGCTACTCCAGAACAAGCTATTTTGCTCTGTCCAAGAACAAGAGTATTTCAGAGCTTTCCTTCCTGCAGATTAATTCAAAGCTACTAGTATGTCCAGTCGCTGAACCTGTCTTGACAGGTATCTCTGTTCTTAGCTCTTGAGGCTAGTGGGCCTCTAGGCAAGATGTCCCTGCCCATCGGGATATACCGCCGGGCACTCAGCTATGATGATACCCTCGAGGACCCTGCGCCCATGACTCCTCCTCCATCGGACATGGGCAGCGTCCCTTGGAAGCCAGTGATTCCAGAGCGCAAGTATCAGCACCTCGCCAAGGTATCTGACCCTGCTGGCCGCTTCTGGCATACGCAACCCGTTTGTCCTTCCTCTGCTCCAGGAGCCTTCAGCGGCTCCCTGTGCCCACGGAGTTGGGCAGCAACCACTCCCTGTACGTGTTTTCTGTGCCTCAGTTACAGTTGTCTTTTCTTCTTTAAGATTTTATTTATTTTGTTAAAAAAAAAAAATTCAGTAGCTTTAGGGTGACCCGAGGTTTTGTTCACATGGATGAATTGTATAGTGGTGAAGTCTGGGCTTTTTGTGTGCCCGTCACCCGAACAGTGTACAGTGTACCCAATAGATGGTTTTCTAAATCCCCCTCTGTTTTTTTCTTTTTAATTCAAAACTCGAATGGCCTTGTCTGCTCCTGAGACTCTTCCACATTCCCCACAGAGCTAAATCCAAGCTCAGCATGATCCACGTTCCATGTGATCTAAGTCTTGCCTGCATCTCCCCAGCTCCCCTACCCAGTGCTTGAACCACACAAGTTACCTAAAATTCTCGCACTTACCAGCGTATTTTCTGCCTGTCAGTGTTTGGCTCACACTGCCCTGATTGTTTAGGATGTTTACCATCCTCATCCTGTCCTCTCACCCCTTCTCCCACTCCATTTGCCCTTTAAGTCTTAGCTCAAAAGTCTCTTCTGTGAGTTTGCCTGACATCTCCGTCCTCCTGATAAGGCCATCACCCCTCCCTCTGAGCTCCCCACGGTACCATGGTCCCCATCGTCATTCCTGCATTGCTTTCCTACCCTCCATTAGCTTCCTGAGGACAGGGGCTGTTCTAGGTTTGTACTGTTACCTGCAGAATCCAGCCGAGGGCCTGGCATAGATTCCCAAAAAATGCTCATTTTGTGATTGGGGAAAAAAATTGGCCCTTTCTTGAACACATGCTGTACCTCTCCTCATGCTGTTCTTCCAGCCTCAGCTGCCTTTGCCCATGGCCGTCCTCTGTAAGAACTGCCTCCTTCCTAAGGCCGCTCCGGACACACCTCACACTCTTTCGTGCAGTCTAGTTTCGTAGCTTCGTATTATTGGAGCCTCTGTTTCCCGACCTCAGGGACCCTCTCCCCTCTGACTCTCCAGCCACCAAGAATACAGAAAGGCTAGACTGTTGCCTGAATAACGTAAGTCCACCAAGTTCACATAAGGCTGTCTAACCTGTAGTTACAGTTTCTCTGAACTTTGAGCCATATGGTAGCTCAGGGCCCGACAGGCAGTACACAGTAAAGGTCCCCTGAAATAGACCGGGGTGTGAGTCCCAGGTGGTCTGTCCTAGCAAGACCTTGGGCCACACAACTTACCCTGAGCCCCAGTGTCTCCCTCTGAGAGCTGGGAATACCTTATGTCATAGAGGTGCTGTGGGGATTGAGTAAAGGGATGTAAAGGCTTGGCACATTCTGTATTAGCTGTGTAGCTGGTACTATGAACGCAGGCTCCCTGCTTAACTTTCTCTTTGCAGAGCCATATTTGTTTCTTTCTAAGGAGTGTTTTCTCCCCCCACCTCCAGTACACTCTGAGGGCAGAAAGCTCCTTTCTAAGAAAGTACCCCCTACAGCTCTGGGGGATATTCCCTGTATCAATTATCTACTGAAATATGAGCCAGTCAGCTGTTGAGGAGAGAGTATGCCACGTAACAGGTAGCAAAAGTGCAAGGAGAAAAGGCCTGCTGCAGCTTGCCTGTGACGTCAGAGCAGTGGGCTTGAGGGTCCAGAGCAGGAGGTGAGCGGGGCTTCTGGTGGCGCTTCCCAGGCCACACACCCTGCTGATGGCTCCACAAGGCAAGGAATGAGCCGGCTTCCAGGTTTCTGCGGGGCCTCAGCTGGAACAGCTGACAACTTGGAACAGCTGTGCCAAAGGAGAGCTCCGCCTGACTCATCACATGCGATCTTTCATTTGCCTTAACTCTCCCCATGTTAGGAATCAACCATCTTCCCAGTAAGGAAACATAGGCTCAAGTTTTACTCAAGGTCACAGCTTAAAGGTATAAATTCCGTTTTGTAGTAAGGATACAACATTTTTCAGTACTTTTTATCTGTCCCCCCCTTTTTTTCAACCATCTTATTTTCTTCTCAGTTCTTCCAGACAGGCACAGAATAAAGAGTAAGTCTTGTTCTCTCCTCCCTGCTAGGCCTGAGTAAGGTATCAGGTGTTTCGATTGCAGAAGGTGGAGGCTCCCAGCTCTTGCATGTTGAAAATGAGGAGCTAAGTAGATTTTTTTGTTTCAAAAGACCATTACTTGAACCTTGGGAGCAGTGGTCCTCAAGGTGTGGTCTTGGGGCCAGCAGCAGCAGTATCACCTGGGAATTTATTAGAAACAAATTCTTAAACTCCACCCCGGACCACCCGGGACCTACTGAATCAAACTGAGGTGGAGCGCGGCAGTCTGTTTTAATGCCTGGCCCAGGGTGAGAACCACTTACCTAGTGCTCTCATCAATTAAGATCTAGCACAGTGCTGGGATGTGGCCAGTGCTTCATAATAAGCATTTCTTCTGCATTCTTAGGGCATAGTACTATAGTATACTGGAAGGTCATAGTCTAGGAAGGTAGTAGACCTCAGACTTTCAAATTCTGACTTTCCCACCTTTATAAATGTAAACTGTTCACATAATGTCTGTTTTTGTTGTCACTTTGGATAATACCTATCTAGCTGGGTGGAGATGACCAACTCTTCCCTTCAACGATTTCCTCACTTACCAGATTAATGTTATTTCAGTAACTTCCTCCCCAAAGGAGTAAGTTTAGGTGTGTGTCTCCCCTGCCCTGCCTAAGTGCTTCTGTACTGTACCTCTCTTGAACAGGTGGAGGAAGGAGAGGCCAATCTACCCTCCTCTGCCATGACCCTGTCATCGGCCATTGACAGTGTGGACAAGGTCCCAGTGGTGAAGGCTAAAGCTACCCATGTCATCATGAATTCTCTGATCACAAGTAAGCACTCTTCACCCTCAGAGTAGAGTGCCATAGGGGCGGGGAAGAGCTGAGGCTTCCTACAAGCGGACTGGAGATGATTCTGCAACATGCCCGCCTTACCTTGTCCCAACAAATGTCAGTTTGTTAGGCTGGCTGAATCATGTCAGTATTGAAGCTCCATTTATTAGGTGGAAGATTTGCCAAATGTTAAGCATCTTAGTCTGATTTAGGTGCATTCCTGCTGCTTTGTTGATACAATCTCATTTTCCCAGATCTGTCACTGTGGCCTTGGGCAGGCTACTTAACTGCGGAGACCGCCCCGCTCTAAAATGGGGAGTGTCACTGGCAGGCTGAGGTGAGGATGAGACGGCCCAGTGCTCAGTGGATGGCAGCTGCTGCTGTCACTGTTTCAAGCTCTGCTGGAGAAGGCCAAACATCCAGGCATTTCCCACTTGCCCCAGTTTTTTTTTTTTTTGTAATTAAACAGCTCAAAGTTGGTCTACCAGGAAGACGACCAGGTCCAAGTGTGTTTAGTCTTAAGAATGTATGATTGGTCATCCTAATGAACCCTGATATGAGAACTTGGATTTTTTCTTAACCTTATAACAAGCTAACTAAACTTCATTCTGGAGGGCTGTACGGGTTGCTGTGGGAAGTTAACAATTAGATACATGGCTCTGCTTGTCAGCAGCTGTGCCCCTACCAGGGTAAGGTACATAGAGGTTCTCCTTGGTTGGCTCATTTTTGAAGGCATAAGCCCTTGTTTATCTTCTCCAGGAGGGCATCCATTTGTCCTGGGCATTTCCTAGTGAATTCACCAAGAACCCAAAGTCCAAACTCTTAACTCTTACTTTGGTTTCTTTTTTTTTTTGAGACAGAGTCTCACTCTCACCTAGGCTGGAGTGCAATGGTGTGGTCTCAGCTCACTACAACCTTCGCCTCCTGGGTTCAAGCAATTCTCCCGCCTTAGCCTCCCGAGTAGCTGGGACTACAGGCGCGTGCCACCATGCCTGGCTAATTTCTGTATTTTTAGTGGAGATGGGGTTTCACTCTGTTGGGCAGGATGGTCTTGATCTCCTGACCTTGTGATCCACCCGCCTAGGCCTCCCAAAGTGCTGGGATTATAGGTGTGAGCCACCGCACCTGGCCTATATACTTTGATTTTCTCTTATTCACATCTGTTGAATCAACAACACTACTTTTTTTTTTTTTTTTTTTGAGACGGAGTCTCGCTCTGTCACCCGGGCTGGAGTGCAGTGGCCGGATCTCAGCTCACTGCAAGCTCCGCCTCCCGGGTTCACGCCATTCTCCTGCCTCAGCCTCCCGAGTAGCTGGGACTACAGGCGCCCGCCACCTCGCCCGGCTAGCTTTTTTTTTTTTTTTTTTTTTTTGTTGAGACAGAGTCTCCCTGTGTCGCCCAGACTGGAGTGCAGTGGCCAGATCTCAGCTCACTGCAAGCTCCGCCTCCCGGGTTCACACCATTCTCCTGCCTCAGCCTCCCGAGTAGCTGGGACTACAGGCGTCCGCCACCTCGCCCGGCTAGTTTTTGTATTTTTTAGTAGAGACGGCGTTTCACCGTGTTAGCCAGGATGGTCTCGATCTCCTGACCTTGTGATCCGCCCATCTCGGCCTCCCAAATTGCTGGGATTACAGGCTTGAGCCACCGCGCCCGGCCCCGGCTAGCTTTTTGTATTTTTTAGTAGAGACGGGGTTTCACCGTGTTAGCCAGGATGGTCTCGATCTCCTGACCTTGTGATCTGCCCGTCTCAGCCTCCCAAAGTGCTGGGATTACAGGCTTGAGCCACCGCGCCCGGCTAACAACACTACTTTTATATTACAAGCTTGAGAATGTGTTCTAGCAGTGTTACAAAACTTATTCATTGTTTTTTTTTTAGCAAAAGTAAGCACCCTTCACCATCAGAGTAGAGTGCCATAGGGGTGGGGAAGAGTTGAGACAACTTTTTTTTTTTTTGAGATGGAGTCTTGCCCTGTCACCCAGGCTAGAGTGCAGTGGCGTGATCTTGGCTCACTGCAAGCTCTGCTTCCTGGGTTCACGCCATTCTCCTGCCTCAGCCTCCCGAGTAGCTGGGACTGCAGGCACCCGCCACCACGCCTGGCTAATTTTTTTGTATTTTTAGTAGAGACGGGATTTCACTGTGTTAGCTGGGATGATCTCCATCTCCTGACCTCGTGATCCACCCGCCTCGGCCTCCCAAAGTGCTGGGATTACAGGCGTGAGCCACCGCGCCCGGCTAGCACAATGTAACTTCTTTAATGAAAATAATTTACCCACCGGGCGTGGTGGCTCAGGTCTGTAATCCCAGCACTTTGGGAGGCAGAGGTGGGTGGATCACTTGAGGTAAGGAGTTCAAGACCAGCCTGGCCAACATGGTGAAACCCCAACTTTACTAAAAATACAAAAATTGTTGAGTGTGGTAGCGTGTATCTATAATCCTAGCTACTCGGGAGGCTGAGGCAAGATAATTGCTTGAACCTGGGAGGCAGAGGTTGCAGTGAGCTGATATCATGCCGCTGTACTCCAGCCTGGGCAACGAGTGAGACTCTGTCTCAAAAAATATATATATAGTTTACTAACAGTACAGAACATTATGACACTCCAGTATGTGAATGTCACTCATATTTATTTGGCTTACTCATTTCCACATACATGCATATTTTTATATAACTCCAGGTATAGTAAATATACCATTCTGGTTTTTTTCAATTAACACTGCCATGAACTTTTGATGTTGCTATAGTCTTAAGTTTTAAAAAGCTGCATTTAAGGCTGGGCGTGGTGGCTCACACCTGTAATTCCAGCACCTTGGGAGGCAGAAGCGGGCGGATCACGAAGTCAGGAGTATGAGACCAGGCTGGCCAACATGGTGAAACCCTGTCTCTACTAAAAATACAAAAACTAGCTGGGCGTGGTGGTGCACACCTGTAATCCCAGCTACTCGGGAGGGTGAGGCAGGAGAATTGCTTGAACCTGGGAGGTGAGGTTGCAGTGAGCTGAGATAGCGCCATTGCACTCCAGCTCTGGGCAACAGAGCAAGACTCCATTGTGGGGGAGGGTAGCGGGCAGGAAAGCTGCATTTAATTCTGGTATTAGTTGGGTGCGGTGGCTCATGGTTGTAATCCCAGCACTTTGGGAGGCTGAGGCAGGAGAAATGCTTGAGACCAGGAGTTTGAGAATCAGCCTGAGCAACATAGTGGGATCCTGTCTCTATTAAAAAAAAAATTCCTGGTGTTGGTATATTGTCATGCGTTAAATCCCTTGTTTTTAGATTTTCAAGTGACTACCTGGTAAGTCTGAAGAACATCTTTATGCATTTAGGTTTTTTTTTTTTCTTCTATTTCTGATGGAAATACCTCCTTAGAAGAGGAATGATGAAGTCATAAAAGGCATCTGGTATCTAGTCTTCTGGTTCACAGCTGCCACATTCCTGTATGTGAGAGTGTATTATGTGGTTTATGTACAGATTAAGCAGAAAGTCAGCCGTTATTCATTCCACAGCAGAACTAACTTTTTGATTATGAGATAATCAAGTCAGACTGAAGGAATGTTGAGTGGAGTTATGTCTGCTGTTCCAGGCACTGGGATGGGGCATTTCACACAGGAGAAACATGGAATCAGTAGACTTTGGCTAGCTCAAGGCAGGCTATCTGGTTTGGATCTGGATGGTACCTTGGTGCTATCTAGCCTGAATGTGGCCAGTTTCTCTTTGGCAAAATTTTTTGTGTAGGTGACGAGGGTGGTGAATCTCTTAGAAAGTTTTATTTTTTTTAATTTTTTTTTATTTTTTGAGACGGAGTCTCGCTGTGTCTCCCAGGCTGGAGTGCAGTGGCGTGATCTCGGCTCACTGCAAGCTCTGCCTCCTGGGTTCACGCCATTCTCCCGCCTCAGCCTCCCAAGTAGCTGAGACTACAGGCGCCCGCCACCACGCCCGGCTAGTTTTTTGTATTTTTAGTAGAGACGGGGTTTCACCATGTTAGCCAGGATAGTCTCGATCTCCTGACCTCGTGATCCACCCGCCTCGGCCTCCCAAAGTGCTGGGATTACAGGCTTGAGCCACCGCGCCCGGCCGAAAGTTTTATATTTGGAGAATTTTTACTGTGTCGGGCTATCAGCCGCCTTCCTCATGCTGCATTTCTTTTTTTCTTTTTTTTCTCTTGAGACAGAGTCTGTTGCCCAGGCTGGAGTGCAGTGGCACGATCTTGGCTCATTGCAACCTCCACCTCCCAAGTTCAAGCGATTCTCATGTCTCAGCTTCCCAAGTAGCTGGGATTGCAGGCACCCGCCCGCCACCATGCCCGGCTAATTTTTGTATTTTTTTGTTTTTTGAGACGTAGTTTTGCTCTTGTCGCCCAGGCTATAGTGCAATGGCGTGGTCTCGGCTCACCGCAACCTCTGCCTCCTGGGTTTGAGCAATTCTTCTGCCTCAGCCTCCCAAGTAGCTGGGATTACAGGCATGCGCCATCACGCCCAGCTAATTTTGTATTTTTAGTAGAGACAGGGTTTCTCTATGTTGGCCAGGCTGGTCTCGAACTCCTGACCTTAGGTGATCCTCCTGCCTCAACCTCCCAGAGTGCTAGGATTACAGGCGTCAGCTACGGCGTCCAGCCCCATGTTGCATTTCTAAATACAAAGAAAATGTCACCGTGTACAACTAAGAGGAGGGTGGGAGTATTGAGCTCAAGGTTCTTCAGTTGTCCCTTTAGGAATAACCTCTTCAGCTTGGTGTGAGGGAAGGCTTCTTTCTGGCTAGACAGCCTTTGTGTGCGGTTCAGAATTAGTGCTACAGTACCTCTCTGGGGAAAGTCTCCTCTTCTTTGGATGGTCAGTGTGGTCTCTTGCTTCTGGGGAGAACAGTAGATATCCATGTTGTCCTCCCTGTTTTGTGACGGGAGAGGGCAATGGGCATGACTGTCATCTCCTCTGTTCCCAGAACAGACCCAGGAAAGCATTCAGCATTTTGAGCGACAGGCAGGGCTGAGAGATGCTGGCTACACACCTCACAAGGGCCTCACCACCGAGGAGACCAAGTACCTTCGAGTGGCCGAAGCACTCCACGTAAGCTCTTAGGAACTTTCAAAAAACAAAACCTTCAGTGTTCATGGCTTGAAATGTGGCTGTGGTTTCGAAGTTACCAGCTCAGTTAGTTGAGGACTGTGGAGTTAGTCTCGCTCCCGAGCTCTTAGCCTCGTAGTTTTGCTTATCCACCTATACAGTGGGTGTGTCTGTTTTGCTACTTCTGGTTAGCAGGATCGAGTGAGAGCCTCAGCTTACATATATATACGAGTACTTTATGAACCATAAAGCAAATGTGAAGTATCTTGGGGAGAACTAGGCAGCCTCAACAGAGGTAATAGTTTAACTGGAAAGGAACATCATGCTCTGCATTTAATTTTAACAAGTTAAAATCCAATGTGGAATTGGAATGTTTTTGCTATTTCTTTTCTATAAGTGAAGAATTTTAGTAAGGGTTAATTTAGTGACAGCCAAGTATTTGAACGAATAGTTTCAAATGACTTTCTTTCAGAGGAGACCACTTCATACTGGATAGCATTTTGATTTGTGAAGCCCTTGCATTCATTTCATCCTCACAATCACCTTTTGGGGCAGATGCTCTTCTCCATATTTTGTCAATGAGGAGATTGAGGTTCGAGGCCATCTATTCAGCCAGTCATAGTACCCAAACCCAGGTCTCCTGATGCCTTACTTCCTGTTGGCTGCTTCCTCCTCCTTCCAAAGCAGCCTGGAAATCTAGCTCCTGAAGGGGCAGATTGTGAAGAGACGCAATTACAGTTAAGAAACTTGGACTGGCTTCTGTAGGCAAAGGTGGGTCAGAATCCAGGCTTGTTCCAAGCTTTAAGAGTTCTGAACAGGGTATGATGAGGGCAAGGTGAGGAGAGCACAAGAGGCCGGAAAGGATCATAGTATACATTATATATAAGGAGAAATAACCTGGGTCTGGTGGCCTGTGGGTGGGGATATAAAACACTGTGGCCTGTTTGCAGTCACCCGGGCTGAAGTACAGTGTTGCGCTCTCGGCTCACTGCAACCTCTACCTCCTGGGTTCAAGTGATCCTCCCACCTCAGCCTCCCAAATAGCTAGGATTACAGGCATGCACCACCATGCCTGGCTGATTTTTAGTAGAGACGGGGTTTCACCATGCTGGCCAGGCTGGTCTTGAACTCCTGACCTCATGTGATCCACCTGCCCCGGCCTCCCAAAGTGCTGATATTACATGTGTGAACCACCGCACCCGGCCCTGTTTGCATTTTGTAATGAGCATTCCAGATGATTCTTTTGCAGGCTAGGTTTAAAAACTGCTATAGGAAATCAGGTTTGGGCTGGTGGCCAGTTTAAGCTTTCAAACAAGGCCGATGCTTCCAGAGAGGGGTACCATCAGCCTTTGACACTTAACTGAGAACTTTCCAGTATAGGTCAGTGAGAATTCTATTTGAGCAATTCACCTTACATAACGGTAGGACTGACTTTGGTTGACTCATTTTCTGTGTCTTTCCCATAGGAGTAGAACATGAGGATGGCTGAAATATTAGCTGTAACTTACATCTTGTAACAGATTGTCAACTTACATGAATGGATCTGTTGAATGTTTGAGAAAATTCAAACGTGATCATTGTTTGGAGCACAGCTTGGGCTAAGCAGTGGCATGGCAGGCCCGGAGGGAGGAGACAGCATGGGAACCTTGCTCTAGAAGAGCTGAGATTAGACCTGTCTCTCCCCGCTAGACTGCGAGTCAGTTAGAGGAACGCTAACGGTGCTGAGGGAACCCAGAGTGGCTGACTATGGGAGAGGAGGAGGAGAGAATGGAGCAGGCTCCTCAGAGGAAGCATTTAGCTGAAGAGACCCACATGCCTGAGTCTTGGCTTGGAGAGACTGAGAATGGCAGGGCTTTGTACGTGGTAGGAGCAGCAGCGAGACAAGAGCTTAAGCCCTGCTTAAAAGGCCAAGAAGGCTGGCAGCTTGAGTTCTGGCTCTTCCATTTTACTGACTTGGGGGAATGTGGGGGCAATTACTTCACTTTTCTGAAAGTAAAAGTTGTAGTGTAAAGCTTTAAGTACAGGGATGTTCACAATACAGTGTAGAATGAACACATTTTTTGAGGAGATGGAGTTCCATGTCCTTTGGCAAAAACAAAGGACTACCTGTTAGATCACTCGAAATCATTCCACCTGTAGATGTCTTGTGCTTAAAGTTAGAATGCAAACCAAATTGTTCATGCCTAGGCTTAGCTGTTTGCATTTGCTTTCATTTTAAAAAGTCTCTCTTCTTACCCATCTGAGCAGAAACTAAAGCTACAGAGTGGAGAGATAACAAAAGAAGAGAGGCAGCCTGCATCAGCCCAGTCCACCCCAAGCACCAGTCCACATTCGTCACCTAAGCAGAGGCCCAGGTGAGCCCTTCCTGTGACGCTTCCGAGTTCCCGTGTGCTTCAGGAAAGCTAGTGTGGCAGGCGAGGTTGTATTATTTAAGCCTGTGGTTTCGGAGGGAGAAGGGATAGTTCAGTTCCTGTTCTTTTGGTGTCAGACATTTCTAGGGGTGAAGGAAGAGGTATTTTAGGATATGTTTTGTTTTTTTTTTTCCAGGGGCTGGTTCACTTCTGGTTCTTCCACAGCCTTACCTGGCCCAAATCCCAGCACCATGGACTCTGGAAGTGGGGATAAGGACAGAAACTTGTCAGACAAGTGGAGCCTCTTTGGACCGAGATCCCTTCAAAAGTATGACTCTGGTAAGGCAGTGCCTTCAAAAAACAGAGCGGCATGGCAGGCATCTTACCATATTGTATATCGGGAGCTGCCTACTGGTTTTGAAATCATTCGCACTCTGGTTCACTTTTGTAGGAAGTTTTGCCACCCAGGCCTACCGAGGGGCCCAGAAGCCCTCTCCATTGGAACTGATCCGTGCTCAAACCAACCAAATGGCTGAAGAGCCAGCAGCCTTGAAGCCGCCCAAGATGGACATCCCAGTGGTGGAAGGAAAGAAACCACCACCACGGGCCCATAACCTCAAACCCCGTGACTTGAATGTGCTCACACCCACTGGCTTCTAGAGCCCTTTCTTTCCAGGGATTCTGGTAAAGAAGGTTTCTTGCACCCCACTCCCCTTTTACCTTGGCGTTGACATAGGAAAGGTATATTTAAAAACTTAATCAGCTGGGCGTGGTAGCTCATGCCTGTCATCCCAGCACTTTGGGAGGCCAAGGTGGGTGGATCACTTGAGGTCAGGAGTTCAAGACCAGCCTGGCCAACATGGTGAAACCACGTCTCTACTAAAAATACAAAAATTAGCTGGGCGTGGTGGTGGGCACCTGTAGTCCCAGCTACTTGTGAGGCTGAGGCAGGAGAATTGCCTGAACCCGGGAGGCGGAGGTTGTAGTGAGCTGAGATCATGCTATTACACTCCAGCCTGGATGACAGAACGAGACTCTGTCAAATAAATAAATAAAGAACCCGTTAAATTGAGGCTAGAGCTGGAAATGTAATTGGTTTTTGAGAAACATTAGTACAAAGTTGGCCCTTGTTGTGTAGAAGAAGTCATTTTGTACTGCTTTAAAGTTAGACTAAATATTCTCAGCACTGGTGCATGGGGACCTCATTACCTATTTTTTCATCATTTACCCTAGGTAAGAACGTTGATCACTGCTTACTGGGTAAAGAATGTTTGTGCTGTTCCAAAACCCAGACTTCTCGATTCCTTTACCACTATCCACGTGAGCACTGACAAATCATGGCTTAGAGGTGCTCATTGACTCCCTGAGACGACTTTGGCCCTGTTGATGGCTGGTGCTGTGCTCCAGCCTTATCAGTTAGGGGACCCAAGATTTGTTTGGGACCTGGGTACAGGTAAAAGCCAGATTCGGCAGGGACCCCTCTTTCTAGGCTGAACCCTGCGTGCCCCGGCTTTTTGGTAGATCTAATGGATCACTGTCCTGCAGCCAGTTCTTCTTGTGGGGCCTCTTAGGCCAGTGCTGGGGGAGGCATGCTCCTCTTTCTATGCCACAGAACAAACACTACTCTAGCAGAGCCTTTCTTGCACTTTAAAGTGAGATTAATTTAGCTCTAATTTGGTTAAAAACTTCCTAAGAGAGAAAATTCAGTCTACTGATTTGGTATAGGTAAATGGACATTAAATTTTAAAAAAAGTAAAGGAGATGGTAGGTACAGTTATAGTCTTGAGGTTCATGTGAAGCCAATGGTGTTACCTTATTTTGATTTCCTTGTTCAGGTCAGGGCCTGGAATGCCTGTGTGGGGAGGTGAATGAATTCAAAATTTTCTGTATGAAAGCATTTTTCACCAAAATGAGCCTCATCCCTTTATGCAACACATAACCTTACTGAGGGAGGGAAATAGGGAAGCCACCTTTTTATTTCTCCTCACTGTGTACAAGTTCAGTTGTTGTCTTGAACACTGTCTCAAGTACCTGTTTTTTTTTGGGATAGTACCTGGTCTGTATAAGAAGCTGGCCTTTCCATAGAGAGGCCCTGGAGTCTAAAATTATGAGAACAATTAATTTATTTGTGTCTTCTATTATGATTTCTTGTTTTGACAATAAAAATCCTTACTACTTTCTCAAATGTGGCTATTTTTTTGTCCTTTTAACAATGGTGATTCCACTCTGCCTACCCAGAGTCACAGTGAACTTGGTATTTTGAAAAACCATTGCCTTTTTATTGTCTCCTTTTAACATCAAATGTTTTGTAACACACTTGATCCTTTTGTTTCTACCCTCTATTTATTACAAAGTCAAATTAATAGGCAATATAATAGGTCTAACATAGAATGCTTGCATTTCATTAGGGAAAAATGAACGTCTCTCCTGAAACAGGTCGTGGGTACCTTGAATGACATAATATTGGTGTATAGAGTGGCTTCAGCAGAGGGATTTTTCCACATCTTGAATGAAAATGTTAAACGTGATGCACACAGTATTAACCTGTTTCAAAAAAAGTATAGATAAATAATTTATTAAAAAATATATATACCTTGTATATTTAAGCCATATTTGAGAATAGGCTAGGATAGGATTATTTAAAAAAAGATATTTATACTAGAGTTAGAAATTACAACCTACTGATTAAATAATATAGGTTTGGTCTTGTAAGATTTTAGCCACTTTTCCTACTTTTGGAGCTTTTAAGTAGTTGGAGATAAGAGTTCAGGAGGTATTCTTGGCATTCGGTGCTTGGCAGGCCCTCAGGAGCTGCTCCAGCCCTTTTGAGAGGGCTCTGCGTCAGGGTTCAAGTCCGCAGCATAGAAGAGCAGGAGCTTCAACAAGTGCACTTTGTCTTGGAGTTGAGGGACAAGAGGCTCCCCCAGCATCTGGATCAGGCGGCTGCGGAAGGCCTCAATCTGCTTCTCTACGTCCACCACTGTGATGTCATCTCCTTGCTGGGGTTTGGGCTTAATCCTTTTGATTATTAAGTCCTTTCGGTCGATCACGGAACTCCTTAAGTGTTCTGCAAGAGGGAAAAAGTCAGCTGGGTGCTCTGAACTGCTTTTTATTCCTTTTTTAAGAAGTCTAATTTTGGCCGGGCGCGGTGGCTCAAGCCTGTAATCCCAGCACTTTGGGAGGCCGAGCCGGGCGGATCACGAGGTCAGGAGATTGAGACCATCCTGGTTAACACGGTGAAACCCCGTCTCTACTGAAAAATACAAAAAACTAGCCGGCCGAGGTGGCGGGCGCCTGTAGTCCCAGCTACGCGGGAGGCGGAGGCAGGAGAATGGCGTGAACCCGGGAGGCGGAGCTTGCAGTGAGCTGAGATCCGGCCACTGCACTCCAGCCTGGGTGACAGCGCGAGACTCCGTCTCAAAAAAAAAAAAAAAAAAGAAGTCTAATTTTGGTAGGTAGGTAGAGTCTTGGCAAAGACTTGTTGACTAGCTACAGGGATACAAGTCGAAGGCTATGTGAGTGCCTGCAGTAACTCCACTTCCAGGAGGCCCTTTGTTCTCAGTTCTCTAGGGTCCTTAAGTTTTACATTAAGGTGATATGGTTTGGATCAGTGTCATTTTTTATGATCACATAAAAAGCGGTCAAAAAATGAAAATACTGGGGAAACAATCAGACATCTTCATCTATTCCATGTTCTAGCCAGTAGTATTTAACATGAGTATGATCATGAATAAACAACTAGACAATCCCAAATTGTAATCCCTAATGTTGGAGGTAGGTCCTGGCGGGGGTGATTTCTCATGAATGGTTTGGCACCATCCCCTTGGTGCTGTTCTAGTGATAATGAGTTATTGTGAGGTCTGGTGGTTTAAAGTGTGTATGTAGCACCTCCTCACTCTTCTGCTCTGGCCACGTAAGACATGCCTGCTTCCTGTTCAGCCATGATTGTGTTTCCTAAGGCCTCACTAGAAGCAAAAGCCACTATGCCTCCTGTATAGCCTGTAGAACTGTGAGCCAATTAAACTTCTTTTCTTTATAAATTACCCAGTCTCAGGGGTGTGTGTGTGTGTGTATACTCCTGACCTCAAGTGATCCGCCTGCCTCAGCCTCCCAAAGTGCTGGGATTACAGGTGTGAGCCACCGTGCCTGTCTGTTCCATGTTCTTGTTCTTGTCAACAGTATTTAACTAAGTGTGATCATGAGTAAGCAATTAACAATCTCAGTTATGGGACATTTACAAAATAACTGGCCCGGACTCTTAAAAAATATCTACTATGAAAGACAAGTAAAAGCTGGGAACTGTGCTAGACTGAAAGAGACCAAAGAGTGTGACCACCAAGTACAATGCTTCATATTTGACTGTATCCTGGCTCAATCTAAAATCAACCACCAAAACAGGATATTACTGGGACACTATTAGATAACATGCTATCAAGAACAAGTTTCATGGCCGGGTGTGGTGGCTTCTGCCTGTCATTCCAGCACTTTGGGAGGCTGAGGTGGGCAGATCACCTGAGGTCAGGAGTTTGAAACCAGCCTGGCCAATATGGTGAAACCCTGTCACTACTAAAAATACAAAAAAATTAACTAGGCATGGTGGTGCGTGCCTGTAATCCCAGCTACTCGGAAGTCTGAGGTGGGAGAATTGCTTGAACCCAGGAGGTGGAGGTTGTAGTGAGCCAAGATTGCACCACTGCACTCCAGCCTGGGCGACAGAGCTAGACTCCACCTCAAAACAAACAAACAAAAAAACAAAACAAGTTTCGTGAGTGTGATAATGCATAGTGGTATGAAGTACAATATCCTTATGCTTAGAGATACATGCTGAACATGCTGAAGTACTTAAGCAATAGAATTATAATGGTGTACTTATCAACTGTTTCAGAAAAAATGGTACATAAATGGATCAATAGGTAAACCAAATGTGTCAAAATCTTAGCAGCTAATGAATCAACGTAAATGGCATATATATATGGGCGTTCGTTGTACTATTCTTTCAACTTTACCGTAGGTCTAAAAATGAAAATACTCAAGAAAACAAAAAGTTAAGGCCATCCCCAATAGATTCTAGAAGCATGTGAAATTGAGGCAAATGAGCACAAGGTCACATTAGGCAAATGTATTGAGAGAGTTCTGGGGACTCGAAGACTTCCAGTTGCATGTAAGTACACCATCATTTCTCAGTCTCCTCATTTATCAAACGGGGATGATGGCATTTTCACTAGCAGTTATTAAAAGGATTGAGCTACACTGTGTCCAGATTTAGGACACAGAATAAATCATTTTAAGCGGTATATCAGGTTACATTTTCAAGTAATACATTCAATATGTTTTTTTCTCAACTTTCAGAAGAAATGACTGAAAAGTAAAATCTCTCAAAACTAAAGTCTGTCATCTGCGAAGAAGTATAGTAAGTATACAACAGCATGTTCAGAAAGTCTGGAAACACAGGAAACAAAGCTGCCTCGAGATGGAAGTGCAAGGCCCTTTCAACATTCAAACAGCACACATCTACTGAGCACCTGCTGCACATCTGGAACTGGCTAGAGTCTGGGGACAGTGGAATTCAGAGCCTTGGGCCCAGTCCTTGTAGACTGATATTCTAGTTGCAGGAAGCCTGACAAGTTAGTCAACAATATTGATTGTAGTCTGTGGCAAATGCAATCAAATAAATAAATCAGATGCGGTGATAAACAGTAACACTGGGGGGAATAAGGGAAGCAGCCCACTCTAGCCAGGGAGGGTCTGTGAGCTGAGTATGGACGGATGAGGAGGCAGCCATGCAAAGGTCAAAGGGAAAAGCAGTCCATGGAGAACAGCAAGAGCAAATGCCCTGAGGAAAAGCATGCTTTGAGAACTAGACAGAAAGTCAGGGTAGTAAGCCTTCTGCCATGGTAAGACGCAGCAAGAAGTCCTTCCCGGGTGCAGCCCCTCAACCTTGGACTTCCCAGCCGCCGGAACTGGGTGGAAGCACTGGGGATGCATATACCACATGTTAATTGCATCCATGGAAGGCAATGGAAATTACATTTGATACCTAAAGTGTTTCAGCTAACATAAAGTAATGACTTTATAAATTGAGAAACTTAAAAAAAATCAGAGTAATAAAAGGGAGAGAAGTACTAGATGAGATTGGAAGGTAGGGCAGGCCACATTATAATGTGGAGTTTGGCCTTTGAGAGCAAAACAGGGTATCTATAGACTTAGAGGGTTGTAAACAGGGAAATATGAGCTGTTTCATTTGTGACTTGTTAAGAACAGTCTCAGGAAGAAAAGAGCCTTTTTGTAGACTTTGATTTTCTTAAGGCATGTCCCACTCTGAAAAATATAAAAATGATTTTGAAAGAAGTGGGAAAAAAGTTGAATAGGGTGGGACGGGGATACTTAGAGGGCAAGCAAGAAGCATTTGGAGTTTATTAAATCCTGCAGGAAAGTTAAAGAAGCAAATGTTAGCAGCGCCCATCTCAGCACTGTCTATGGGGGAGGAAACCCTGGCCAGTGGACTTCAGCCCTGCTGGTCTAGTCAGCAAGGCCTTGGATTTTATGCTTCGGTAAGATGAGAATTGTTATATCAGAGGCTGCTGATTACTGTATGAGGACATTTAGCATTGAAAAGGGTTTGAGCCATAATGCCTGAATCAGGATATTTCAGCTGATAGTATTGTTAGTAGTTTTGGATCAATAAAAGAGTTAGCTATTATTTTATCATCATCATCATCACCATCATCACTATAGGAATCGTGTACCTAATATGTCAAACCTGAGCTCCTGATCTTCCTTGCAGATCTTTCTCCATGTCAGCAATGGCAGAACCCTGGGAGTCATCCTTCAGACTCAGTCACTTAAGCCCTGTCAAAGTTATATTCAAAGTGCTTCTGTCCCATCCACTGCCTTCTCCACTGTCCTTCCGTCCTCGCCACACCCTTGTCACCATTACCCCTCCCCTGGCTCTCTGCCAAATGATTCGCTACACATCAGGTAGAGCGGCCTTTTACATTTGCAGATCTGATCATGACACTCCCTTACTTGGAACCAACCACTTTGATGGCTTCACTCTGTTCTAGGAACCAGCTGAATTTCCTTAGCATGGCCAAGATGGCCCTTCACAACCTGCCCCATGGACTACTCTAGTCTCATTTAGTGTTATTCTCCCCTTACTCACTACATCCTTGCCCTGCTAGCTTGTTCTATGTTCCTTGGACTCACTAAGCATCTTTTTGCCTCGAGGCCCTTGGACATGCAGTTCCTTCTTTCTGGAAAACTCTTGTCTCCCCATTTGCCTGGCTAACACCATTACTTCATGTCTTTATATATTTTTGAGACGGAGTCTTGCTCTGTCACCCAGGCTGGAGTGCAGTGGCACGATCTCAGCTCACTGCAACCTCTGCTTCCCAGGGTCAACCGATTCTTTCTCAGCCTCCTGAGTAGCTGGGATTACAGGCACCCACCACCACACCTGGCTAATTTTTGTATTTTTAGTAGAGATGAGGTTTTGCCATGTTGGCCAGGCTGGTCTTGAACTCCTGACCTCAGGTGATCCATCCACCTCGACATCCCAAAGTGTTAGGATTACAGGGGTGAGCCACCGTGCCTTGCCTACTTAACATCTTAGATGAGGTATCACTTCTTCAGGGAGGCCTTCCTGGGTCCCTCCAAAAATAGATTTTGTGCACTTGTACTTCCTTCATAGCATTTACTTTAATTGTAACTATAGGTTACTCGTGTGATTATTCATTTAGGACCAACTGATCCTACCTGCTTCTGCTTTTCCCCGTCCATGGACAGGGCTCCTTGCAGGGAGACTGTGTGTGTGACTGTCCTCAGAATGACTGTGACTGACTTCTGTAAGCTATGCTGGCCAGATGAGCAGGATTCAGGAAAAGCATGCATTTGTTCATTTAAGTATTATATGTTCAAATCCCTAGAATTCATACTCATAAACTCCATGACAGGCAGCACTTTGTAATTTTGCAGAGGCTGAAACTTGAGCCACATGGCTATGCAACTGGGGTGGGGGGATTGATTCTCTCAGTTGAAGAACAAGAACATGAGCTCAACTGACAGCCCAGAATCCATGTCTCTGACAGATCTGTTTGAATCCCGGCTCTGCATCTACTTTTCTCTCAGCCTTTGTTTTCCCATCTGTAACAGGGGGGTGATACCTTCACAAGGTTTTTGGATTATATAAGCCAGTGCAGGGGCATTTACCTAATCTCTTTTCCTCTCTCCCTCCATGCTGAGAGTTCCCCTAAAAAAAGGGAAAGCTTAGGCTCTCTAATCCCTTCCCTTCTTCTCCCACTCGTGCAGCTAGACAATTAGTGGAGCTAGACAACTCAGACTAATCTCAAAATGCCCTCAACCACATCCACAGATCACGCGCAGAAGGCAGAGATGAGGAAGGGGCCCTCACAGTAAGATGCTTACTGACTGACAAGGACGCTGACTATTGCAGGGCACCATTCGGCTGTGTTCTTTGCAGGACAATGTTTTCAAACTACTAGTGCTAATTTTCCTCCTTCCCAACTCTTGGACCTCAAAGAAGCTGGAACGAACATTAAGGATAAAACAGCATTGCAACACACCCCATTTATTCTTGGTCAATATATACTGGTCTGAGGCCTTTCTCTCTCTTATCAAAACATAAAAAATATTCTGTAATAAAAGTAGATTCCGTTTCCATCTTAAGTCATTATTGCCCATGATAGGTGTATTCCCTGGGAATTGAAATAGTAAGGAACAAAAAATGTGAAAGGTGAACTTTAAAACAAGCTGTTTAATATTAACCTTCTGGTACTCTCCAAAACAATTACATAAGCCTCCTTGAGGCTAAGAACACATGGAACTTGCCTTCGGGTCTTTGTTCTGAGAAGGACATGCACCTTTCTTTGAGGGTGCTACAAAATGCACAAACTGCACAACCACATATCATGCATGAACTGGACAACATACTCTTTTGTTTGTTTATTTTTTTTGAGACAGACTCTCACTCTGTCGCCAGGGCTGGTGTGCAGTGGTGCGATCTTGGCTCACTGCAACCTCCGCCTCCCGGGTTCAAATTATTCTCCTGCCTCAGCCTCCTGAGTAGCTGGGATTACAGGACCCCACCACTATGCCCAGCTAATTTTTTGTATTTTTAGTAGAGACAGGGTTTCACCATCTTGGTCAGGCTGGTCTTGAACTCCTGACCTTGTGATTTGTCCACCTCAGCCTCCCAAAGTGCTGGGATTACAGGCGTGAGCCACCATGCCTGGCCGACAATGTACTCTTTTAAGTGTTAGTTACAAGAGTCTGAAACACAGAGAAGTCCCTTAGCCTACCTCTGCCCAGGAACACAGGAAGACAGATTCAATAAAGATTAAACACTTAATACTTTTTTCACACTCAAGAATAATCCTTGCAAGTTACATACTATCATCCCCATTCTATAGAAGGAAGAAACCGAGGCCTAGAGACAGTTAGCTGCCCAACACTGAGTAAATGGTGAAGCGGGGATTTAAACTCAGACTTTCTGTCTTAAATCCAGAACTTTTTTTTTTTTTTTTAAAACGTCTCTACAACAGCTTTGTCAATTCCTGGCCTGAGAGGGTCTGAGGGCTATCTTACCTTCTCAAATGCCATTACTGAGTTAAAATAAACCTCAATATGATCATGGGCATGTGCACTTCACTTATACACTTTTGTCGCTTACTATTTGGGAATAAGTTGCAGACACTGTGCCCTCTACCCTCAGTACTTCAGTATGGATTTCCTGAGGCCAAGGATATTTACTATCACAATCCAGTATGATTATCAAAAATAGGGAATTCAGTATCCACACAATACTGTTATCTAATCTATTAAAGTTTTACCAATTGTCCGAACAATGTACTATAGCCTTGCCCTGCTAGTTTGTTCTATGTTCCTTGGACTCACACTAAGCAACTTCTTGCCTCAAGGCTCTAGGACATGCTGTTCCTTCTTTCTGGGAAACTCTTGTCTCCCCATTTATGATTTCTTTTCTCCTGTTCAGGATCCAGCCTAGGGTCATGCACTGCATTTAGTATTTATGTGCTTTAGTTTCTCTTAAATATGGAAGAGTATCTCAGTCTGTCTTTGTTTTTAAGACACTAGCACTTTAAAAAAGTACAGGTCAGTTATTTTATAAAAGGTCACTCAATCTGGTTTTGTCTGAAGTGTACTGGCCACTGGATCGCGGTCATAAACTTTTGGCAAGAACATTACATACATTATGATACATCCTTCTCCGTCAATCACATCCAGGAAAAATGCCGGGTTTCTCCCCTAGCAAGTTACTAGTTTTCCTCTAGTAATTAATAATTCATCAGTTCTTCAGTTTTCCCACAGGCCTCATTAATCCTTGGCTAATAAAATCATTCTCATTTGTAGCTCAAGCAGCTATTGTATCATTATCCTGGTCAACATTTACTTTCTGAGGGTTACCTGGTCTAACTCTCCTACATCGTCATTGGTCACTGGCTTCACCTGTGACCTGAGCAGCTCTGAAGAGCCACTTTCATAGACTTAGGGTATCTTACATCTTCTGCAAGATGTACATGTTCACCTTGCTCCTGATTTGCTCTGTACTTACATCGTATTGACAGATGTTCACAATGTTTACAATGTCCACAGTCATTGAGCAAAGATGCTGCAGTGACAGGTCAAGGGAGGATGCCAGGGGTCTTCAGGTCATTCCTGACTCCTTCTCAGGTTCTGATGACTTCTCTGTTTTTTTTTTTTTCCCTTGAGACAGGGTCTCACTCTGTTGCCCAGGCTGGAATACAGTGGCATGATCTTGGCTCACTGCAACCTCTGCCTCCCGGGTTCAAGCGATTCTCCTGCTTCAACCTCCTGAGTAGCTGGGAGTACAGGCGTGCACCACCACGCCTGGCTAATTTTTGTATTTTTAGTAGAGACAGGATTTCCCCATGTTGGCCAGGCTGGAGGTTCTGATGACTTCTGCTTACCTACACAACCTTACAACTATGAGGACCATGAATTGTCGGCCATAACAAGAATATGTGAATTCTTTTTCACAGTGGTGACTCCAGCTATGTCATTTCTTATCCCTTATAATAAGTTACATACAACCAAGGAACAATGTCAACAAATTAGAATCTCCTGTGTAGTTATGATTAATACAAATGTCCACTGAGACATCCCACAACTCCACTTGTGAATAAACGCTCCTTACCTCTTAAAACATGTTGATAACTGGACAACAGAAACTGCAGATGCTCAACCAATTCGTCCCAAGTCTGCCACTGGCTTTTATCTGACTGTAGAGATAGTAAAATTGATTGATAATAAATGCCTTCCCCAGTTAAAATTTTTGTACAGTTTTCAATTCACCTTCACAGAATGCTCAAACAGTTGTGTTTTAAGCTAAAATCCTATGGGAAGGGTTCGGCTTTAGAGCAAAGAAAGGTGCTCTAGGTCTGAAATTGAGCAGGGAAAAATGTACCTGACACTTGAGCAGTGACGTAGAATTATTCAGAAAGTAGAGGGCCTGAGCCAGAGACAGAGGCAGGCGGGTGGGTGTCTCGCAGCTGTGGAGGAATATGATCTCTAACACTTTGCAGCGCAGAAGGTGGCTTTCCATGGTGGTAAAGAACATCTCTCTGTGTGGAGGAGAGGAAGAGGGAGTTAACCACAACTGTGCTTTAAAGAACATAAGCCACGATTCACCCTGAATGTACAATATTTGTCCTAAAAAAGACAGTTAAGAAGGAATACCATGGAGGCCTACAGAATCACAAAACCTGTGGAAAGGGTAGAAATGGGTTTGTTGGACTAGCAACGGCTAGAATCAGGAAAGTCTTTCACATTTGACAGAGACAAGTTTAGGATACATTAAAAATAATTACTACACATTGTAACTATGAGAATTCATCATGAGAATATTTCTGAATGCCTATGATGTGCCAAATACTATTTGGCACAACAAGGAATACTAAGATAAATAAAAGAGGGAACCACTCTCAAGAAGCTGATAGTTAAACAGGGGCAAGGGGTACGCAAAAGGAACTTAAAAACGTTCAGGGCAAGTGTGCTCGTACGCAAAGTGCTAGTGGTGCTCCAGAGATACACAGAAGAGAGAGCACATTTGGTCAGGGGACTGGAAGTGGCCTTCCTATGGAGGCAGAAGCACTGGTGAGAGTGCTCTAGGAGGGGCAAAAAAGGCTCAAGGCAGGAGGTATTTCTTTCTCTCTCTCTTCTCTCTCTCTCCCTCCCTCCCTCCGCCCACCGCTCCCTTCCTCCCTCCCTCTCCCTCCCTTCATCCCTCACCCCACACCCCACCTTTCTGACAGGTCTCACTCTGTCACCCAGGCTGGAGTGCAGTGGTGTGATCATCACACACTGCAGCCTCAATCTCTTGGGTTCAAAGTGATCCTCTGACCTCAGCCTCCCAAGTAGCTAGAACTACAGGAGTATGCCACTGTCCCGGCTAATTATTTTTTTGTAGAGATGGGGTCTCACTACGTTGTCAGGGCTGGCCTTAAACAATCTTCCCACGCTGGCTTCCCAAAGTGTTGGGATTACAGGCATGAGCCACTGTGCCTGGCCATAATATTTTTTTATCTGAAACTATTTTCTCTTCTAATTTTTATGCCAGGGCTTGCTTTATAATCTGCAGATGGTAAACTCAGAGATCTACAAAGGATAAGGACACAATTTCAATATATTCAACACACTAGGAACTGTAGATAGAATTACCTATAGCAATTCAAATTAAAAATTTAAAAACAAAGCCAGGCACAGTGGCTCACGCCTGTAGTCCTAGCACTTTGGGAGGCCGAGGCGGGTGGACTGCTTGAACTCAGGAGTTCGAGACCAGCCTGGGCAACAACGGTGATACCCCGTCTCTACTAAAATACAAAAAATTAGCCAGGCGTGGCAGTGTGTGCCTGTAGTCCCAGCTACTTGGGAGGCTGAGGCAGGAGAATCGCTTCAACCCAGGAGGCAGAGGTTGCAGTGAGCCAAGATCGCACCACTGCACTCCAGCCTGGTCAACACAGCCAGACTCCATCTCAAAGAAAAAGATACAAAGAAAAAAGAAAGGTTGGCCGGGAGCGGTGGCTCAAGCCTGTAATCCCAGCACTTTGGGAGGCCGAGGCGGGCGGATCACGAGGTCAGGAGATCGAGACCATCCTGGCTAACACAATGAAACCCCGTCTCCACTAAAAAAAAAAATACAAAAAAATTAGCCGGGCGTGGTGGCGGCGCCTGTAGTCCCAGCTACTCGGGAGGCTGAGGCAGGAGAATGGCGTGAACCCGGGAGGCGGAGCTTGCAGTGAGCCGAGATCGCGCCACTGCACTCCAGCCTGGGCGACAGAGCGAGACTCCGCCTCAAAAAAAAAAAAAAAAAAAAAAAAAGAAAAAAGAAAGGCCAACATCTAGATCCAGCCTCAACACAGTAACTGTTTTGGACTTTCCTTTCTGTCACCCAGAGAAAATACAGAAAACAACCATTTTCAGGCATTGGAGAACTTCCTACAAAGGACTGCGATTTTTTTTTTTTTTGAGACAGAGTTTTGCTCTTTTGCCCAGGCTGGAGTGAAGTGGCCTGATCTCAGCTCACTGCAACCTCTGCCCCCAATCCCCAGGTTCAAGCAATTCTCCTACCTCAGCCTCCTGAGCAGCTGGGATTACAGGCGCCCACCACCATGCCCAGCTAATTTTTGTATTTTTAGTAGAGACGTGTTTCACCATGTTGGCCAGGCTGCTCTCGAACTCCTGACCTTAGGTGATCCACCCCCACTGCCTCCCAAAATGCTAGGATTATATGAATGAGCCACTGTGCCCGGCAGGACTGCGATTCTTGAGAGAAGGGAAACAAAGGTGGCAAACTTCATCTACCTCAGATTTCTTGCTGGGGGCACTTTCTAATGAAGGCAGAGGAAGGTGTGGGTCCAAAATAGAAGACAGTGGGCTTCTTGGGCAGGCAAAACAGAGACTGGAGTTTAGGACAGCTGAGGTGTCTGGAACTCGTGTCAGAGAAGAGGGTGCTCAGGAAATGTGTGTAAGGGAATGGGGAAGCCCCAAAAGCCTGGTGGAGAACAGCTACTGGGGGGCTGCAAGCTGACTGGGAATTTTGGAGATCTCAGAGTGCTGAAAGATACTGGTGTTTCAAGGAGTCAGTGTGGAGAGATCTCACGGAATATCCTGGACATTCAATTGAGACCCCAGAAAGACTAAGCCTCAAGAATGTAGCTCCTTAATAAGGGCTGCTGTGGAACCATCCTCACAAATCCTAGAAACAAGCCTCAACAGGAGAAAGCTAATCTGCCAGCAAATTAACTGCCTGCCAGAATAAAAGTCAATACTCTTTAAAGAAAGAGAGCAAAATCCAGACTCTCAACAATGTAGTGCCCACAATGTCCAGCACACAATAAAAATTACCAGACAAGTAAAAAAAGCAGGAAGATGTAATTCATAACCAGGAGCAAATGTCCACAGAAACACCAGGAGGTGATACAAACACTGGAATTAGTTGCGAGGGGCTTTTAGACAACTATTATAACTATGTTCAAGATTTTCAAAAGCAAGCAAGTAAATTAAGATGTACATAATGAGTGACTAGATGAAGACCGGCAGCAAAAAGAACAAAAAGGAACCAAATGTCAACTCTAGATTCTAAAAATACAATAATGGACTTAACAGCAGATTGGGCACTGGGGGAATAAAAGGAACAGAGATTTTAAAGACTATTGAGAGAGAGAGAGGGAGAGAGAAAACAAAATAAATGAAACTAAACAGCAATAGAAAACATAGAGCCTCAGTGATCTGTGGAACAGATCTATATGTACACTTAGATTCCCAGAAGATAAGAGAGGTTAGGGCAAAAAGAAAAAAAAATTAAAAATATATATTTAGGCCAGGTGCGGTGGCTCACACCTGTAATCCCAGCACTTTGGGAGGCCAAGGTGGGCGAATCAACTGAGGTCAGGAGTTCAAGACCAGCCTGGCCAACACAGCGAAACCCCGTTTCTACTACAAATACAAAAACTTAACTGGGCGTGGTGGTACACACCTGTAATCTCAGCTACTCAGGAGGGTAAGGCAGGAGAATCACTTGAACCTGGGAGGTGGAGGTTGTGGTGAGCTTAGATTGCACCACTGCACTCCAGTCTGGGGGACAGAGTGAGACTCTGTCTCAAACAAAACAAAACAAAACACCAAAAAATCCCCACAACCTGGATGAATCACCAGGGAATTATGCTCAGTGAAGAAAGCCAGTCCCAAAAGGTTACATACCAAATGATTCCATTTATATCATTCTTTTTATTTTTATTTTTGAGATGGAGTCTTGCTCCGTAGCCCAGGCTGGAGAGCAGTGGTGCTTGGCTCACTGCAACCTCTGCCTCCAGTGTTCAAGTGATTCTCCTGCCTCAGCTTCCCAAGTAGCTGGGATTACAGGTGTGTGTCACGACGCCAAGCTAATTCTGGTTCCCTTTTTTTTTTTTTTGAGATGGAGACTTGCTCTGTTGCTCAGGCTGGAGTGGAGTGGCGCGATCTCGGCTCACCACAACCTCCACCTCCTGGTTTCAAGCGATTCTCCTGCCTCAGTCTCCCAAGTAGCTGAGATAACAGGTGTATGCCACCACGCCCAGCTAATTTTTTTATTTTTAGTAGAGACAGGGTTACACCATGTTGGCCAGGGTGGTCTTTAACTGCTGACCTCAAGTGATCTGCCCACCTTGGCCTCCCAAAGTGCTGGGATTACAGGTGTGAGCCACCACACCTGGCCCTGGTTCCCTTTCATGTAAATTGGAATTTAAAAACAAAAATCTGGGTATGAGGTGTGCTCCACTACTACTAAGATATAATTGCTTCTATGCTTTCTCAGTGGGCAGAGGTAGGAAACATATGTATGAATACACACATACGTATGTGTATATATAATATATGTAAATAGGCCAGGCACGGTGGCTCACGCCTGTAATCCTAGCACTTTGGGAGGCCGAGGCGGGTGGATCATGAGGTCAGGAGATCGAGACCATCCTGGCTAACACAGTGAAACCCCGTCTCTACTAAAAATACAAAAAATTAGCCGGGCGTGGTACTCGGGAGGCTGAGGCAGAACGGCGTGAACCTGGGAGGCGGAGCTTGCAGTGAGCCAAGATCGCGCCACTGCACTCCAGCCTGGTAGACAGAGTGAGACTCCATCTCAAAAAAAAAAAAAAAATATATATATATATATCTATGTATGTATGTATGTAAATAAGCCCTCACACATCTACATCTATTCCTATATCTCTCTATATTTATTAGAAACCATGAGTTCATACTGATACCTCCAATTCCAATCCAGTACCACAAAGTTCATTCTATCCTTTCCCCTTTTCATATGTGTAACTCTTTTCTCTGACAGTGAGAAACCTGGTTCTCAGCATCCACAGTATATTTATATGTTTAATCCTAGAATACACATAAAATAGTTTTTGAATTGTTTATCTATATCTCTGCAAAAAAGAAACCTACTAACTAGAGTTCATTTTGTCTTTACCATTATGACATTTAGTCCAAATATTGTGTTTTAAGTGACTTTGACACAGACAGAGAACAGATTAGTGTTTGCCAGTAGCTGGGGAGGATGGATGATTGTGGCTATAAAAGGGTAGCACAAGGAATCCTTGTGAAGATGGAACAGTTATACATCTTGACTGCAGTGATGGTTATATAAATCTACACATGTAATAGAACTAAAAAGAGAGAGCTTCACACAAATGACTGCATGAGAATGGGTAGAACTGAATAAAGTCCTGGATTGTACCAATGTAAATTTCCTATTTGTGATATTGTACTATAGTTACAGTTCTCCTTGTATTTGGGGGAGAACAGTGTAAAGGACACACAGTACTTGTAAAAGGTTTTGCAATTTCCTGTGAATCTACAATTATTTAAAATAAAATGAAAATAAAAAGTTAAAAAAAAGTTACCTGGGCTTGTCACTCCACCCCTTACCCCATTTTTATTGATTAATTACCAACAGGATTTTGCTGTGTTGCCCGGGCTGGCCTCATACTCCTGCACTCAAGTGATCCGCCTACCTGAGCCTCCTGAGTAGCTGGGACTGTGGGTGCATGCCACCATGCTAGCTCTGCTTTATTTTATTAAAGTACAGTTAGGTTAACTTGTTTCTGTTTGTATTCCATTTTTGGTACCCTGTGAACTTGATTTTTTTTGAGTATGTAAAACATTTAATTTATGCCCAGTGTTCCATTATTGGAACGCTAAGCTTGTGAGAGTTATTTGTATCCTACTGCTCAAGGTCATTGCCAAGGTCTGATTTTTCACATAAAAAATGTGCAATCTCAGGAGTAAGTGGTTTAACATGACTCTAAGAAGTGTTTATAGGCACACAAAAAGGCATATTCAGGGAAGTGTTTACCACTACCACCACTGCCATCATTACCACTCAGTCCAGTACCTTTTCTCCTTTTTATCCCATTCCCACCCATTCTCTATATGTAAGCAATTTTATTAGTCTGTGGCTTACCTTAACTTTGTTTCTTTTTTAAACAAATGATCAGAATTGTGTGTATTTTTAATTTATCCTTTTTTACAAAAAGATATGTATATTTAATATACATACTCTTGTATTTTGCTTTTTAAACTTATCTTAGAATTCAGTTCATAGAAGGCTGCGTGTGGTGGCTCACACCAGCGTTTTGGGAGGCTGAGGTGGGCAGATCACCTGAGGTCAGGAGTTCGAGACCAGCCTGGCCAACTTATCTTCTTTCAATATGCATAAGGAAACATTATGGAAAACATTAAACATTACAGAAAAAATTACAGATCAATATCCCTTGTAAACATTGATGCAAAAACCCTTAATGAAATATTAGCAACTGGAATCCATCAATATATAAGAAGGATAGGCCGGGCGCGGTGGCTCAAGCCTGTAATCCCAGCACTTTGGGAGGCCGAGACAGGCGGATCACGAGGTCAGGAGATTGAGACCATCCTGGTTAATACGGTGAAACCCCGTCTCTACTAAAAAGTACAAAAAACTAGCCGGGCAAGGTGGCGGGCGCCTGTAGTCCCAGCTACTTGGGAGGCTGAGGCAGGAGAATGGCGTGAACCCGGGAGGTGGAGCTTGCAGTGAGCTGAGATCTGGCCACTGCACTCTAGCCTGGGCGACAGAGCGAGACTCCGTCTCAAAAAAAAAAAAAAAAAAAAGGATAACATCACAACCAAGTAGGGTTTTTATTCCAGGAATGCAAGGTTGGCTTAATATGAGTAAATTAATCAGTGTAACATACCACATCAACAGAATAAAGAAGAAAAACTATGATTATCTCAATAGATGGAAACAAGATATTTGGCAAATGTCAATACTCATTCTTCATAAAAATAATAAACTAGAAGTGGAAGGAAGCTCCCTCAATCTGACAAAGGGCACCTATGAAACATTTATAGCTAACGTCACACTTAATAGTCAAAAACTGGATGTTTTCACCCTACAGTCAGGAATGGGGCCATAATGTCTACTCTCACTGCTTCTCCAACATTTTCCTGGAGATACTAGCCTATGCAATAAGGCAAGAAAAAGAAAGCAAAAGCATACACAGATTGGGAAGGATAAGGTTAACTGTATTTTTAGACAATGTGATTGTGTATGTAGAAAATCCTAAGGAAAACAAACAAAAATCCTACTAGGATAAGTTAATTTATTAAGGTTGCAGGGTTTCTATACACTACTAATGAGCAATTGGAAAATGATAGGTCAAGAAGCTATATGCATTTGTCAAGACTCGCTGGATGGTATGTATGCAAGTTAGTTTACATAATTTAATTGTATGTAAATTATACTTAATCTTTAGAAAATTAAAATAAATAAAGGTAAAGGCCAAGTAAAGTATCTTTTAGTATAATTTGAGTGAGTGGCCAATTTGCCCCTTCTGAGAGAATTTTAAAGTAGGGCCAGATTTTGTATAAATCATGTTCATCTGTTTTAATTCCTAATTCATTTTTGTTACCCATTCCTTAGCTTTTCCATTTCTTACCAGCATCTGGGCTTATATGAATGGATAGTAGAGGAATTGGACCCAAATGAAATACTCCTGACAAAGTGTTAGAGCAAGCATGGTATTCATGTGCACTTTCTTCTGTCTGACTACTACAACATACTGCCTCCTTTGAATACTGAATTTGGGATTAAGCAGCCCTGGGTTTAAATTTGGATTCTGAACCTGATTAGCTACATAAACTTAAGCTAGTTAACTCCACCTCTTTGAATGCTTTTCTTATTCATTAAATAGAGGTAACATTGCCAGGTGTTGTGGTTTATGCCTGTAATCCCAGCACTTTGGGAGGCTGAGGTGGGCGGGTCACCTGAGGTCAGGAGTTTGAGACTAGCCTGGCCAACATGGTGAAACCCCATCTCTACTAAACATACACAAATTAGCTCGGTATGGGGGTGTGTACCTATAATCCCAGCCACTCAGGAGGCTAAGGCAGGAGAATCGCTTGAACCCAGGAGGTGAAGATTGAAGTGAGCTGAGATCCCACCACTGTACTCCAGCCTGGGTGACTGAGTCAGACTCTGTCTCAAAACAAATAAATAAATAAATAGGGATAACATTATAAGAAAAATAAATAAGGTTGGGTGTGGTGGCTCATGCCTGTAATCCCAGACTTTGGGAGGCTGAGGCAGGAGGATTGCTTGAGCGTAGGAGTTCAAAACTAGCATGGGCAACATAGCAAGACCCTGTTTCTAAATTAAAAAAAGAAAAAAACAGGAAAAAAAAACCCCAGAAAACAAATGAGATAATGTGACAATGATTGGCACATTGTAGAGGCTCAGTAAATGTCTTAATCTTACCAGAGTATTTTAATTAAGTCCTATTACAGTACTATTTGGTATGACATTTTCTTGTAATAGAAGAAACCAGAGCTGCACAATAGTTGTCTTGGTTGCCAGCTGGGTGTTTAGGGACGGAGATAGGAAGCAGTCATGGAGCTGATGGAGATGAACTGCAGACAAACATACACCATAATTTCCCCAAGGGTCACCACTACACAATGACTCTCTTATACTTATTTCCTATACCAGCAATTGTTCATGAATTAATATTCATTCCAGTTTATTTTTTTCCCTCTGGATTTTAAAATTACTGGCTCAAGGAAGGAATCATTGGTTTTAGCCAAAAACCATTTCTTTATCCCTTCCTAACGAAATACTTCACTAATTCATGCTTAGAGAAACTGAATTCCTAATTCTTACTATCTGGGGTCATTCTACAGGTCCAGCTCTTTTCTTTCTTGGGTCACCTCTAGTTCCCCTAATATTGGATATATCTATTTCATTCACTCACCAAACCTTTAGTGAACACTTACGCCAGGCCTATGGATAAAGATCAGAGAAGCAGGCAGGGCTTAACAGTTAAATAAATAAATTTATTTATTTATTTATTGAGACGAAGTCTCACTTTGTCGCCCAGGCTGGAGTGCAGTGGTGCAATCTCAGCTCACTGCAAGCTCCGCCTCCAGGGTTCGCGCCATTCTCCTGCCTCAGCCTCCAGAGTAGCTGGGACTACAAGCATCCACCACCATATCCAGCTAATTTTTTTTTTTGTATTTTTAGTAGAGACGGGGTTTCACTGTGTTAGCCAGGATGGTCTCAATCTCCTGACCTCATGATCCGCCCACCTCGGCCTCCCAAAGTGCTAGGATTACAAGTGTAAGCCACCGCAGCCGCCCTTTATTTTTATTTTTTTTGAGATGGAGTCTCACTCTGTCACCCAGGCTGGAGTGCAGTGGAGCGATCTCAGCTCACTGCATCCTCCACCTCCTGGTTCAGGTGATTCTTGTGTCTCAGCCTCCCGAGTAGCTGAGATTACAGGTGTGCACTACCACGCCCAACTAATTTTTGTATTTTTAGTAGAGACAGGGTTTCACTATGTTGGCCAAGGCTGGTCTTGAACTCCTGACCTCAGGTGATCTGCCCGCCTAGGCCTCCCAAAGTGCTGGGATTACAGGCGTGAGTCACTGCACCCAGCCTTAACAGTTAAATATTGACAGAAGAGTAAAACTGTTAGGCAAATTGATAAGGTTAGAAAATTTAGGCTCCATTTAGGGTACTGTGCCTCTTCCCAAGAAATTATATCTCAGTTGTAAATAATAATAATTAGTTGAGAACCTCCTTTCCAAAAGTTAAAGACATGAGAATAATCCTTCTACTATTGTCTTCCTATCTTAATTAGTTTGGAATTTTCTTTTGTAAAATTCTGTTCCTGACAGGTAACATAGATAGAAAAGTTAATTTAATAAAAATGATTTCCAAGAAGTTTCTTTTTCTTTTTTAAATAACCACTCTCCCCAATAAAACTAAGACTCACCTTTGGCTCCTCTCAGGAATGTCCAGCACAAACCCAAACATCATCTCAGCAATTTTATTGGAGCTGCAGGTGGGGGTCCTGTCCACCTCTACGGCTATGGAGAGCATCCTCTGAAGCTGGCACACAATCCTGAGTCCAGAACATAGGACACATATGAGTGTGAGGGTCTGGCAAGGAGCCACTCTGTGGCTGGGAGGAGTCCCCACCAGTGTACATCGAGAGTAGAGACTACTAAAGGACTTATAAAGCACACACAAGGTCAGGGAGAACTACTCAAGCCATCAGCATGCTTTTATTTAGCAATTTCACCTACCTGAATCCCTTTTGCCAGAACATACTATCTGAACCTCTCAGAACCTGGGGTTGAGCTGTAAAAGCAAGCTGCTTTTAAATTCAAAAATAGAACCACACAACCTTAAGGATCTAGAGAACTATAAGGATCATCTGATCTCTAACTTCCCTATTTTGCAGATGAAGAAACAGGTCCAGAGTGACTTAAAATGATTTAAATTTCTTTGATACAGGAGAAAACTGTATGGCAAATACATGTTTTCTCCTGTTACTGTTTCCTTTACAATAGTTTCTTACTAAGATCAGTCTCAGAACCTCCCCTGGTGGAACCTGACCTTCTTTCTCATTAGATCTAACTGTGGGAGACAGCCAGCCTGCTGTGGCATTAGGTGTCTGGGCAACCTCTCAGAAAGGTGAGCCTGGCCTGACATCAGCCTTTTCTAACGTGTTATTTGTGATGGAAGAAAGGCTTTACTTTAAGAAAATCTGCAGCTAGCAACACAATAGGTGGGCCAGATCAGGAGCTCTAGCCTCAGCTTCTGTCTCTACAACAATAATAAGCTGTTCAACCTTTGACAAGTTACTAAACTGCTCTGAGTCCAAGTGTTCTCATGTATAAAAAGGGTGAGCAATAATATAATCTACTTTGTAAACTTGTGAGTGCTATATAAAATATCTCACAGATAGGGACTCTAGTGATAAGTGGTAGCAACCTATTATTGTTGTTAAGATCATAACAAAATTGACTTTTAGGGGACCCTATTGTTACTTCTACTAACATGTATTTATAAACATTTATTATGATGATGATTATTTGATATTAGCTTCCATTGAAGGAACAGTGTCCACCTCCCTCTTGGGTCTCTATGTGGCCCCTGTGGGAGAATGCCACTTTAGGACCTTCCTCAATCTGCCCAAATGCTTCATTGTTCCAAAACATTCCCCTTTAGAATTGTTTCCTAAATTAGTTATAATTATTTATAATTTAGGAAACAATTTAAACTTGTAGGCCTTCCATAAAAATCAGGTTGGTGCAACCAGATTATAATATAACATTGTGAATTCAGACACAAATGTATTTGAAATGTCCAGTGTGACTGGCTTTTAACAATATGATTGACATGGAATACTGGGTTACTTGTGCAAGGGTAGCTCCAGCCCCTAATATCCTGGCATCTCTCAAAAAATGCCAAGGCCACTCTCAACTCCATAAAAGAAATGCCATGAATTTCTTTCCAGTCCAGTCTGTGGTGATGAGACCTGCCTTCGTGTGTTGGAACCTGCAGGCTGAACTGCTATTTTCCTCCCAGGACCTGGGGAGAGAAAGCCAGGTCCTTGAGGACTCGAAGTTAACAAAACTCGCACTACACACCGCTCCTTCTCTATGGCAACAGATACCTAAAGTGATGAGCAGCTGTAACCCTTTACTGTCTCCTGAAATGCAGGAAATGAAGGGCAGTGTTCTCTAGCATTTGTTTTGTGTCTGCGTTGTGACTTCATAATCACTTTGTGAAGTCCTGTTCATTCTAGGGGTGAAAGCACCTGGTTTTGTTCCACCTTTTAAATTAGAAAATTAGCCTTTAGTTAAACTAAGTCTTGAATAAGCATCAGCTATGTTCTAAGATCTTGTTAATTTGGGGGAAGCTGCTCTTAGGGATTGGTGCTGTTCTCTAAAATGCTAAACCCCAGGAAAGATAACTGCCTGCCCCTTACAGCTGATTGGTGTTCTTTGTCAGGTTGGGCTGGGAAGGAGGGTGGCTACCGCCGGCCCTCAAGATTCCCGTTCCTGAAGACATTTGATTTCCATTTGGGGGCTGAGTCAATCCATCTGCAGTTACTGCTTTGACCAGCCACTTGATAACATCCCTGCAATGGAAAAAAGAAAGAAAAGGTTTATTCTTTCTTTCCTGTGCAGAAAATAAATAAATAAATAAATAAATAAATAAATAAATAAATAGAGAGAAGGTTTCAATGTCTGCTGTATTTATGGTGCTCAGAACCACAGCCTTAACCTGGGCCCCGAGATCCCTGGATTTCCCTACAGGCAACAAAAAGGCCCTTCGGCTATTTTCAATAATTAAACAAGTCTAACAAAAACATCACATTTAACTGCAGTAAGGCTATAAAACCCGACGAAAGGCCAGGAATGGTGGCTGATGCTTGCAATCCCAGCACTTTGGGAAGCCCAGGTAGGAGGATCTTTTGAGACCAAGAGTTTGAGACCAGCCTGAGCAACATAGCAAGAACCCATCTCTACAAAAAAAAAAAAAAAAAAAAAAAAAAAAGCTAACTAAAATATCAACATCTTTCTTTGAGTTATAAGTATTTATAAGTATTCAAAAGTAACTCCAGGGTCAAACAGTACTATCTGTGCCTTCCTGACCAGGAACATTTCTAAACCAACTGGAAAGTTGGACTGGATGACCATAGAAGTCCTTGCCAGTTCTATATTATTGTCACCTATTAATGTTAACAACTAAGGTTTACAGTGTGTGCAGTGGAATCATACTTTATACAGGGCTGAGGCTCTATAAGTTAGTAAGGTAAAAACATCTCATATAGTCAAAACTACTTTTCATGATCACTTAGGTAACCTAGGTAAAAATAGTAGATTGAATATACACACCTAATTTTGTTTCCTCCAAAACCCCACTAATATTATAATAAATAACTTTTGAAAAATATCTACAAGGACGAAGAGAAGAGGAGAGAAGATGATAGCAGTGAAATTTTGAAAGGTGGAAGGCAAATGAAGGATATTCATAGAATATTACATAGTAGTCAATATGAATAAACTACAGTGACAGGCAACAATATGGACAAGTCTTGGTACTATAAAATAGTAAGTGAAAAATAAAAGTCTCAGTAGATTACATACAGCATGATACCTTTTAATATAGACCTAAAGGAACTAAAGTAAAAAAATATTTTATAGGAATATATGTATATGCAATAAAACTACACAGAAAGCAAAGAAATGAAATGATGACCATGCAGAATGATGATCACCTCGGGTGGAAGGTGAGTGAGAAGGGGTGTGGAGATGGGTTCTTGCTATGTTGCTCAGGCTGATGGATGAGGGGTGAGGTAACTGTTAAGGGCTTAGTCTTTGATTTGGGAGTAGGTTGAGAGATGCCGATTACAAAATTAAAGGCAACCAATTAACTAAGCAAATAAAGCCACTGTGCCATTTTTTTAAAAGATGATGTTTAATCCAAGCCTATGAATGAGGCAAAGGAATACATTTTAATTGACTTAGTGGAATTGAGAAAGCTGAATCCTAAGCCAGCAGCAGAGAAGAGCTATCCTATTTAATCCTATTTACTTAAAAAAAAAGCAAAAAACAACTTCAATAAGCTCTGTAAGCGGCAGCACCAGGTTTCTCTGAAGTGACAGTGAAAGAGAGGTAAACTGAAATAAGTAGGAGGTGGCCAGGCATGGTGGCTCACTCTTGCAATCCCAGCACTTTGGGAAGCTGAGGTGGGCAGATTGCTTGAGTCCAAGGGTTTGAGACCAGCCTGGGAAACATGGTGAAAACCTGTTTCTACTAAAAATACAAAAAATTAGCAAGGCGTGGTGGTGCATGCCAGTAGTCCCAGCTACCCAAGAGGCTGAGGTGGGAGGATCACCTGACCCCATGGAGGTCAAAGCTGCAGTGAGCTGTGATTGGGCTGCCACACTCCAGCCTTGGGCAACCAGAGTCAGACTCCACCTCACAAAAAAAAAAAAAAAAAAAAAAGGATGGCTTGAAAGCTGTTTAAGAAATTTTTAGACCTCTAGATCTTCCCCAGTCCTGCAGACTACAAGTTAACTTTGTGGAGAGGTAAACCAGATGGTCTCTGGACTGGGATACCAGGCATGGCTTGGAAGCAGACACTGAAGCAAATGGGGCACTAAAGGAACATATGCATGCTGAATGCAGAGACCCTTGCCATCTTCTCACACATGTCTTCCAACACCTTGGCATCCTGTCTTCATCCTTCATGTAAGAGGTTGGATGTCTTCTCTGTAAAACTGAACCAGCCCAAGAGGAAAGACCTTGACTCAAGAAATTTTCTTAGAAATGAGAAATCAGGGCCGGGCACGGTGGCTCATGCCTGTAATCCCAGCACTTTGGGAGGCCGAGGCAGGCGGATCACGAGGTCAGGAGATGGAGACCATCCTGGCAAACACGGTGAAACCCCATCTCTATTAAAAATACAAAAAATTAGCTGGGCATGGTGGCGGGTGCCTGTAGTCCCAGCTACTTGGGAGGCTGAGGCAGGAGAATGGCGTGAACCCAGGAGGCAGAGCTTGCAGTGAGTCGAGATCGCGCCACTGCACTCTAGCCTGGGCAACAGAGTGAGACTCCGTCTCAAAAAAAAAAAAAAGAAAAAAGAAATGAGAAATCAGTTCCACCTACAGGGAAGTGCAGAAATGACAAGTCCTCTCATGTCTTCACAGCTTCCATTATCTTTTGAGTCTCGCACCTTTAAATATGGATAGACTATAGACTACCAACATTTACCAGACATCTATGGAAAGAGACTGAAACACTTCTCCTTCCTCCCAAAAAAGCAACTTGGAGAAAACAGACATTATGTAAGAGAAACAGAGAATAAACAAAAATGAAAATTCTGATTAGCAAAATCAAAGATATGAGATGATACAGATCCAGGAAAGAAGAAAATAAGAATACAGTTTATATTATTAATTTTTTGCAGAGTCAGGGTCTTGCTATGTTGCCCAGGTTGGTCTTGAACTCCTGGCCTCAAGCGATCTTTCCACTTTGGCCCCTGAAAGTGCTAGGATTACAGGCCTGAGCCACTGTGCCCAGCCTATTATTATTATTTTTTAGAGATGAGGGCTTGCTCTGTTGTCCAGGCTGGGGTGCAGTGGCACCATCATAGCTCACTGAACTCCTGAGCTCAAGCGATCCTCCTGCTTCAACCTCTCCAGTAGCTGGGACTACAGGCACATGCCACCATGCCTGGCTTATTGATTAATTTTAATAAGGAAGACACAGAGAAAAAATAAAAGAGCTCTGGGAAATTAGAAAGATAATAACAAAAGTGAAAAATCCTGTTTATTAGAAATGAAGGACATTTTTCCAGACTGAAATGGCCCACTGAATGCCCAGCACAATGGATGAGTATAAACCTAGGACAGGCACATTTGGCAAAAAGAGAACTTTATAAACTTCCAGAGAGAAAAATCAGGGCACACACAAAGACTCAGTAATCAAAATAGCTTATGTCTTCTTTTTTTTTCCCCTCCAAGACAGGGTCTTGCTCTGTCACCCAGGCTGGAGTACAGTGGCACAATTTCGGCTCAGTGCAACCTCTGCCTCCAAGGCTCAAGTGATCCTCCTATCTCAGCCTTCTGAGTAGCTGGGACCACAGGTGTGTGCCACTACCACCAGCTAATTTTTTGTAGTTTTGGTAGAGATGGGCATTTGCCATGTTGCCCAGGCTGGTCTTGAACACCTGAGCTCAAAGTGATCCACCCACCTCGGCCTCCCAAAGTGCTGGGATTACAGGCATGAACCACCACACCCGGCTACTTATGATTTCTTTTTTTTTTTTTTTTTTGAGACGGAGTCTTGCTCTGTCGCCCAGGCTGGAGTGCAGTGGCTGGATCTCAGCTCACTGCAAGCTCCGCCTCCCAGGTTCACGCCATTCTCCTGCCTCAGCCTCCCGAGTAGCTGGGACTACAGGCACCCGCCACCTCGCCCGGCCAGTTTTTTGTATTTTTAGTAGAGACGGGGTTTCACCGTGTTCGCCAGGATGGTCTCGATCTCCTGACCTCGTGATCCGCCCGTCTCGGCCTCCCAAAGTGCTGGGATTACAGGCTTGAGCCACCGCGCCCGGCCTGACTTATGATTTCTTAACAACAATTCTGGAAGCTAGAAGACAATGGAAGATTTCCTTTGATGTTCTGTAGAAAAGTTATTTCTAAGCAGATCATATATCCTTAGCCTAATTATCAATCAATGCATGAGAAGATAAAGACATTTGCAGACAAACAAGATCTCAAAAACTTTACTTCCCATACACCTTTCTTAGAAAGCTACTAGGAATAGATTCCTTAAATGAAGGTATGAGCCATGAAAGAGAAAGACAGGACAAACAAGTCATCCAACCTTGAAAAGCATTAAAGGGGACTCTCAAATTTACAATGAAGACTGGAAAAGAGGACGAGTGATCCAGACTGAAGGAGATCAAAACATTCTACCTCAGATTTTTGAGAAGAAACTAATAGGACAACCCGGTGTGAATAAATATCTTGAGGGGATATTGAGACCAACTGAGGCAGGAAAATAGGGTCTGGAGGCAGGGAACCTACGGCCAATTCATGTTGAATTCCTAGAACTAAATCAAAAGAAAAACCCCAATTTTCCATGCCCAAGTACCAAAAGGACCAGAGGCTTCTCCTTTTGCAACCCTGGCCCCTCCTACAACTAATCAAACTGATGGCAGGCCACGACTTCATTTACATAGGGTGTACATCAAGTACAATGGGAAACCTCTAGAGGGTATTTAAACCCTAGAAAATTCTGTAACCAGGCTCTTGAGTTGCTTGCTTGGGCCTGCTCCCATCCTGTGGAGTGTGCTTTCGTTTTCAATAAATCTCTGCTTTTGTTGTTTCATTTTTCCTTGCTTTGTTTATACATTTTGTCCAATTCTTTGTTGAAGACGCCAAGAACCTTGACACCCTCGGGAGGGTGTCAACTAGGAGAGAATTTGGGGTTGAATTCTGATATGTACAAGGAAAGCAAGAAACTTAAAAATAGGATAATTATTAACCTTAGGGAAAACAAAAAGATATGAATAAAAGGAAAAGCAATCACGGTTTAGTACTTAGTAAAATTCTGACTAGCATACATAGTTATAGTAATAGAAACATTGAACACTGATATAAAAATTATAATGATATTAATGATATAGGGGCTGGGAAATATGTGTGTGATGGGGAATGTGGGGAGGAAAAAGAGCAAACTCCTTATCTTTCATGTGAGAAGTCAACAGATAATGGCTAACGATGAAAAATCAAGAAGCGGCACTGAAAGCATGTTATTTTGCCATATGGAGGTAAACATTAAAAATACCAATTAAAGAGAAACAAAAATGCAGGTGAGGGGACCTGGAGAGAAGTGTATTTCTGAAGTCTTGTAGAAACTAGCCTACTGTTTGTATGTGTAGTTCAAAATGAAAGAAAGAAAAGAAAATCCCTTAAGAGGGGGTCATATGGAGACTGATCATCTCTCTCTCTTTCTTTTTTTTTTTTTTGAGACGGAGTCTCGCTCTGTCACCCAGGCTGGAGTGCAGTGGCGCGATCTTGGCTCACTGCAAGCTCCGCCTCCCGGGTTCACGTCATTCTCCTGCCTCAGCCTCCCAAGTAGCTGGGACTACAGGCGCCCACCACCACGCCTGGCTAATTTTTTGTATTTTTAGTAGAGACGGGGTTTCACCGTGGTCTTGATCTCCTGACCTTGTGATCCGCCCGCTTCGGCCTCCCAAAGTGCTGGGATTACAGGCGTGAGCCACCGCGCCCGGCCTCTCTCTCTTTTTAAAAATATGTCTTTGAGGTATAATTTACATACAATAAATTGCCAAAGTTTTGTTTGATGAATTTAGATAAATACATGCATACATCCTTGTAATCACCAACTCAGTCTAATATCCATTTCTTAATGAATCAAAGGTAGTTCATTTTCCTGCCAACTGAAACAAATGATTTTTTTCATTGAGTAAGCACGAAACAGAGGACCTGGCCTAGATTTACAGGTCACAAACACCCCTCAAGAATGCCTATCTTTGTTGTTGTTGTTGTTTTGTTTTTGAGACAGAGTCTTGCTCTGTTGCCCAGGCTGGATTGCAGAGGTGCAATCCTGGCTCACTGCAACCTCTGCCTCCCAGGTTCAAATGATTCTCATGCCTCAGTCTCCCGAGTAGCTGGGATTACAGAAGTGCACCATCATGCCTGGCTATTTTTCTACTTTCACTAGAGGTGGGTTTTGAGGCCAGGCTGGTCTCAAACTCCTAGCCTCATGTGATCTGTCCCCCTTGGCCTCCCAAAGTGCTGGGATTACAGGCCTTAGCCACCATGCCCGCCCCAAAATGCCTTTATTTATGAGACAAGAGTTTTCCTCTGTTGCCCACGCTGGAGTATAATGGCACGATCTCGGCTCACTGCAGCCTCCACCTCCTGGGTTCAAGCAATTCTCCTGCCCTCAGCCTCTCAAGTAGCTGGGATTACAGGTGCCTGGCACTATGCCTAGCAAAAAAAAAATTTTTTTAATGTATTTTTTAGTAGAGATGGGGTTTCACCATGTTGGCTAGGCTGGTGTCCAACTCCTGACCTCAAGTGATCCGCCCACTTTGGCCTCCCAAAGTGCTGGGATTACAGGTGTGAGCCACTGTGCCCAGCCTTAAATGCCTATCTTTAAACCCAAGAGTCATACCTTGTACAGTGAGAGGCTCACACCACAAGAGGTGAAAATGAAAGCAACCGAGAGAACAGTGCCTTGTGTATCCCACTCACTCTAATGCCTAGGCAGCAAAGCATAATGGTAGATGGAATTGTTCTCATTATATAAATTATTTTTCACTTTTTAAAATTTATTTTTTATTTGCTTTTGAGACAGAGTCTCACTCTTGTTGCCCAGGCTGGAGTGCAGTGGTGTGATCTCGGCTTACTGCAACCTCTGCCTCCCAGGTTCAAGCGATTCTCCTGTCTCAGTCTCCCAAGTAGCTGGGATTACAGGCGCATGCCACCACGCATGGCTAATTTTTGTATTTTTAGTAGAGATGGGGTTTCACCACGTTGGCCAGGCTAGTCTTGGACTCCTGGGCTCAGGTGATCTGCCCGCCTCGGCCTCCCAAAGTGTTGGGATTACAGGCGTGAGCCACTGCGCCTGACCAATTTTCCACTTTAAAATTCAACTGTGCTGTCTTGTGCTCTTTGCTGATCCTCTGCTTACTGATTTTGCACCCCTAAAATGATTAAGATTTAGATAAAATACCACATATAGGGAAATAAATATGGGCATGCAAACTAAGGGGGTAGGAAAGCTGACCAATGCCCAAAACATAATGAAACGTCCTCCTTTTTATTAGAGGATTTATCATACTCAATACCCCATGTTGACCTGTGAATACTACTTTCAACAAATATGTAAGAACATATGAGAACGTAAGTATGAGTGGAAGAGTTTCAACGCTGCTCTGAACAAAGAGATGCCGGTACACCCTTCTAGTAAGAGCCATTTCCAAAAAAGCAAGGGATGTTCAGATGCTCAACATATGATGGGGTTACATCTGGATAAACCCAACTGATATAGCTTTGATATTTGTCCCCTCCAAATCTCATGTTGATGTGATCCCCAGTGTTGGAGATGGGGCCTAGTGGAAGATGTTTGGGTCATGGAGGCAGATCCTTCATAAATGTCTTGGTACTGTCCTCATAGTAACGAGTGAGTTCTCACTCTATTAGTTCACTTGAGAGCCGGCTGTTTGAAAGAGGTTGGCACTATACCCTTGTCCCTGGTCTTCCTTCCTTCCCTGCCAGGTGATACTCCAGCTCTCCTTCACCTTCTGTCATGAGTGGAAGCTTCCTGAAGCCCTCACCAGAAGCAGATGCTGGAGCCATGTTTCTTGTACACCTTGTAGAATTGTAAGCCAAACAAACCTCTTTTCTTTATAAATTACCCAGCCTCAGGCATTCCTTTATGGCAACACAGAGGGACTAAGACATCATTGTAAGTTGAAAACATTTTAAGTTGAAAACGCATTTAATGCACCCAATGTACCGAACATCGTAGCTTAGCCTAGCCTACCTTAAATGTGCTCAGAACACTGACAGCTTATAGTTGGGCAAAATCATGCAATACAAAGCCTATTTTGTAACAAAGTGTTGAACAGTTTATGGAATTTATTGAATATTATACTGAAAATGAAAAACAGAATGTTTGTTGGGTACTTGAGGAATAGTTTCTACTGAATGGTTATCACTTCAGTACCAATGTAAAGTCAAAAAATCCTAAGTCAAACCATCATGAGTCAGGGCTGTCTGTAGTTCCAAAAGAAAAATTCCAGCCCACGATCCCCTGCCCTAAAGATCATACTTTCCCCCTTGGTATAAGCATATAGTAGTTCCATGCTTCCAGAAACTCTCACTCTGATTCTGCAAAAAAAGAGCACATGCTTACTATCTATTGTACCTTGTCAACTACATGACCTATTGTTACAGATATTACTTTTCAGAAACTAGTAGTGACAAATGAGATTTATATTGAGGTTCATCGGGGGATAGGAATAAATGCAGGTTAATAGAAACTGAAAAGTTTTATATAAGGTTCTCCCCTAGATCTCATAATGTTGTTTGGACAATATTGAAATAGACCAAAGGAAGTCTGTTGGTCTTGAGAGAAAAATCACTCAAGCTATGTGGTGCCTGCCGCATTGTTGGTTTCTTTTATGATTATCAGGAGGGGGTTATTTTATGATTAGCTATAGTTTTATTTTTAAAAATTAATTATTTTTGAGATGGAATCTTGCTCTGTCACCCAGGCTGGAGTGCAGTGGCGCAATCTCGGCTCACTGCAACCTCTGCCTCCTGGGTTCAAATGATTCTCCCATCTCGGCCTCCCAAGTAGCTGGAATTACAGGAATGCATCACCACACCCTGCTACTTTGTGTAGTTTTAGTAGAGACGTGGTTGTGCCATGTTGGCCAGGCTGGTTTCGAACTCCTGACCTCAAGTGATCCGCCTGCCTCAGCCTCCCAAAGTACTGGGATTACAGGTGTGAACCACTGCACCTGGTCTATCTGTAGTTTTAACAATTAGCCCTACTACACTACCTACTGACTAGAAAACCTCACCTGGCTGATATTCTGGCTTTAGCAGCTGCCCACCTATAATCCCTTACCTCTTCCCATCTCAGGGCTCAGGTGGCTGCTCACCTGACATTGTGGGGCTGCTTGTCACAGGACAGCACCATGTTTGCAATGGACTGCTGCAGGTGCTGCCGTTGTCTCCTCAGGGTCTGCTGGAAGTCATCTTCTAGGGTCTGAACGACATAACGCAGGAAAAGGACTCGCCCAGGCAGAGTCTGTCCCTGTGGGAAAAAGAATGAGAAGTCAGTCTTTGCAGTCTCCTGGATGACAGTCAACATTGGGCTCTCATAAACACTAAGCCCAAGAGAAGGCCATGCATCAACAAGTATGCCTGTGCTTAAAAGAGAGGCTCCCAGGAGAGGGTAGGTAGTCTGGGTCATTATGAGAGAGGACAAATAGGGTGACTGCTGAAAGAATCATACCTCATAAGATTTCAGAAACCATTTTTTAAGTATTATTACTTGTTCAAAGGATCTAGTCATCTGCAAATAATTATAATTTTCTAACACCTAAGTTGCAATCAAATATCTACTGGAATCTCTAGGATTGTAGATCATTTGATTTAAGAGACCGCCATGGGAAGTTAATCTCTCCCTGTCACTGAACCTATCAACCTCAGGATATACCCAAAACTACGGATGGCAAAACAGAGAAAGAGAAACTGGTTCTTTAATGACTCCTGTGCTGCTAGATCAAACTGCCATGATGTCCACTCTGCTAATGAACTTTCAGTCATGGGACCTGATTGAGCCAAGTCTGTTGGCTTGGCTCAACCTGACTGCTGGGCCAAGTCTGAGTTGGGTATTCTGTTACAGGTGAAATGATCCTAACTGACAAACAGTTGAAGAGCATGGGCTTTGGAGGCACACAGCATTCAGTTTTTGTTGCTGTTTTAGATCTAGCTCTGTCCTTTATTTAAGCCGTCTAGAACTTAGCGTCCTCGTAGTTTATATGGGGATAATTCTAACCTTACCAAAGACAGTGTAAGTACTTGTCACATAGTAGGCAGCCATGCACAATTTGTTGGTTTCCCTTTACTACGAGACAAGTGCTGGGAGCTTAGGCTTCAAACTTTAAAGAATGAGAGGTACCAAACTATTTCGGGACTATGTGGAAACCTCCGAACTCCAGGGAATAGGTATATTTTCTCAGAACATAAACTAATGGACCAGGATATGATTCAGTCAGTAGGAAACTAAGTGACCATTCTAAACACATATCATTTCTTTCTTTTTTGGGAGGAGGTGACAATATCTTTGTCTTCCACATGTGTTTATTTTTCTCTAATCCTTGATAACCGATGCAAATGCTTTTTTAAAAAATCAAGTACCTGTGCTAGATTTTTCTTTTTTTTTGTTTTGGAGTCTCGGTCTGTCACCCAGGCTGGAGTGCAGTGGCACAATCTCGGCTCACTACAACCTCCGCCTCCCAGGTTCAAGCAATTCTCTAGCCTCAGCCTCCCGAGAAGCTGGGATTATAGGTGCCTGCCACCAAGCCCGGCTAATTTTTGTATTTTTAGTAGAGACAGGGTTTCACCATAATGGTCAGGCTGGTGTTGAACTCGTGACCTCAGGTGATCCACCCACGTTGGTCTCCCAAAGTGTTGGGATTACAGGGGTCAGCCACTGCGCCCAGCCTTGTGCTAGATTTTTGATAAAAAGTCTTCTACTGACACCACTCTCCACCACTACTTGTCTTCTCCAGTATCCTAGAATAATTTTTAACTCATTCTTCTAGAAGTCACCATAAACATCTCTAAAGAAATAGACTTTTATTATGATTTCTTGATTTATCAACTGTAGACATTATCTATTGATTTCTGCTATGCTAGGTAAGAATTTACTTAGGCCAAATCCCCCACCTCTTCTCTTCCTAAAATAAGTGTATTTCTATCACCTACAGACAGTTATCTCTTGACTCCCCATTTTGGAAGATAAGAATGTTACACCAGCCCTACTATTTTCAGAAGTCCTGTCGCTTTTCATCTTCCAACCTTTATCTTCTATACTTTCCATTTTACATCATCAAGGCTAATAAAATTGTCTCCTATGCTTTGTATATATTCTAAATGTTATAACTCCATGGTGTTTACAGTGTCAGGATTATGTTAAAAGTATTTACTAAATACATTTACTAAATACTTTTAGTAAATCCACATAGTAAACTAAGAAAATCATTCCTTTCTTGTGAAGCTTTTTGTTTTTCTAGAGTTTTGCTTTTTTCTCCCCTCCTTTAACTACCTGTAATTATAATATACCTCTTTCAACTCTTCAAGAATAGTGCTGAATCTTGATAATACCTTTTTTCCCCGAAATAATTCTCTCTCTCTCTCTTTTTTTTTAAATAATGTGGGCTGGGCATAGTCATTCATGCCTGTGATCTCAGAACTCTGGGAGGCTGAGGTGGGAGGATCATTTGAGGCCAGGAAATACCACCAGCCCAGGAAACATAGTGAGACCCCATCTCTACAAAAATAAAAATAAAGAAATGAGCCATGCCTGTAGTCCGAGCTACTTAGGAGGCTGAGGCAGGAGGATCACTTGAGTTCAGGAGGTCATGGGTGCAGGGAGCTATGATCATGCCACTGCACTCCAGCCGGGGTGACAGAGCAAGAGACCTTGTCTCAAAAATAAATAAATAAACCTACTTTAGTAGCATACCATAAAATTCAGCCATTTTAAAAGTACAATTCAATGACTTGTAGTAAACCTACTGAGTTGTGCAAACATTACCATAATCTATTTTTAGAACATTTCCATTACCCCAAAAGATCCCTCATGGGCACTTACAGTTCCCTTTCCAATCATCAGGCCAAGGCAACCACTCATCTGCTTTCTGTCTCTCTAGATCTGCCTTTTCTAAACATTTCTTAGAAATAGAATCATATAATATGTAATGTTTTATGTGTGGTTTCTTTCACATAGCTTAATTTTTTTAAGGTTTGCCTGTATTATTAGTATGCATCAATAGCTCATTGCTTTTTATTACTGAATAGTATTTCATTTTGTTTATCCATTCACCAGCTCATGGACATTTGGGTTATTTCCACATTTTGGCTATTATGCATAACACTGCCTTGAACATTTGAATATAAGTCTTTCGCTGACAGACATTTTCGTTTTTGTTGGGTCTATATCTAGAATTGAAATAGATAGGGTGAATAAATTTATGTTCAACTTTTAAAGAAGTGTCAAACCATTTTCCAAAGTGCCTGTACTATTTATCTCTCATCAGCAATGTATGAGACTTACTGTTCTCCACATTCTTGGCAATGTTTGTTATTATCTGTTTTTTCTTTTTTTTTTTTTTTTTTTTTGAGACGGAGTCTCGCTCTGTCACCCAGGCTGGAGTGCAGTGGCCGGATCTCAGCTCACTGCAAGCTCCGCCTCCCGGGTTCGGGCCATTCTCCTGTCTCAGCCTCCTGAGTAGCTGGGACTACAGGCGCCCGCCACCTCGCCCGGCTAGTTTTTTGTATTTTTTAGTAGAGACGGGGTTTCACCGTGTTAGCCAGGATGGTCTCGATCTCCTGACCTAGTGATCCGCCCGTCTCGGCCTCCCAAAGTGCTGGGATTACAGGCTTGAGCCACCGCGCCCGGCCAATCTGTTTTTTTCTTTAACAAAACTTTAAAAATTGTGATAGGGCCGGGCGCGGTGGCTCAAGCCTGTAATCCCAGCACTTTGGGAGGCCGAGACGGGTGGATCACGAGGTTAGGAGATCGAGACCATCCTGGTGAACACAGTGAAACCCCGTCTCTACTAAAACTACAAAAAACTAGCCAGGCGAGGTGGCGGGCGCCTGTAGTCCCAGCTACTCGGGAGGCTGAGGCAGGAGAATGGCGTGAACCCGGGAGGCGGAGCTTGCAGTGAGCTGAGATCAGGCCACTGCACGCCAGCCTGGGCGACAGAGCGAGACTCCGTCTCAAAAAAAAAAAAAAAAAAAAAAATTGTGATAAAGGCCAGGCACGGTGGCTCACACCTGTAATCCCAGCACTTTGGGAGGTCAAGGCAGGTGGCTCACGAGGTCAGGAGATCACAACCTTCCTGCTAACACGGTGAAACTCAATCTCTACTAAAAATACAAAAAATTAGCCAGACATGGTGACGGATGCCTGTAGTCCCAGCTACTCGGGAGGCTGAGGCAGGAGAATGGTGTGAACCTGGGAGGCGGAGCTTGCAGTGAGCCAAGATTGCGCCACTGCACTCCAGCCTGGGCGACAGAGCGAGACTCCGTCTCAAAGAAAAAAAAATTGTTATAAAAACCATATTATCATTAAATTTACTACCTTAAACATTTTTAAGTGTACAGTTCAGTAGTGTTAAGTATATTCACAGTCCTGTAAAAGATCCCCAGAACTTTCCATCTTGCAAAACTGAAACTCTATATCCATTGAACAACTTCCCATTTCACACTCCCTCATACTGTTTTCCACAGCAGTTGTACCACTTTACAATCCCACCAAGAGTGCACAAAGGTTCTAATTTCTCCAAATCCTTGCCCACACTTATTTTTTGTTTTTTAAAAAATAGTGGCCATTCTAATGGGTATGAGGTGACATTGCATTGTGGTTTTGATTTGTATACCTCTAATGACTAGTTATATTGAGTATCTTTTCACAAGTTTGTTGGCCATTTCTATATCATCTTAGGAGAAATGTCTATGTAAGTCCTCTGCCCATTTTGAAATTGGGTTATTCATTTGTTGTCGAGTTGCTGTCGTTTTTTATATATTCTGGATATTAACTCTCATCAGATAAATGATTAATACATATTTTATCTCATCCCATAGGCTGCCTTTTCACTCTATTTTTGTATTTTCTATTTTTATTGCTTACTCTGCTGACGCATAGAAGTTCTGAAGTTTGATGTAGTACTATTTGTCTATTTTTGGTTTTGCTGCCTGTGTTTTTGGTATCATATTCAAGAAATCAATTGCCAAATCCAATGTCATGAAGCTTTGCCCCATGCTTTCTTCAATGAATTTTATAGATTTGGGTCTTATATTCAGGTCTTTAATGCATTTTAAGTTAATTTTTATATGTTCAGAGTCCAATTTCATTCTTTTACAAGTGGATATCCACGTTTTCCTATGACATTCAGAGACTGTCTTTTCACCACTGAGTAGTCTTGGCACCCTTAATGAAGGTCACTTGACCATGTACCAAAGGTTTATTTCTGGGCTCTCTATCCCATATCTCTATCTTTTTTCTTGTAACACACTGCTTTGATTACTGTAGCTTTATGTCTTACAGTCAAGAAGTGTGAGAACTCCAACTTTGTTCTTTTCATTTCAAGATTGCTTTGACTGGCCAGGCATGGTGGCTCACGCCTGTAATCCCAGCACCTTGGGAGGCCGAGGTGGGCAGATCCCCTGAGGTTGGGAGTTCAAGACCAGTCTGACCAACATGGAGAAACCCGTCTCTGTTAAAAATACAAAATTAGCCAGGCATGGTGGCACATGCCTGCAATCCCAGCTACTCGGGAGACTGAGGCAGGAGAATCGCTTAAACCCAGGAGGCGGAGGTTGCAGTGAGCTGAGATAGCGCCATCGCACTGTAGCCTGGGCAATAAGAGCTAAACTCTGTCACAAAAAAAAAAAAAAAAAAAAAAAAAAGATTGCTTTGGCTGTTGGGTGTCCTTTGCAAGATATCAACTTTTTTTTTTTTTTTTTTTTTAAAAAAGACAGAGTCTCACTCTGTCACCCACACTGGAATGCAAAGGCAAGATCTCAGCTCACTGCAACCTCTGCCTCCCGAGTTCAAGCAATTCTCTGGCCTCAGCCTCCTGAGTAGCTGAGATTACAGGTGCCCAACATCATGCTCGGCTAAAGACACCAACTTCTTTTTTTTTTTTTTTTTTTTTTTTTGAGACGGAGTCTTGCTCTGTAGCCCAGGCTGGAGTGCAGTGGCCGGATCTCAGCTCACTGCAAGCTCCACCTCCCGGGTTTACTCCATTCTCCTGCCTCAGCCTCCCAAGTAGCTGGGACTACAGGCGCCCGCCACCTCGCCCGGCTAGTTTTTTATGTATTTTTAGTAGAGACGGGGTTTCACCGTGTTCGCCAGGATGGTCTCGATCTCCTGACCTTGTGATCCGCCTGTCTCGGCCTCCCAAAGTGCTGGGATTACAGGCTTGAGCCACCGCGCCTGGCCAAGACACCAACTTCTGAAAGACTAAAAGTTCATGTCCCTTAGGATTCAACATGAATTTTAGGATGGAATTTTCTATTTCTACACATACACACACAAAAAAATGCTGTTGGGATTTTGATGGGAATTGTGTTGAACCTGTAGATCACTTTGGGTAGTACTGACATCTTTTTTTGTTTTTTTTTGTTTTTTGAGATGGAGTCTCGCTCTGTCGCCAAGGCTGGAGTGCAGTGGCCAGATCTCAGCTCACTGCAAGCTCCGCCTCCCGGGTTCCCGCCATTCTCCTGCCTCAGCCTCCTGGGTAGCTGGGACTACAGGCGCCCGCCACCTCGCCCGGCTAGTTTTTTGTCTTTTTTTGGTAGAGACGGGGTTTCACCGTGTTAGCCAGGATGGTCTTGATCTCCTGACCTCGTGATCCGCCCGTCTCGGCCTCCCAATGTGCTGGGATTACAGGCTTGAGCCACCGCGCCCAGCCAGTACTGACATCTTAACCATATTAAGTCTTTCACTCCATGAATACAGGAAGCCTTACCATTTATTGGTGTCTAATTTCTTTCAACTTTTTGTAGTTCTCAGTGTACAAATCTTTAACCTCCTTGGTTAGGTTTATGGCTAAGTATTTTATTCTTTTTGATGATACTGTAAATGAAATTGTGTTATTTCCTTTTCAGATTTTTCATTGTTGGTTTAACAAAAATGCAACTGAGTTTTGTGAGCTGGTTTTATATACTACTGTTTTGCTGAATTCACTTATTATTTCTAGTTTTTTTTTTTGGTGAAATTTTAGGATATTCTACACATAAGATCATGTCACCTGTGAACAGAGATATTTTACTTCTCCCTTTCTAATTTGGATGCCTTTTATTTCTTTCCCTTGACTAACTGCTCTATCTAGGACTTGAAGTACTATGTTGAATAGAAGTGGCAAGAGTAGGCATGTCTGATTTTAGAGGAAAATCTTTCAGTCTTTCACCATTCAGTATGATGCCAACTGTGGGCTTTTCACAAATGGCCTTTATTATGTTGAGGTAGTTTTCTTCTATTCCTAGTTTGAGCGTCTTTATCGAGAAAGGGTGTTGAATTTTGTCAAATGTGTTTTCTGCATTAATTGAGGTGATCGTGTGTTTTTTCTCCTTCATTCTGTAATATGGTGTATCACATTTATTTTCATATGTTAAACCATCCAGGAATAAATCCCATATGTTCATGGTGTACAGTTGGCTCTCTGTATCTGTGGGTTCTGCATCCATGGATTCACCCAATTAAGATTTGAAAATATTTGAAAAAAATTTACATCTATACTGAATATGTACAAATGTTTTTTCTTGTCATCATTCCTTAAACAATGCACTATAACAACTATTTACATGTAATTTACATTGTATTAGGTATCATAAGTAATCTACAGATGATTTGAAGTATGTAAGAGGATGTGTATAGGTTATACAGGATTTAAACATCTGCAAATTTTGGTATCCAAGGGAGGTTCTGGAACCAGTCCCCCCATGTAGTCAACCAAGGGATGACTGCATATCCTTTTAATGTGCTGTTGAATTTTAGTTTGTTAGTATTTTGTTGAGGGTTTCTTCATCAACATTTATCAGGTACATTGGTTGGCAGTTTTATTGTAGTTTTTTCCTTTCCCTTTTTTTTTTTTTTTTTTTTTTTTGAGACGGAGTCTTACTCTATCGCCCAGGGTGGAGTGCAGTGGCACCATCTCAGCTCACTGCAACCCCTGCCTCCCGGGTTCAGGCGATTCTCCTGCCTCAGCCTCCCCAGTAGTTGGGATTTCAGGTGCATGCCACCATACTCGGTTAATTTTTGTTATCTTTAGCAGAGATGGGGTTTCGCCATGTTGGCCATACTGGTCTTGAACTCCTGGCCTCAAGCAATCCAAACACCTTGGCCTCCCAAAGTGCTGGGATTGCAGGCATGAGTCACTGCGCCCAGCTGCTTGTAGTTTTTTTGGTCTGGCTTTGATATCAGGGTGTATCATGCTACTAATAAAGACATACCCTAGACTGGGTAATTTATAAAGGCAAGAGGTTTAGTTGACCTACAGTTCCACATGACTGGGAAGGCCTCACAATCATGGCAGAAGGCGAATGAGGAGCAAAGTTACATCTTATATGGCAGTAGGTGAGTTTGTGTAGGGGAACTCCCCTTTATAAAACCATTAGATCTCATGAGATTTATTCACTATTATGAGAACAGAACAGGAAAACCCGCCCCCATGATTCAATTACCCCGCACCGGGTCCCTTCCATGACACGTGGGAATTATGGGATCTACAATTCAAGATGACATTTGGGTGGGTACCCAGCCAAACCATATCACAGGGTAATGCTGGCCAACTCTGAGGAGGATTGGTGTTTTTATTTAAATGTTTGGCCAAATTTACTAGTGAAGCCACCTTGTTGCAGGCTTTTTTGCTGAAAGGTTTTTGATTACTGACTCCTTACTCGTTATTGTTCTGTTCAGATTTTTTAGTTTTTCATGAGCCAATCTTGGTAGGTTTCCAGGAATTACTCCATTTATTCTAGGTTATCCAGTTTATTGGGAGTATAATTGTTGGCAGTATTCTCTTATAATCCTTTTTATTTCTGTGGCACTGGTTGTAATGCCCCCTCTTTCATTTCAGATTTTACTAATTTTTAAAAATTCTATCACTGAGCTATCAATACTGATTTTAGTAATTTGAATCTTCTCTCTTTTTTAATCTAGTTAAGAGTTTGTCAGTTTTGATCTTTTCAAAAACCCAACTCTGTGGCTGGGTGCAGTGGCTCATGCCTGTAATCCTAGTACTCTGTGAGGCAAAGGTGGGAGGATCACTTGAGGCCAAGAGTTCAAGACCAGCCTGGGCAACTTAGCTAGATTCCCACCTCTACAAAAAATAATAAAAAAATTAGCTGAGTATGGTGATGCATGCTTGTTGTCCCAGCTACTTGAGAGGCTGAGGCTGGAGGATGGCTTGAGCCCAGGAGTTCAAGGTTTCAGTAAGCTATAATTGTGCTACTGAGCTCCAGCCTGAGTGACAGAGTGAGACCCTGCCTCAAAACAAATGAAATGTTTAAAAACCTCATATCTTAGTGTTGTTCATTTTTTTCCCTATTCTCCATTTATCTCTGCTCTAATCTTTACTATTACTTCCCTCTGCTAACTTTGGGTTCAGTTTCTTCTTTTCCTACTTTAGATATAGTCAGGTTGTTGGTTTGAGATCTTCTTTTTTAACGTAAGCATTTATTTACATCTGTAACTTCTTAGTGCTGCTTTTGCTGCATCCATGTTTTTGTATGTCGTATTTCCATTTTAATTTGTCTCAAGGTATTTTAAAATTTCCCATGAGATTTTTTTTTTTTCTCTGAACCACTGTTGTGTGTTGTTTAGTTGTCATATATTTGTGTGTTTTCCAGATTTCATTCTGCTGTTGACTTCTAGTTTCATCCCACTGTGATTGGAAGATACTTGGTATAATGTCAATGTTTTTATATTTTGTTTAAGTCTTGTTTTGTGGCCCAACCTGTGGTCTATCTGGAGAAAATTCCATGTACACTTGAGAAGAATGTGTGTTCTGCTGTTTTTGGGTGGAATGTTTTGTATATGTCTAGGCTGAAATGGCTTATAGTATTGTTCAAGTCCTCTGTTTTCTTATTGATTTTCTGTCTGGTTATTTTATCCATTATTGAAAGTGGGGTATTGAATCTCCTACTATTATTGTGTTGTCTATTTCTTCTTTCAATTCTGTCAGTGTTTGCTTTATAGATTTAGGAGGTCTGATGTTCAGTGCATATATATTTGTAATTTTTATACCTCCTTGGCGAACTGACCCTTTTATTATATAATGTCCTTCTTTGCCACTTGTAACAGTTTTTGACTTAAAGTCTTTTTGTCATCTATTAGTATAGCCACCCTTGCTCTCTTTGGGTTACCATTTGTGAGGAATATCTTTTCTCATCCTTTCATTTTCAGCAAGTCTTTCTTTCTTTTGTTTTTTAGAGACAGGGTCTTGCTCTGTCACCCAACTGGAGTGTAGTGGCACTATGATAACCTACTGCAGCCTAGAACTCCTGGGCTCACGGGATCCTTCCACCTCAGCCTCCACAGTAGCTGGGACAATAGGTGTGTGCTACCATGCCTACTAATTAAAAACAATTTTTTTTTAGAGACAGAGTCTTTCTATGTTGTCTAGGCTGGTCTTGAACTCCTGACTTCAAGCAATCCTTCTACATTGGTCTCCCAAAGTACTGGAATTACAGGCATGAGCCATTGCACCTGGCGACAAGAGTTTGGTATTTGAAAACATAAAGTGAGACTCTTGTAGATGGCATATAGTTGGATCCTGGTTTTTAGTCCATTCAGTTATCTCTGTCTTTTAATTGGGGACTTTAATCTATTTGCATTTAAAATAATTACTGATAGGGAAGAACTTACTATTGCCATATTAATTATTTCCTATATGTCTTGTAGCCTTTTCAGGCCTACTTTCCTTTGTTACTGCCTTCCTTCATTTTTCATTGATTTTTTTTGTAGTGACATGTTTTGATTTCTTTCTCATTTCCTTTTGGGTATATTCTATAGATATCTTACTTGAAGTTACCATTGAGATTACATAACGTATCTTAAAGTTGTAACAATCTAGTTTAACAACTTCGTTGCATACAAAAACCTCTACTTCTTTACTACTCCACCCCAATTTATGTTATCAATGTCTTAAGTTAGATATTTATATACTGTATACCCATAACTTATTTTATTTTTTGAGACAGAGTCTTGCTCTGTTGCCTAGGCTAGAGTGCAGTGGCATGATTTTGGCTCACTGCAACCTCCACCTTCTGGGTTCAAGCAATTTTTGTGCCTGAGTAGCTGAGACTGCAGGCATGCACCACCACACCCAGCTAATGTTTGTATTTTTAGTACAGACAGGGTTTCACCATGTTGGCTGAGCTGGCCTAGAACTCCCGACCTCAGGTGATACTCCCACCTCAGTCTCCCACTCCAGGAAAGGCACGGTGGCTCATGCCTGTAATCCCAGCACTTTGGGAGGCCGAGGTGGGCGGCCAGGCAGCCCCCATACAAGTCAGTACATTGTATGCATGGTCCACTCTTTTGTTTCTGGCCCAAGGGAAGAGCCAAGGTATGGGAGATTTTCTCCTGGTTGAACCATGCTTTGCCAGGTAGGGAAAGGCACATGGGCATGTAAAATACCACAAACTTTCCTAGCACTTTTGATAGACTATGCTCTGGGTTAGGCATTGGCCTGGGCACTGAAGCTTCTTAATTCGGCTCTAGAGTTCTCACAGTGATATTCTGGCCTGTATATGGTTGTTAATTCAGTGTCTCCATGGGGTAACAAGGGCCTGGAGCTTCCTAGTCTACCATCTTGCTGATGTCTCCCAGACTGTTCCTATTTAAAGTCCTCCGTTATTTCACTCCAATCTGGACTAATTGCTTCCTAGGTGCGCTCTTCATCGTAATTTTGGGACTTCTCTTCAATATTCTCCTGGATTAAATCTGATGTTCCCTGGATCCCATGCCTTCCCGCTTTTTTTGATTACTTCCTCATGCCTTTGATACACTACCTCAGTAACCTCCTAAGAAACAGGGTGTGGGGATATATTCTCAAATTCCTGCATAGCTGGAAATGTCTTAATTCTATCCTCACACTTAACTGATAGTTTGGCTATGTACAGAATTCTAAGTTGAAAGTAATTTGTTGTAGCTAATTGCTTTAGGTGAGCAGACAAAAAGTTGGCTATTAAACTCGGGGATCCTTAAAGGTCAGAATGTGGAAGACCTTTTTCCTGTAGCACCAACTCTGCACTAGCTGTCTTTGTTTATTACAGACGGTTCCTTCAGCTTTTTTTTTTTTTTTTTTTGAGACGGAGTTTCACTCTTGCTGCCCAGGCTGGAGTGCAATGGCATTATCTTGGCTCACTACAAATTCCACCTCTCGGGTTCAAGCGATTCCCCTGCCTCAGCCTCCTGAGTAGCTGGGATTACAAACATGTGCCACCACACCCAGTTCATGTTGTATTTTTAGTAGAGATGGGGTTTCTCCATGTTGGGCAGGCTGGTCTCAAACTCCCGACCTCATGTGATCTGCCCGCCTTGGCCTCCCAAAGTGCTGGCATTACAGACATGAGCCACCGTGCCCAGCCTCATTAAACTTTTTTAGACAATAAATTCTCTCACTTTTTGCCTGAAGGTGGGTAACCTGGCTACTGATCCTCCTGTCCTCAGTAATGAAGAGGTTGGCTGTTCCATCCACCAACTTTCAAAATAAATATCCAATTACAGCCCACATCTGACTCCTGCCCTCTATTAGATACTGTGTTTCTGAGTCCAAGACCTCTCTGGTGCTCTAAAGGGAAGATTCGTCCTTCCTTGGCTGTAGCCTCTCTACATGTATATGGCTTTCTCTGCCCAGCTTCATCAGTCATTACTCTTACATTCTCTGTAGGTCTCCCTAATCTTCATTCAAATCCACTATCCTTCCCCCTTTTTTATAGCCATGAATTTATAACTTTCTCTATTCATTTACTATTATTTTTAATGGGATCTCAAGGAGAGGGATAAGTAAACATACTAAATCTTGAATTGGAAGACAGCACATACCATTTCAATAGGAATTTTTTGGCAGGGGTGGGAGTATCAGGAGGGAATAATGGTGTAGACTTTATTATCAGATTTACTGTCACTTTTCTTTTCAGACAGGGTCTTGCTCTGTCACCCAGGCTGGAATCACTGGCCTTGACCTCCTAGGCTCAAGCAATCCTCTTGCCTCAGGCTTCCATGTAGCTGGGACCACAGGCATGCGTCATTATGCCTGGTTAATTTTTTATTTTTATTTTTGTAGAGACAGGGTCTCACTTTGTTGCCCAGGCTGGCCTTGAACTCCCGGGCTCAAACTGTCCTCCTGCCTCGGCCTCCAAAAATGTTGGGATTATAGGTATGAGCCATGGCACCTGGTATCACTTTTCTTTACAGTTAAAACTTCCCCTACAGAAGATATAACCTCGTAATTGTTGTTACCTCTTCCTCCATGACGTAGGTGAGCAGTTTCCAGTCCCACTCCACTGTCTTGGCATTGGCTGGATGTAGCCTGAAAGTCAAGTGAAATCAATTAGAATTATGGAGAATTTAGAGGGAGAAGGGATGGGATCTGGAAGGTGATAGAAGGAAGAAGCCTCTTCTTATCCTCCACGCTCTTGCTCACCCTGTGGTATTATACCATGTCAATCTGAGGGTAGTGGAACTTCATTGTTTTTTGCTACCCAGTATCCACTCCCCTTTTGGAAAGCTTTAGTACTATAATTTTGTCTTAAGAAACCAACTCTTCACTACTCTTAACCAACTAGTTTTACCTACCAGAACGCCAAAATGAAGTATATGACTTTTTTAGCCAATCATGCTGTTCTACCCCTCAATTCACAGTGATTGGCTCAAAGATATAGTCATGTCTCTCATTAGGCCAATTAAATCCTGCAAGACTCAATTTCAGAACTCTTGGGTGACTGTAAAGGAAACAGACACTCTCTCCCACTGGAAGTGTCATAAAAGCCTGAGGGTGAGAGGGCTACCACACGCAGCCCCAAAACAGAACCAAAGTAGAGCTGCAAAATGAATCCTGGTAACCATTTTTGTATACTGAATCAAGTCACATCTTACTCCTAGGTTTCTAGTAACAAGAGGCATTACATTCTCTTTTACCAGTAGTTAAGGTCTGCTTGGACTGGGTTTCTTATCATTTGCAATTTAAATAACACTAATATACTAAGTCACCCACTGTGTAACAGGTTAAAAAAGCCTGTCAAGAGAAAGCTATGCCCTGAGTCCAAGATCCCTAGAAGATTCACCAACAGCCAGAGGTTACGGTTCATACTGTTGAATTTTCATGAGAAGCATGTAGGCCTCCTTTAGGACATCCACAGTCTCAGAGCCACTGAGCAAGATTTTCTGGATGATGTGAGCCACAATTTCTCTTGGTGGGTAATGCTGGGGTGACACAAAGTCCATCAAAAACTGCACAGTCCCCAGGGGAAAATTCTCTTCAATGGTATTTGCTACCATTCTTAGTCTTCGATGAGGGATGGGTTCTAATTTTTGACCCTTGTTCTGTAGAGATTAAAAAGAAGGAAATTAGGAGGGATTTCTGTAGAATACAAAAATAAGAGGTTCTAGAATAGGTTGAAGACAGCAACGTTTTCCAGGCATTTGAAATATTTCATAATGAGAAAAAAAAAAGAGGCTGGGTGTAGTAGCTCACACCTGTAATCCCAGCACTTTGGGAGGCCAAGGCAGGTGAACTGCTTGAGGTCAGGAGTTCGAGAGCAGCCTGACCGACATGGTGAAACCCCGTCTCTACTAAAAATATAAAAATTAACCAGACGTGGTGGCATGTGTCTGTAGTCCCAGCTACTTGAAGGCTGAGACATGAGAATTGCTTGAACCTGGAAGGTGGAGGCTGCAGTGAACCGAGATGGCGCCACTGTACTCCAGCCTAGGTGTCAGAGCGAGACTCCATCTCAAAACAAACAGACAAACAAGAGCTTTAGCTAAAAAACTTTTAATGACATGGGAAAAAGCTTATATAAAGTTAAAAAATCAGAATTCAATATTATACATATAACTTGATTTCATCTATGTTAAAATATAGCATAGACAGAAAAATACAAATGGGTCAAGAGGTAGCCTAGGTTGATTTTGGGGTGAGGGTAACTAGAGACTTAGGGATAGCTGTGATACTATATCAGATACTGAAATAGATAAGAAAGAAGTTTTAAATTCATTTTGTTGTTAGGAGAAGAATTCCATTTTTTTTTTTTTTTTGGTGAGAAGAGTAACTATTAAGTTGCTTCTTCCCCCAAAAAATATGTATATAAAGACTGTGACAGAATATGTGAAAAGTGATTTTCTATTATGTGGGTGGTAGAATTAGAGGTGATTTTTTCTGTATGTGCTCTTCCATATTTTTCAACTTGTCCATAATACACACTTATTACTTTTATAATTAAAATTAAACAATTTTAAAGTTTGATTGATATGAGGATTTAATAACAATAAATTTTGAACTTTTTTTTTTTTTTGAGACAGTCTCGCTCTGTCGTCCAGGCTGGAGTGCAGTGGCGCGACCTCGGCTCACTGCAAGCTCCGCCTCCCGGGTTCCCGCCATTCTCCTGCCTCAGTCTCCCGAGTAGCTGGGACTACAGGTGCCTCCACCTCGCCCGGCTAGTTTTTTGTATTTTTTTTTTTTTTTTTTTTTGAGACAGAGTCTCGCTCTGTCGCCCAGGCTGGGGTGCAGTGGCCGGATCTCAGCTCACTGCAAGCTCCGCCTCCCGGGTTTATGCCATTCTCCTGCCTCAGCCTCCCGAGTAGCTGGGACTACAGGCGCCCGCCACCTCGCCCGGCTAGTTTTTTGTATTTTTTAGTAGAGATGGGGTTTCACCGTGTCAGCCAGGATGGTCTCGATCTCCTGACCTTGTGATCCGCCCTTCTTGGCCTCCCAAAGTGCTGGGATTACAGGCTTGAGCCACCGCGCCCGGCCTTAACTCTTAATTTTTTTTTTTTTTTTTTGAGATAGTCTTGCTCTGTCACCCAGGCTGGAGTACAGTGGCATGCTCATGGCTCACTGCAACCTCTGCCTCCCAGGATCAAGCCGTTCTCCCACCTCAGCCTCCTGAGTAGCTGGGACTATAGGTGTATGCCACCACGCTCGGCTAATTTTCTTTGTATTTTTAGTAGAGACAGTTTCGCCATGTTGCGCAGGCTGGTCTCGAACTTGTGAGCTCAAGCAATCAAGCCTGTCTTGGCTTCCCAAAGTGCTGGGATTACAGGTGTGAGCCATCGTGTCCGGCCTTAAACAATTATTTTATTTATTTATTTATTTATTTGAGATGGAATCTCACTCTGTCGCCCAGGCTGGAACGCAGTGGCGCGATCTGGGCTCACTGCAAGTTCCGCCTCCCGGATTCACACCATTCTCCTGCCTCAGCCTCCAGAGTAGCTAGGACACAGGTGTGTACCACCATGTTCAGCTAATTTTTCAATTTTTTATAGAGGGGGTTTCACCATGTTGTCCAGGCTGGTCTCAAACTCCTGGGCTCAAGCAATCCACCTACCATGGCCTCCCAAGATGCTTGGGTTACAGGCATGAGCCACCATACCCAGCACTGAAGACTTAATTGATCCACAACCAGTTCTTACAATAATCTTAGGAAATACATACTATTATTATTCCTATTTTATAAATAAAGAAACTGAGATTTGGAGGGTAAGCATTTGTCATACAACAAATGGCAGAAGCTGGTTTCAAACACAGGTGGCATAAACTTCAGAGCCATCCTCTCAACCCCTACTCCCCATAAACAACAAAAATAGTAAGTGTATATATTAAAAATCCCAATTATTAAAATAAGTAAAATGCCTATGTATAAAAAGGCAACTGGGAAGGAAATACATCAAATTATTCACAATAATAAATGCTGTCTGGGCCGGGCGCAGTGGCTCACGTCTGTAATCCCAGAACTTTCGGAGGCCGAGGTGGCTGGATCACTTGAGGTCAGGAGCTCAAGACCAGCCTGGCCAACATGGTGAAACCCTGTCTCTACTAAGAGTACAGAAAATTAGCCGGCAGTGGTGGCGGGTGCCTGTAATCCCAGCTACGTGGGAGGCTGTGGCAGGAGAATAATCGCTTGAACCTGGGAGGCGGAGGTTGTAGTAAGCTGAGATTGTACCACTGTACTCCAGCCTGGGTGACAGGGTGAGACTCCATCTCAAAAAAAAAAAGAAGAAAAAAAGAATGATCAGGCAGAGGCATTCAGAAGGAGAAGACATAAAACATATTAGAAGATGTAATAATTTTAAAAAAGAGAAAAAAAATCATTCCCCAAGGTCAAATCAGTATGAATCCTTGGCTCCTGCCTACCTGGATCTTTGCTTGAATGAGGAGAGCATACCTTTTGACAATGAACTATTTCAAGCTGGTTTTCTTAATATGGGGATGGGATGTACGTAACTAAAAAACACTTCATACTGTGGAACTTAGCCACAGTTATTTTCCCTGACACATCTAGTTTCCTTCTCATAAATCAATGATGACCAATGGAAAGTAGCATTCCCACTCATGTCTTAAAATTGAGTTTCCTCCCCCAAAGTCAGCAAGTAATAATTTTGGAGGCCCTTAAGTGATAGAGTATTATTATGTCTGTGATATGGAAGCTATAATAAGGGCATCAGGAAGGGAAAGCATAGGAGTTGAAGATAAAAATTTATTTATTTTTTTGAGACAGAGTCTTGCTCTGTGGCCAAGGCTGGAGTGCAGTGGTGCAGTCTCAGCTCACTGCAACCTCCACCTCCCAGATTCAAGTGATTCTCCTGCCTCAGCCTCCTGAGTAGCTGGGATTATAGGTGCCTGCCACCACATCCAGCTAGAAGACAAGAATTTACATAAGGCCTACGATGAGCCCAAAACCCTGACACTTTACATGTATGACCCCGTGAGGTATGTTATTACTTCCGTTTTACAGATAGGAAAGCTAAGGCTCAAGAAGGTAAAGTGCCCTGCCAGCCGCAGTGGCTCACGCCTGTAATCCCCGCACTTTGGGAGGCTGAGGTGGGTGGATCATGAGGTCAGGAGATTGAGACCATCCTGGCTAACACGATGAAACCCTGTCTCTACTAAAAATACAAAAAATTAGCCGGGTGTGACAGCATGCGCCTGTAGTCCCAGCTACTAGGGAGGCTGAGGTAGGAGAATCTCTTGAACTTGGGAGGTGGAGGTTGCAGTGAGCCAAGATTGTGCCACTGCACTCTAGCCTGGGAGACAGAGTGAGACTTCATCTCAAAAAAAAAAAAAAAGAAAAAAGAAAAAAAGAAAAAAGTGACAGTTTTTAAGTGTGGGGCTAAAATTTGAACCCAGATCTGGGCCTCTACACTGAATGGGTCTTCACAAGTGGAAGAAAGGTAAGAAATTTCATTTACGAATGAAATTTCATTAATTTGACCTGTCCTCTCATGCACGGACTCCAGTCACACTGACCTTCTCCTAGGCCTAGGGAAAGGACACCCAATCCCTAGGGGAAGATGTTAGCTCACCTCTCTTGTGTCTTTATCCGGTATTAGTGTCTGAAAGAAGAGGTGATGAACCGGAGGTCGTAAGAAGTACTTCAGTCTATGCAGGCATGGTCTGTTGTACAACCCACCTTGTGGTGTTCGTGCTTGTACATGGGCCGACCTGAGTTTGGCAGGCTCTGACAGTGATATTTCTTTTCTGGCTGGGGTTTCCATGACAGAGAGCCAAGGAACTTTCTCTAAGGGAGTTTCAGACAGTGGGCTGGGAGAGCAGCTTGGAGAAGACGGAGCTGAGATATCCATAGGCATGTCACGGTTCTGTACACCATTCTGGGTAGAGTCAGGCCTGTCTCCTGGTAAGCGAGGGATGTCTCTAGGTGAGTGTGTCACATCCCCTGATGAGTGTGGCCTGTCTCCAGGTGAATGTAACACATCTCCCGGTAAGTGTGGCATGCCCCCTGGTGACGGTGGTACATCTGGTGACGGTGAAGCATCACTTGATGACTGTGGCACATCTTCTGGTGACCCTAGCATGTCTCCTGATGACTGTGGCATATCTGGTGATGGTGGCATGTTTCCGGGTGACCGTGGTACATCTCCTGGTGACTGTGGCATGTCTTGCACGTATGCCACATCTTGTGGATGTAATATGTTTTGAGGTGGGCCTGGTACATCTTGAGGTAGGCCCAGAGAGTCTTGAGGTGGGCTTGGTGAGTGTTGAGGATGCCATAATGAGTCTTGAGGTGGGCTTGGGATATTCTGCCCAGGGCATGGCACTTCTTGAGGTGGGTGAGTTAGAGCTGGTAGGTGGCACTGCATGGTTTGTGATGGGCATGACAAAGCTCGTGGTGGGCATGAGGAGGCTCGTGGTGGACATGGTGAGGCTCTCAGTGGGCACGGCAAAGCTTGGAGGGCACATGGCAAGGCTTGTGGTGGGCGAGGCACATCTTGCTGTGGGCATGGCAAGGGTGCTTTTTGATTGCTGCTGCTGCTGCTGCTGCTGCTGCTGCTGCTGCTACTATTATTGCTTGTTGGGGAGAGGGAGCTAACATCTGAAGACAGCTGTAGGCCTGCCAAGAAGCTGAGGTTACCTGTGAATGTGGCTGAGCTACAATTAGGCTCTGTTGGATAAACAGAGCTTCCACTGATGGATGTAGCGGGTGGGGGACCGACAAAGGTGTTTTCTTCCACTAGGTCCAAATCTACAGGATCACTGTTAATGATTCTCCGTGCTGTAGGCTGAGAGCTTCTGTCCACCTGCCCTTCCATCGCCTCTTTGCCAGAGAGGCGGGCACATGTCTGAAGACTGGTTGGCTCCTTCTGGGAAGGAGTGACAGGTTCTAAAGTTAAGTCAAGAGTGGCAATAGGTCTATTTTCTCCCTCAGCTCCTGTCAGGTCAATCACACACAGTCCATTGCGATCTTTTGTCCTTGGTCTGGTCTCTCTAGTTAAGTCAATGAAGTCCTGTTGAAGGATTGTATGAAGAGAAGAGGTCAAGATGGCAGTATTAGCTTTATCTGAGATGACTTAAGTCTTAGCTTTTAAGGATAAGCATTACTTTACCATTTCACCTCACTGATAAGTTACACACCTTGTATAACATAAGCAATAGTATTGCTAAAGCTGTCAATTTCTATACCTTCTTAAATTCTCCAAATGCCACAGGCACATGACTAGGATCATAGTGGGATTTTTTTTTCTGGTCCAAGGAGGACAGGGGAGTAGTAGGAGATATTCCAACCTTGAGTCACAAAGCAAAAAGCAACCTTTGTTTGGAAGGTCAAATACACAGGATAACCTACAACAAAAGCTAAATAAGAAGTGAAACAAATGTAAGAGAACCTATGTGCTAAGAACATGTTGAGTATTTTCACATCTCTTTAATTTTCACAACGACCTGATAAGGTAGGCATTATCAATCCATCATACAGATGGGGAAACTAGAGTTCAGAGGGGTTATCTACCTTAAGATTATACAGCTAAGTAGCAGAGACAGACATTCAAACACAGATCTGTCTACTTCTTTCCCTGTGAGGGCCTAGGAATGTACAACTTGATTCAATATGTAATCAGCCTAGAAACAGATATGAAAGATAATATAACAAGGGTAATAACACCAATAGTGTAAGTCTGAACTCTAAGTAAGTAAATTAATGAAAACTTCGGATATCCACTTCCATTCCTTGGCAAATTGATCAGGCTATTCACAAAGCCTAATGATACAGTACAGAGGTATTGTAATCAACCCCTGTACCATAAGCCTAGAAAACTATTGCTCTATCTTCCAGGTGTCTTCTCACTTACTTGGATACTATCACCATTGGTACTTTAGGGCCCTGAGGCTAGCAATACTATTGCTGCTCCAACAGCTACCATGCTATTTCTCTTAATAGGTGGTCACCATTGTCAACAGCACCAAAGCAGAATACAGAATTCTGGGTAGGTCAAGTGAGAAGCTGGCATCCTGGAATAGGGATTCCCTCATCCTGGAATAGGGATTGCTTGGTGAAACCTAATGCCTCATTCTTAGGAAGCAGCCATATGGTATCACCACCTTTAGTGGCTTGGCTCGCAATGGCTAGTAGAACTGAACATAAATAGCTGAAAGGCCATCAAAGGTCCGAACTCAACTCCTCTCCCATAGACAACTGCTAAAATGCAACATCACCAGGTCTCTCCCATTTATTTATTTATTTAATTTAATTTTTTCTTGAGACGGAGTCTCACTCTATTAGCCTAGGCTGAGCAGTGGTGCAATCTTGGCTCACTGCAAACTCTGCCTCCCGGGTTCAAGCGATTCTCCTGCCTCAGCCCCCCAAGTAGCTGGGATTACAGGTGTATGCCAACACACCAGACTAATTTTTGTATTTTTAGTAGAGATGGGGTTTCACCATGTTGGCCAGGCTGCTCTCGAACTCCTGACCTCAGGTGATCTGCCCGCTTTGGCCTCCCAAAGCGCTGGGATTACAGGCATGAGACACTGTGCCTGGACTATTTAAAACCCATCACTGGCTAGGTACGGTAGATTACCTAGGGCCTAGGAATGTTTGCTTTTGTCCTTTTTTTTTTGAGATGGAGTCTCGCTCTGTCGCCCAGGCTGGAGTGCAGTGGCCGGATCTCAGCTCACTGCAAGTTCCGCCTCTCGGGTTTACGCCATTCTCCCGCCTCAGCCTCCCGAGTAGCTGGGACTACAGGCGCCCACCACCTTGCCCAGCTAGTTTTTTGTATTTTTTAGTAGAGAAGGGGTTTCACTGTGTTAGCCAGGATGGTCTCGATCTCCTGACCTCATGATCCACCCGTCTTCGCCTCCCAAAGTGCTGGGATTACAGGCTTGAGCCACCGCGCCCGGCCTGCCTTTGTCCTTTTACCTAGAATGACTATTATCCCTTTGATTGTTTGGAGTTTTTTGTCTTTCAAGACACAGCACAGATACCATTATGTGTGAAATCCTTTCAGATGACTTCTCCTCCCAGGTTAAACTAACCCCTTCCTCTACCATGTCTCCACTGAATCCATGCAAACCTCTCTCTATCCTCAAGAATTTAATGATATTGAAAATAGAAATGTATTTCTACTTCATTTTCCAATTATGCATCACTACTATAAATATACTTGATTTGCATATATCAATACTGTATTCTGCAACCTTGCTAAGTTCACATACTAGTTTGAGTAAACTTTTTTTATCTATTCCTTAGGATTTCTTTTTTTTTTTCCTTTTTTATTCTTTCAATTTATTTTATTTTTCTAAGTGTTTGCTTACATTTTACTTTTATTTTTATTTTTTACTTTTTTTATTATAAGTTCTAGTATACATTGCACAACGTGCAGGTTTGTTACATATGTATACATGTGCCATGCTGGTGTGCTGCACCCATTAACTCATCATTTACATTAGGTATGGTATATCTCCTAATGCTATCCCTCCCCCATCTCCCCACCCCACAACAGGCCCTGGTGTGTGATGTTCCCCTTCTTGTGTCCAAGTGTTCTCATTTTTCAATTCCCACCTATGAGGGAGAACATGTGGTGTTTGGTTTGCTGAGAATGATGGTTTCCAGCTTCATCCATGTCCCTACAAAGGACATGAACTCATCCTTTTTCACGGCTGCATAGTATTCCATGGTGTGTATGTGCCACATTTTCTTAATCCAGTCTATCACTGATGGACATTTGGGTTGGTTCCAAGTCTTTGCTATTGCGAAGTGCCACAGTAAACATACATGTGCATTGTCTTTATAACAGCATGATTTATAATTCTTTGAGTATATACCCAGTAATAGGATGGCTGGGTCAAATGGTATTTCTAGTTCTAGATCCTTGAGGAATCACCACGCTGTCTTCCACAATGGTTGAACTAGTTTACAGTCCCACCAACAGTGTAAAAGTGTTCCCATTTCTCCACATCCTCTCCAGCACCTGTTGTTTCCTGACTTTTTAATGATAGCCATTCTGACCGGTGTGAGATGGTGTCTCATTGTGATTTTGATTTGCGTTTGATAGCCAGTGATGATGAGCATTTTTTCATGTGTCTGTTGGCTGCATAAATGTCTTCTTTTGAGAAGACATTTCATATCCAAGGATATGTCTGTTCATATCCTTCACCTGCTTTTTGATGGGGTTGTTTGATTTTTTCTTGTAAATTTGTTTAAATTCTTTGTAGATTCTGGATATTAGCCCTTTGTTAGATGAGTAGATTGCAAAAATGTTCTCCCATTCTGTAGGTTGCCTGTTCACTCTGATGGCAGTTTCTTTTGATGTGCAGAAGCTCTTTAGTTTAATTAGATCCCATTTGTCAATTTTGGCTTCTGTTGCCATTGCTTTTGGTGTTTTAGACATGAAGTCTTTGCCCATGCCTATGTCCTGAATGGTATTGCCTAGGTTTTCTTCCAGGGTTTTTATGGTTTTAGGTCTAACATTTAAGTCTTTAACCCATCTTGAGTTAATTTTTGTGTAAGATGTAAGGAAAGGATCCAGTTTCAGCTTTCTACATATGGCTAGCCAGTTTCCCCAGCACCATTTAATAAATAGGGAATCCTTTTTTCCCATTTCTTGTTTTGGTCAGGTTTGTCAAAGATCAGATGGCTGTAGATGTGTGGTATTATTTCTGAGGGCTCTGTTCTGTTCCATTGGTCTATATCTCTGTTTTGGTACCAGTACCATGCTGTTTTGGTTACTGTAGCCTTGTAGTATAGTTTGAAGTCAGGTAGTGTGATGCCTCCAGCTTTGTTCTTTTTGCCTAGGATTGTCTTGGCAATGCAGGTTCTTTTTTGGTTCCGTATGAACTTTAGTTTTTTTCAATTCTGTGAAGAAAGTCATTGGTAGCTTAATGGGAATGGCATTGAATCTATAAATTACCTTGGGCAGTATGGCCATTTTCACAATTGATTCTTCGTATCCATGGGCATGGAATGTGCTTCCATTTGCTTGTGTCGTCTTTTATTTCATTGAGCAGTGGTTTGTAGTTCTCCCTGAAGAGGTCCTTCACATCCCTTGTAAGTTGGATTCCTAGGTATTTTATTCTCTTTGAAGCAACTGTGAATGAGAGTTCATTCATGATTTGGCTCTCTGTTTGTCTGTTATTGGTGTATAGGAATGCCAGTGATTTTTTTCACATTGATTTTGTATGCTGAGACTTTGCTGAAGTTGCTTATCAGCTTAAGGAGATTTTGGGCTGAGATGATGGGGTTTTCTAAATATACAATCATGTCATCTGCAAATAAGGACAATTTGACTTCCTCTATTTCTTTCTCCTGATTGTCCTGGCCAGAACTTCCAACACTACGTTGAATAGGAGTGGTGAGAGAGGGCATCCCTGTCTTCTGCCAGTTTTCAAAGGGAATGCTTCCCGTTTTTGCCCATTCAGTATGATATTAGCTGTGGGTTTGTCATAAATAGCTCTAGATACGTTCATCAATACCTAATTTATTGTGAGTTTTTAGCATGAAGGGCTGTTGAATTTTGTCGAAGGCCTTTTCTGCATCTATTGAAATAATCATGTGGTTTCTGTCTTTGGTTCTGTTTATATGATGGATTACATTTATTGATCTGCGTATGTTGAACAAGCCTTGCATCCCAGGGATGAAACCCACTTGATCATGGTGGATAAGCTTTTTGATGTGCTGCTGGATTCAGTTTGCCAGTATTTTATTGAGGATTTTTGCATCGATGTTCATCAGGGATATTGGTCTAAAATTCTCTTTTTTTGTTGTGTCTCTGCCAAGCTTTGGTATCAGGAAGATGCTGGCCTCATAAAATGAGTTAGGGAGGATTCCCTCTTTTTCTGTTGATTGGAATAGTTTCAGAAGGAATGGTACCAGCTCCTCCTTGTACCTATGGTAGAATTTGGCTGTGAATCCATCTGGTCCTGGACTTTTTTGGCTGGTAGGCTATTAATTATTGTCTCAATTTCAGACCCTGTTATTGGTCTATTCAGGGATTCAACTTCTTCCTGGTTTAGTCTTAGAAGGGTGTATGTGTCCAGGAATTTATCCATTTCTTCTAGATTTTCTAGTTTATTTGCATAGAGGTGCTTATAGTATTCTCTGATAGTAGTTTGCATTTCTGTGGGATCAGAGGTGATAACCCCTTTATCATTTTTTATTGCGTCTATTTGAATCTTCTCTCTTTTCTTCTTTATTATTCTTGCTAGCAGTCTATAATTTTGTTGATCTTTTAAAAAAATCAGCTCCTGGATTCACTGATTTTTTTGAAGGGTTTTTTGTGTCTCTATCTCCTTCAGTTCTGCTCTGATCTTAGTTATTTCTTGCCTTCTGCTACCTTTTGAATGTGTTGTTCTTGCTTCTCCAGTTCTTTTAATTGTGATGTTAGGGTGTCAATTTTAGATCTTTCCTGCTTTCTCTTGTGGGCATTTAGTGCTATAAATTTCCCTCTACACACTGCTTTAAATGTGTCCCAGAGATTCTGGTATGTTGTGTCTTTGTTCTCATTGGTTTCAAAGAAGATCTTTATTTCTGCCTTCATTTCGTTATGTACCCAGTAGGGTACGTAACCTGCTCATTCAGGAGCAGGTTGTTTGGTTTCCATGTAGTTGAGTGGTTTTGAGTGAGTTTCTTAATCCTGAGTTCCAGTTTGATTGCACTGTGGTCTGAGAGACAGTTTATTATATTTTCTGTTCTTTTATATTTGCTGAGAAGTGCTTTACTTTCAACTATGTGGTCAATTTTGGAATAAGTGCGATGTGGTGCTGAGAAGAATGTATATTCTGTTGATTTGGGGTGGAGAGTTCTGTGGACGTTTATTAGGTCCGCTTGGTGCAGAGTTGAGTTCAATTCCTGGATATTCATGTTAACTTTCTGTCTCGTTGATCTGTCTAATGTTGACAATGGGGTGTTTAAGTCTCCCCTTATTATTGTGTGGGAGTCTAAGTCTCTTTGTAGGTCTCTAAGGACTTGCTTTATGAATCTGGGTGCTCCTGTATTGGGTGCATATATATTTAGGATAGTTAGCTCTTCTTGTTGAATTGATCCCTTTACCATTATGTAATGGCCTTCTTTGTCTCTTTTGATCTTTGTTGGTTCAAAGTCTGTTTTATCAGAGACTAGGATTGCAATCCCTGCTTTTCTTTTGCTTTCCATTTGCTTGGTAGATCTTCCTCTATCCCTTTATTTTGAGCCTATGTGTGTCTCTGCACGTGAGATGGGTCTCCTGAATACAGCACACTGATCGGTCTTGACTCTTTATCCAATTTGCCAGTCTGTGTCTTTTAACTGGTGCATTTAGCCCATTTACATTTAAGGTTAATATTGTTTTTTTGTTTTTTTTTTTTTTTTTTTTTTTTTGAGACGGAGTCTCGCTCTGTCGCCCAGGCTGGAGTGCAGTGGCGCGATCTCGGCTCACTGCAAGCTCCGCCTCCCGGGTTCACGCCATTCTCCTGCCTCAGCCTCCCGAGTAGCTGGGACTACAGGCGCCCAAGGGTTAATATTGTTATGTGTGAATTTGATCCTGTCATTATGACGTTAGCTGGTTATTTTGCTCGTTAGTTGATGCAGTTTCTTCCTAGCCTCGATGGTCTTTACAATTTGGCATGCTTTTGCAGTGGCTGGTACCAGTTGCTCCTTTCCATGTTTAATGCTTCCTTCAGGAGCTCTTGTAAGGCAGGCCTGGTGGTGACAAAATCTCCCAGCATTTGCTTGTCTGTAAAAGATTTTATTTCTCCTTCACTTATGAAGCTTAGTTTGGCTGGATATGAAATTCTGGGTTGAAAATTCTTTTCTTTAAGAATGTCAAATATTGGCCCCCACTCTCTTCTGCCTTGTAGAGTTTCTGCTGAGAGATCTGCTGTTAGTTTGATGGGCTTCCCTTTGTGGGTAACCCAACCTTTCTCTCTGGCTGCCCTTAACATTTTTTCTTTCATTTCAACTTTGGTAAATCTGACAATTATGTATCTTGGAATTGCTCTTCTCGAGGAGTATCTTTGTGGCATTCTCTGTATTTCCTGAATTTGAATGTTGGCCTGCCTTGCTAGGTTGGGGAAGTTCTCCTGGATAATACCCTGAAGAGTGTTTTCCAACTTGGTTCCATTCTCCCCATCACTTTCAGGTACACCAATCAGACGTAGATTTGGTCTTTTCACATAGTCCCATATTTCTTGGAGGCTTTGTTTGTTTCTTTTAACTCTTTTTTTCTCTAAACTTCTCTTCTTGCTTCATTTCATTCATTTGATCTTCAATCACTGATAACCTTTCTTCCAGTTGATCAAATCGGCTACTGAAGCTTGTGCATGCATCACGTAGTTCTTGTGCCATGGTTTACAGCTCCATCTGGTCATTTAAGGACTTCTCCACACTGGTTATTCTAGTTAGCCATTCATCCAATCTTTTTTCATGGTTTTTAGCTTCTTTGCGATGGGTTCGAACATCCTCCTTTAGCTTGGAGAAGTTTGATCGTCTTAAGTCTTCTTCTGTCAACTCATCAAAGTCATTCTCCGTCCAGCTTTGTTCTGTTGCTGGCAAGGAGCTGCATTCCTTTGGAGGAGAAGAGGCGCTCTGATTTTTAGAATTTTCAGCTTCTCTGCTCTGGTTTCTCCCCATCTTTGTGGTTTTATCTACCTTTGGTCTTTGATGATGGTAACGTACAGATGGGGTTTTGATGTGGATGTCCTGTTTGTTAGTTTTCCTTCTAACAGTCAGGACCCTTAGCTGCAGGTCTGTTGGAGTTTGCTGGAGGTCCACCCCACACCCTGTTTGTCTAGGTATCACCAGCAGAGGTTGCAGAACAGCAAATATTGCAGAATAGCAAATGTTGCTGCCTGATCATTCCTCTGGAAGCTTCATCTCAGAGGGGCACCTGGTCGTGTGAGGTGTCAGTCGGCCCCTACTGAGAGGTGCCTCACTGTTAGGCTACTCGGGGGTCAGGGACCCACTTGAGGAGGCAGTCTGTCCATTCTCAGATCTCAAACTCGGTTCTGGGAGAACCACTACTCTCTTCAAAGTTGTCAGACAGGGACATTTAAATCTGCAGAAGTTTTTGCTACCTTTTGTTCAGCTATGCCCTGCCCTCAGAGGTACAGTCTACAGAGGCAGGCAGGCCTCCTTGAGCTGCGGTGGGTTCCACCCAGTTCAAGTTTCCTGGCTGATTTACCTACTCAAGCCTCAGCAATGGCCGGCGCTCCTCCCCAGACTTGCTGCCACCTTGCAGTTTGATCTCAGACTGCTGTGCTAGCAATGAGTGAGGCTCCATGGGCGTGGGACCCTCCGAGCCAGGTGCGGGATATAATCTCCTGGTGTGCCGTTTGCTAAGACCGTTGGAAAAGCACAGTATTAGGGTGGGAGTGACCCGATTTTCCAGGTGCCATCTGTCACAGCTTCCCTTGGCTAGGAAATGGAATTCCCTGACACCTTGTGCTTGCTGGGTGAGGCGATGCCTCGCCCTGCTTTGGCTCTCGCTCAGTGGGCTGCACCTACTGTCCTGCACCCACTGTCCGACAAGCCCCAGTGAGATGAACCCAGTACCTCAGTTGGAAATGCAGAAATCACCTGTCTTTTGCATTGCTTACGCTGGGGGCTGTAGACTGGAGTTGTTCCTATTCGGCCATCTTGGAACCTAGGATTTCTATATACATTTCTATATATGTGTTGTCTGCAAATAAGTCTTACTTCCTTTCCAATCTGTATATATATATTTTTTGCCTTATTACAATTGCTAAGGCATTCAGTATAATTCTGAATAGAAGTGCCAAGAACAGACATTCTTGCTTTTTGCTTTTTGAGATGGGGTCTTGCTATGTCACACAGGCTGGAGTGCAGTGGCATGATCCTATGACCTCAGCCTCCTGTGTAGCAGGGACTGCAGGTGCGTACCTCCAAGCCCAGCTTTTTTTTTTTTTCATAGAGACGTGATGTCACTACAGACTGGTCTTGAACTCCTGGGCTCAAGGAATCCTCTTGCCTTGGTCTCCCAAAGTGGTGGGATGACCAGCGTGAGCCACTGTGCCTGGCCATTGCTTTTTCTTTTTCTTTTTATAAGTACATAGTAGATACATATATATATAATATAATATAATAATTGTATATTATATATATTTATGGGGTACCTGAGACATTTTGAGACAGAAATATTTTGAGACATTATATAATGTGTAACAATTACATCAGGGCAAATGAGTATCCATCACCTCAAGAATTCATTTCTTTGTCAAGAACATTCCAATTATACTCCCTCAGTCATTCTGAAATGTATAATAAAATATTGCTTACTGTAGTCACCTTGTTGTGCTATCAAATACTAGATCTTATTCATTGTATCTAACAATATTTTTGTACCCAATAACCATCCATTCTCTCCCAACCCCCTACTCCCCTTCCTAGCCTCTGGTAACCATCATTCTACTCACTATCGCCATAAGCCTAATTTTTACCTCCCACAAACAGTGAGGACATGCAAAATTTGTCTTTCTGTGCCTAACTTATTTCACTTAACAGAATGCTGTCCAGTTCTGGAAGGTTATTAATAATTATTGATTCAATTTCTTTATTGGATATAGGTCTACTTAAATTATCTACTCATACACCTCTTTTTTTTTTTTTTTTGCGACAGAGCCTTGCTCTGTCACCCAGGCTGGAGCACAGTAGTGTGATCTTGGCTCACTGCAACCTCCGCCTCCAGGGTTCAAACGATTCTCAGGCCTCAGCCTCCTGAGTAGCTTAGATTACAGGTGCCTGCCACCATGACTGGCTGATTTTTGTATTTTTAGTAGAGACAGGGTTTCACCATGTTGGCCAGGCTGGTCTCGATCTCCTGACCTCAGGTGATCTGCCCACCTTGGCCTCCCAAAGTGCTGGGATTACAGGCGTGAGCCACCATGCCTGGCCCCTCTTTCCTCTTCCCGCTCCTCCTGGTGCTGTGAGCTGTGCTGCCTGAAGTTGGGGAAGCGGTGACATAAGCTTTCCCTTGGCTGCCCCAGCTGGTGTCTCACTGTATTGTGTGGACCCCAAATCCCCTGGTTCTGAGCCTAACACAGCACCAGGTCTCGTGCAGGAATTGCAGTCCTTGTGGCCTAGACTGCCTTTCAAATTTATTTAGCACACCAGAGCACCTTAGCCCATGGTGGTGGGGCTAGCTGGAACTCAAGTTCCGACTGCTAGGATGGACGATTTGCCTCTGGCTATGTGTGTTCTAAATGCTCCTGCTGTGGGCACCAGCCAAATTCTGCCGTGTGTTGTTTTCTGCTGTGACAGAGCTGCAGTGAGTTCCAATGCAAACTCCCACAATCACTTCACTTTCCCTTTCCCAAGCACATAGATTCTCTCTCCACATCATACTGCACTGCTGGAGGATGGAGGAGGGGTGGTATAGGCAATTAAAGACTACCTTTCCTAACCTCTTCAGTGCCTCTTTCCTTAATATGTTAAAACCAGGTACTGTGATTGCTCACCTGTGTTTTAGTTCTTATGAGAGTGTTTTCTTGTGTGGATAGTTGTTCAAGTTGGTGTTCTTGCTGGGGGGAAACTGCTGGAGGGTTCTATTCGGCCATCTTGTTCTGCCTCCCCTGCTTATTCTTGAACTTAGAAGAAAGAATTTCAGACTTCCATCATTAAGTATAATTCCAGCTGTGGGGTTTTCACAGATGCCTTTAAGGAAGTTCCTTTCTTTTCCTAGTTTACTCAGAATTTAAATTTGGAATAGCTTTTAATTTTGTCAAATGCTTCTTCGGCATCTGTTAAGATGATGATGATTTTTTGTTCTACTAATATCAGAATTTATATTGATTGATTTTCTAGTGTTAAATTAACCTTGCAATCCTGGGAAATCTTCTCTTGGTTATGATGTATTGTTCTTTTCCTATATTGATGGGCTTCAGTGAATTGATATTCTGTTAATAATTTTTGCATATTTATCCTGGGCACAGTGGCGCATGCCTGTAATCCCAGCACTTTGGAAGGCCTAGGTGGGAGGATCTCTTGAGCTCAGGAGTTCAAGACCAGCCTGGGCAACAAAGCAAGACCTCATCTCTACAAAAAAAAAAAATAAATAAATAAACTAGCTGGGCGGGGTGGTGCATGCCTGTGATCCCAGCTACTTGGGAAGCTTAGAAGGGAGGACTGCTTAAACCTAGAAGGTCAAGGCTGCACTCTGGCCTGGGCAATAGAGTAAGGCCTTGTCTCTAAGAAAAATAAATTTGCATGTTTATGTGGGATTTTTATTTGTAATTTTCTTTTTTTGTAATTTCTTTTTCTGTTTTTGTTATCAGAGTAAAACTGAATTCATAAAATAACTTGAGAAACAGTCCCATCCCTTCTATTTAAGTTGTGTTTGAATGGTGCTATGTCTTTCTTAAATATTTGGTGAAATTCACCAGTGAAGCTCTTTGCACCTGAAATTTGCTTTTCAGGAAAGGTGCAAAATAAAATTACAAATTCAATTTCTTTAGTAGACATAGGGCTATCAATATTTTATCTGCCTTCTTGTGTTAGTTTTATGACTTGTGTTTTTCCAGAAATGTGTCCATTTCATTTAAAATATCAAATTTATTGGCATAAAATTGTTCATAATATTCCCTTATCAACTTTATAATTCTATACTCTGTATAGATTTATTCCCAATTCCTATTTTTATTCCCAATATTGGTAACATTTTTTAAATCCCTGATAAATCTAGCTAGACATTTATTGATCTTTTTAATCTGTTTCCTATTTCATCTATTTCTGTTATCTTTATTATTTCCTTCTTTCTACTTTAGATTTAATTTGTTCTTTCTCCAGCTTCTTAAATGGAAGCTTAGGTTTAGACTTTTTTCTTTTCTAACATTAACATTTAAAACTAAAAATTTCACTGTAATGACTACTTTGGCTTCATCCCACAATTTCAAAAAGTATGTGAATTTTTCTGAAGGACACAATTTTTAATATGTACTCATTTTATTATCATCTGGTTCAAATTTACTTCCATTATGGTCAGAAAACATACTCTGTAAGATTTTAATCTTTTGAAATACACTGAGACTTATGTCCTAACACATGGCCTACCCTGGTGAATCTTCCTTGTGTACTTAGGGAGAAAAAGTGTATTCTGTATTTGTTAGTTACAGTTCTATAAATATCAATCAGGTCATGGTAGCTAATAGTGTTTTTCAGATCTTTGATTTCTTTACTTTGGTGGGGGGAGATCCAGTTGTATTATCAGTTACAGAGTGAAAAGTGTCCAACTACAGTTCTAACTTTGACTGTTTTCCCTCTTAGTTGTTTGCTTCACGTATTTTGAAACTATATTTATTAGGTGCATATACACATGTAATTCTCATAACTTCCTAATGTATTAACTCTTTTATCATTATGAAAGATTCCTCATAGTCTCCAAAAATCTTCCTTGTATTGATGTCTTGTTTTTCTGGTAAGAACAGAGTTACTACAAATTTCTAGTGCATACTATTTGCATGGTATATTTCTTTCTATCCTTTTACTCTCAGTGTATTTGCATCTTTATACGTAGAATGTCTCTCATATAGACAGTACATTTCATACAGTTAGCACATACTTGGTTTTTGCTTTTTTTTGGTCCAGTCTGACAATCTCTGCCTTTTGTTTAGAATTTTGGTCTATTTACACTTATTTACATGTTCAGTTTTAAATCTACGATCATACCGTCTCTTTCCTATTTCTTCTATCCATTACTTGTTTCTCTGTCCCTCTTTTCCTACCTCCCTTTATGCTAGTCACATAATTTTTGGCATTCCATTTTAATTCCTCTATTGGTTTTCTATGTATATCTCTTTTCATCATATTTTTAATGGTTGCTCTTGGGACTACAGTGTATAAATTCAATTTATTCCAGTGTACTTTAGAAAATTTTAGAAAATGTACTGAATTACTTGGCACAGCATGGTGGCTCAGGCTTGTAGTCTTAGCACTTTGGGAGGCCAAGGCGGGCAGATTGCTTGAGCTCAGGAGTTGGAGATCAGCCTTGGCAACATGGTGAAACCCCATTGCTACAAAAAAAATTAGCTGGGCATGGTGGTGCGTGCCTGTAGTCCCAGCTACTTGAGGGGTTGAGTCAAGAGGATTGCTTGAACCTGGGAGGTTGAGATTGGGAGGTTATCCTGTGTATTATCTGTATACATTGTAAAAAGATATTAAGACATAACAAAAAATCATTATTTTTGTTTTACACACGTTTACAATTTCATGTATACTTCATTCCTTTGTGTAGATCCAAATATCCATTTAGGTGTCATTTCCCTTCAGTCAAAATGTCTTATAGTGCAAGTCTACTAGTGAAAAATTCTCTCATCTCTGTTTATCCAAAAATGTCTTTATTTTCCCCTTATATTTGAAGGATAATTTCGCCAGATGCAGAATTCTTGACTGAAAGCTTTCTTTTTTCCATCATTTGAATATGTTGGTCCAATGTCTTTTGACCTTCACAGTTTCTGATAAGAAGTGAGGTGTTGGCCGGGCGCGGTGGCTCAACCCTGTAATCCCAGCACTTTGGGAGGCTGAGACGGGCGGATCACGAGGTCAGGAGATCGAGACCATCCTGGCTAACACGGTGAAACCCCGTCTCTACTACAAATACAAAAAAACTAGCCAGGCGAGGTGGCAGGCGCCTGTAGTCCCAGCTACTCGGGAGGCTGAGGCAGGAGAATGGCGTGAACCCGGGAGGCGGAGCTTGCAGTGAGCTGAGATCCAGCCACTGCACTCCAGCCTGGGCGACAGAGCGAGACTCCGTCTCAAAAAAAAAAAAGGAAGTGAGGTGTTAATTGCACTGTTGTTCCCTATGTACAATATACCATTTTTCTCTGGATAGTCAGTAAGTGGTTTTCATTGTGATTATCTTGCTTTCAGTCTGCTATACTTCTTGGGTAAGTTAATTTTTTCCCATAAAATGTGAGAAAATTCCAGTCATTATTTCTTTAAAACATTTTCTATAATCTACTGCTGCCGTTCTTTCTAAGACTCTAATTATACCTATAATGGATTGTTTGATATTGCCCTACCTACCTCTTTTCAACTTTATTCCGGCTTTTTCTCCCCTGTTTCTTGAAACTGGGTGATTTCTATCGATCTAGCTTGAACTTCATGGCTTCTTTTGCCAATCTGCTTTGTTTTCTAATCTACTGTTGAAGCTATTTAGATTTTAAAAAATTTTCAGTTACTGTATTTTTCAACTCTCAAATTTCCATTTTTATAGTTTCCATTTCTTGGTTGAGATTTTCTACCCATACCTCTTTTCAACTTTATTCTGGCTTTTTCTCCCCTGTGTCTTGAAACTGGGTGATTTCTATTGATCTAGCTTGAACTTCATGGCTTCTTTTGCCAATCTGCTTTGTTTTCTAATCTACTGTTGAAGCTATTTAGATTTTAAAAAATTTTCAGTTACTGTATTTTTCAACTCTCAAATTTCCATTTTTATAGTTTCCATTTCTTGGTTGAGATTTTCTACCCACTCATTGATGTCATATTTTATCTCATTGAACACATTTACAATAACTGCTTTGAAGTTTCTGTTAAATCCAACAACTAGGCTCACTCAGAGTCAGTTTCTATTGACTGCCCTTTCCCCCTCCTTGAGTACGATTCACACTTCTGTTTCTTTGCATGCCTAGACACTGGGTTTAACTGTGTTCTTCTAAGAATTGCTGTGGGATTTTTGTTGTTGTTCTAGTAGATATTAATACTTAACCTGCCTAGATTTGAACTGCAAACTTTGTCTCCCTTGTACAATATAGGTACTGATATCTTTATTCTTATGGTTTCCAGCTGCTGTTGTTTTAACCTGGCTTCTTGAGGCAGAGGGGTCCTCTGTTGTGCCTACATAATTTGGCTGTCAGCCAAGCACCTGAGCAGTCCTTATACTAAAATTTTGTGGTTCACCCTTCTCACGATTTTTCTTGTTTGCAAGGATTCTTCTGTAATTTCTTGCTTTGCCAGCCTTGACCTCTGTCCCCTAACATTTCAAGTCCATAAAATCTCAGCTTTCTGCCACCCAAACTGCAAATGATTGGGGAATGCAATCAGTTAAAAAAGCCACAAAGTCACAGGTATCACCCTATGCAGCTATCTTATATGAATAGATTCCTCTCTGGTATCTGCCTGATTTTTCACTGGGCCCTCAGAGAGTACTTTAACAGGTATGGTGAGGGAGTTTCACAGATTGGAAATAGAATCCAACTGCATTGCTCTTCAAACTTTGGAGAAGTCAGTTGCTCTCCTCTTTGATAGTTTCATAGCACACTGTACATACTAATGTTACTTTAGCACATATCATGAGGCATTTTGCAGGATACTTAATTATCTTCTTCCCCATTTGAGAATAACCTCTTTTTGTATCCTGTATCCTTGTTAGCTATAAGGTACTTGGATCCAACACATGATTAATAAATAAATTTAATCTAATAATATTTGTTAATTTTTCATTATTCTCTCATACTCTCCCTAACTCCTAATTAAGTAATTTGCATTTCCATCACATATTGCTCCAATTAAACTTTCACAGATAACAAATTATCTTTCTAATTTTAACAGTTGGATTACCAGAGGGAGGAGAAACACAGATTACTAAGGCGTCCCGTTATTTGGCATCTGCAGAGTGAAACTAGGAAACAATTCCATCAGGCCTCCTAATTAACCCTATTTTCAGACATTGTGAAGTGAACATTATTCACATTTTAGAGCAAAACAAAGAAAGCTCAGAAACCAGAACACTTTTCTTTTGGGGCTTTGGACTTAATAAATTGGAAGTGTCAGATTCACCTATACCAGCAAACGACTGACCCAAAGCTTATCACCCACTTACGGTATTGATAATAGGATTTGCTGCCTATCACTCTAGTTTCTTCTCACAGTTTTTGGTTAATTTTACTCTTTGGAGACTTTTGTTAATTCTTGCCAGCTTGGCTAGCAGGAAAAATTAGTTTCAGTCAGAATCCTGTTTGTTTGTTTTTCAGTGGAGAGTCCTTCTAAGTTGGCTATACTCCTGAAGGAAAAAATTCCTGGTCAAGGCTTGTGTTGAATTTGTATCCAGTGACCTTGTTAAACTCACTCAATTAGGTCCTAGGAGGGCTGTGTTGTTGTTGTTGTTGGGGGTGGGTATACTCCTTGAGATCTTCTGCATAGACAATCATGTCATCTGGAAATAGGGACAGTTTCATTTCTTTTTTCCAATCTGTATGCCTTTTATTCCCCTTTCCTATTTTACTTTTTTTGTAGAAATGGTATCTCCCTATGTTGCTCAGGCTGGTCTTGAACTTCTGGGCCCAAGCAATCTTTCCTCCTTGGCCTCCCAAAGTGCTGGGATTACAGGCATGAGCCACCATGCCTGGCCTATTTCCTTTTCTTAACTAATTGCACCATTTGAGACTTCCAGCACCATCTGAATAGGAGCGGTAAAAGCAAGTATCATTGCTTTGTTCTAAATCTCACAGTCCACAATCAAATGTGGGAGCAAAGGGCTGATCTAAGGTTTCAACTTAAAATTAAAAGGAAAGCAGAGTGTAAAAGTTTGAAAAATTTACAACCCAGTCCTGTGGTAGGGAAGGAACAAGCATTTTTAGGAGAGAAATTTAAAGGGGCTGAAGAGCAACCACTTGCAAAAGAAATTAGCAAGACAATGGGGAAAAGGCCTAGAGACCTAGACGGACAGAATGCTTTCAGGAGCCCAATCCAAATTCAGGCTGTTCAGGCCTCAGGCATGGCTCAGGCTGCCAATCAGAGGCCCTGACAGCTTCTATGTGGTGTTAAGTCTGTAGACACACAGAATGCGAGAGTGCATTCTGGCAGTTTCCACCTAGATTTCAGAAGATGTATCAGAAAGTCTGCATGCCCAGGCAGAAGCCTGCCACAGGGGCAGAGCCCCCGCAGAGAGACTCTACCAGGGGAGTGCCAAGGGGAGATGTGGAGTTTGAGCCCCTACAGAATCCCCACTGGGGTACTCCTTAGTAGAACAAGGCTGCTGCCCTCCAGAGCCCAGAGTGGTAGAGCCACCAGCAGGTTGTACTTTCAGCCTGGAAAAGCCAAAGGCACAACTCCCACCTGTGAGAGTAGCCATATGGGCTGTGCCCCAGTAAAACCAAGGGGTGAGGCTGCCCAAGGCCTTAGGAGCCCACCCCTTGCACCAGTGTGCCCAGGATGCAGGACATGGAGTTAAGGGAGATTATTTTGGAGCTTTAAGATTTAATGTCTGCCCTGCTGAATTCTGGACTTGCATGAGGCCTATTACTCCTTTCTTTTGGCCATTTTTTTCCTTCTGGAATGGGAATGTTTACCCTATGCCTGTATAACCATTGTATCTTAGAATTCAATAACTTGCTTTTCATCTTACAGGTTCACAGCTGTAAGAAATTAGCCTTCAGTCTCAGAGGAGATTTTGCATTTTTTAATTGATAGTGAAATGAGTTAAGACTTTGGAAACTATTGGGAAAGGATGATTCTATTTTGCAATGTGAGAAAGATATGACATTTAGGGGGCCAGGGAAAGAATAATACAGTTTGGATATTTGGCCCCTCCAAGAGTCAGGTTAAAATTTGATCCCCAATGTTGGAGGGAGGACCTGGTGGAATTATGGGGACGGATCCCTCATAAATGTCATGGCCATCCTCAAGGGATTGAGCCAGTTCTCACTCATAGTTTCTTCAAAATATGATTGTTCTTTTTTCTCCTCCTCCTTCTCTCACCATGAGACATACCTGCTCCCCATTCGCCTCTGCCATGGTTGGAAGCTTCCTGAGGTCCTCACCAGAAGCAGATGCTGGTGCCATGCTTCTTGCTCAGCCTGCAGAATTATGAGTCAAACAAACCTCTTTTCTTTATAAATGACTCAGCCTCAGGTATTCCCTTACAGCAATGCAAAATGAACTAAGACAGCTGTTCTGAATCCTTTGTCCCTCCATATAAACTTTACAATCAGTTTGTTGATGTTCACAGAACAAATTGCTGGGATTTTGATTGGGATTGCATTGAATCTACCAATTAAATCAGGAAGAATTGACATCTTGATGACACTGAGTTTTCCTATTCACTAACATATTTCTCCATTTATGTAGTTCTTCTTTGATACCTGTCATCACAGTTTTGTAGTTTTCCTTATAAAGATCTTGTAGATATTTTGTTATATTTATGTCTATTTGTTCAATTTTTGAGAGTGCTAATGTAAATGGTAATGTATTTTTCATTTCAAATTCCACTTTTTCATTGTTGGTATATAGGAAAGCAACTGACTTTTTTGTATGTTAACCCTGTGCTCTGCAAACTCACTATAATTGCTTGTTAGTTCCAAGAGGTTTTTTCTAGATTCTTTGAGATTTTCTACATAGAAAAATCATGTCTTCAGTGAACAAATACAATTTTCTTTCTTCCCAATCCACATATCTTTTGTTTTTTTTTTGAGACAGAGTCTCACTCTGTCACCCAGGCTGGGGCGCAGTGGTGCAATCTCAGCTCATTGCAACCTCTGCTTCCTGGGTTCAAGTGATTCTTCTGCCTCAGCCTCCCAAGTAGCTAGGACTACAGGTGCTCACCACCATGCCTGGCTGATTTGTATATTTTTAGTAGAGACAAGGTTTCACCACGTTGGCCAGGATGGTCTCGAATTCCTGGCCTCAAGTAATCTGCCTGCCTTGGCCTCCCAAAGTGCTCAGATTACAGGCGTGATCTACCATGCCCAGCCCTGTATCTTTCTTTTCTTCTGTTTTCTTGTCGCATTAGCTAGGACCTCCAGTACAATGCTGAAAAGGAGTAGTGAGGAGACATCCTTGCCTTATCCCTGATCTTAGTAGGAATGCTTCAAGTTTTTCACCGTTAGGTATGATGTTAGTGGCAGGTTTTTGTAGATGTTCTTTCTGAAGTTCCCCTGTATTCCTATATTCCTAGTGTGCTGGAAGGTTGTTGTTTTTTTTTTTTTTAATCATGAATGGGTGTTAAATCCTTTTTTGGCATCTATTGAAGGGATCATGTGATTTCTCTTCTTTAGCCTACTGATGTGGGGTGAATTGCATTAATGGATTTAAATGATGAATTGACTTTGCATACCTGGGAGAAATCCTACTTGGTCACGATGTATAATTCTTTTTGAACATTGTTGGATTTGATTTGCTAATATTTTATTGAGGATTTTTACATCTGTGTTCATAAAAGATATTGGTCTGTAGTTTTCTCTTATAATTTGTCTTGTTTTGGTATTAGTGTAATGTTGGTCTCACAGAGTTAGTTACAGAGTAGTCCCTCTGCTTCTATTCTGTGAAAGATTGTTGAGAATTTATATCATTTATTCCTTAAATATTTGTTGGAATTCACTCGCCAACCCATCTGGGCCTGGTACTTTCTGTTATGGAAGGTACTAATAATTACTGATTCTATTTCTTTATTGAATATAGGTCTACTTAAATTACTTATTCATAAACCTTTTTTTTTTTTTCCTTTTATGTTTTGCTCTGTCACCCAGGCTGGAGTGCAGTGGCATGATCTCAGCCCACTGCAACTTCCGCCTCCCGGGTTCAAGTGATTCTCCTGCCTCAGCCTCCAGAGTAGCTGGGATTACAGGTGTGTGCCACTACACCTGGCTACTTTTTGTATTTTTAGTAGAGATCGGGTTTTGTCATGTTGGCCAGGCTGGTCTCAAACTCCCAGCCTCAAGTGATCTGCCCACCTCGGCCTTCCCAAGTGCTGGCTGGGATTACAGGCGTGAGCCACCCAGCCATCATACACCTTTTATAACAAAAATCTAAATTTTAAAAACCATTTGTTCTACCCAAATTGATCTATAAGCTTAATAATTACAAACAAAATTCCAATGGGATTTTAAAAAGTAACAGATAAGATTATTCATAACTTCATTTGAAATAGAAAAAGCAGTCGGGCGTGGTGGCTTGTGCCTGTAATCCCAGCACTTTAGGAAGCTGAGGTGGGCGGATCACTTGAGACCAGCCTGGCTGATATGAAACCCTGTCTCTACTAAAAATACAAAAATTAGCCAGGCATGGTGGTGTGCACCTGTAATCCCAGCTACTCAGGAAGCTGAGGCAGGAGAATCACTTGAACTCCGGAGGTGGAGGTTGCAGTGAGTTGAGGTTGTGCTACTGCACTCCAGCCTGAGTGACACAGCAAGACTCCATCTGAAAAAAAAAAAGGAAAGAAAAAAACAAAGAACTTTACTACTGCTGCATATAATTGACACTGCTGCTGCCATCTTCACTAAATTGGAGTTCACCTGGGCCCTGCTTCTTCCCGTCACCAGCTTCTGGTAGAACCTAGGTCCCACATCTTAGCACTAGGTGCAATGGAGCCTGGGAAAGTGAGCATCTGCCATTTCTGCTTCTTTACACAGAAGTAGATTGTATCTCTGAAGGTGAGAGTTCTGTACACTCCTAGTATTCTGAAATTCAGACACTAGGATCTCAGAAGGAATGACATAATGTCCACAATAGTGGTATATATTAAAATAAAAAAGACATATTACTCTTTATCCTCAAAATTCCACTGCAAGGAACTTGTCCACTTGTCCTACAAATCCTACAAACATTTTTTTCCTTTTTTAACCATAAAATGCAGAGAAAAAAGTCGTATTTTAATGACTATGCAAGAGGATTCATCATATCATAGTCTAACAGCAAAAAAATTAAAATCAAGAGACTGGCTAATTTAGGTTTTTAAAAATTTTTATTAAAATTTCTTTTTAGTTTCATAGGTTTTTGGGGAATAGGTGGTATTTGATTATACAAGTAAGTTCTTTGGTGATGATTTGTGAGGTTTTGGTGTACCTACCACCCAAGCAGTATACACTGAACCCAATTTGTAGTCTTTCCGCCCCTTTCTCACCCCTTCCCCCTGAGTTGCCAAAGTCATTCTTATGCCTTTGCATCTTTAGCTCCCACTTATAAGTGAGAACATACGATGTTTGGTTTTCTATTCCTGAGTAATTTAACATGACTTTTTAACATTAGAATAACATTTTTTAACATTAGAATAACATGCAGCTGATAAAATGATTATTGAATGAATACTTACAATGTACCAGGCACCATATTGTGCACTGGGAATACTATTGTGAGCAAAATGAATAATGGTCTGAATGTGGTACGAATTTTTAAAATGTCTATTATATATATTTTTAATTTTAAAACATATATACTAATTATATATATTAATATATATAAATTTTCTTTTCGCTTTTATTTTAATGCCTATAATAAGCAGTTTAAAAAAGTTAGTATGACCCCATTGGGAAACAATTATACACCTACATATGTTTGTGCACACACAGGGAAAATTTCTGGAGCAATACACAAAAACTGTAGTAATCTAGAGTAGAAATAGACAGGGGCAGGTTCTTACATAAGAATTTCCTACCTCTATTTACAATTTATTTTTTATTTTTATTTATTTTTTTTTTTTGAGATGAAGTCTCACGCTGTTGCCCAGGCTGGAGTGCAGTGGCGCGATCTCGGCTCACTGCAAGCTCCGCCTCCTGGGTTCACGCCATTCTCCTGCCTCAGCCTCCTGAGTAGCTGGGACTACAGGCGCCCGCCACCGCGCCCGGCTAATTTTTTGTATTTTTAGTAGAGACGGGGTTTCACTGTGGTCTCGATCTCCTGACCTTGTGATCCGCCCACCTCGGCCTCCCAAAGTGCTGGGATTACAGGCTTGAGCCACCGCGCCCGGCTACAATTTATGATTATTATAATTAGTGTTGAGATAGAGTCTTGCTCTGTTGAACAGGCTGGAGTGCAGTGGCACGATTTCGGCTCACTGCAACTTCCACCTCCCAGGTTCAAGCAATTGCCATGCCTCAGCCTCCAGAGTAGGTGAGACTATAGGCGCATGCCACCACTCCCAGCTAAGTTTTGTATTTTTAGTAGAGATGGGGTTTCGCCATGTTGGCCAGGCTGGTCTCGAACTCCTGACCTCAAGTGATCCGCCCGCCTCAGCCTCCCAAAGTGTTGGGATTATAGGCCTGAGTCACCACGCCTGGTCTATTTACAATTTAAAAATAATGTTTATAATTTTTTTTTTCAGATGGAGTCTCGCTCTGTCACCAGGCTGGAGTGCAGTGGAGCCATCTTGGCTCACTGCAACCTCTGCCTCCTGGGTTCAAGCGACTCTTAGTCCTCAGCCTCCCAAGTAGCTGGACTACCATGCCTGGCTAATTTTTTGTATTAGTGGAGATGGGGTTTCACCATATTGTCCAGGCTGGTCTCGAACTCCTGACTCAAGTGATCTGTCCACCTCAGCCTCCCAAAGTGTTGGGATTACTGGTGTGAGCCACCGTGCCCAGCCTAATGTTTATTTATTTATTTATTTATTTATTTATTTTTTTATTTATTTTTTTTTTTTTTGAGACGGAGTCTGGCTCTGTGGCCCAGGCTGGAGTGCAGTGGCGCGATCTCGGCTCACTGCAAGCTCCGCCTCCCGGGTTCACGCCATTCTCCTGCCTCAGCCTCCCGAGTAGCTGGGACTACAGGCGCCCACAACCGCGCCCGGCTAATTTTTTGTATTTTTAGTAGAGACGGGGTTTCACCGTGGTCTCGATCTCCTGACCTTGTGATCCGCCCGCCTCGGCCTCCCAAAGTGCTGGGATTACAGGCGTGAGCCACCGCGCCCGGCCATGTTTATAATTTAAAATAGGAAAAATTAATTTTTGAATGATATGATTATGCACCTTTAAAACATAAGCAAACCAGAGAACCCATTGGAGGGTACATGGTTTCCTTCTGGAATGAAGTAAATGTTCTAAAATTAGATAGTGGTGATGGCTGCACAACTAAGAGAATTTTATGGTATGGTATGGAATTATACCTTAATAAAGCTGTTATTAAAAGACCCACTGGAATAAGGTAATACTTTACAAATTAGCTAACGTAAAAATACAAAACTAAATTCCTTCCAGTCAGGAAGGAACACTTTGCCTTCATGGGTAGCCAGACCCACCAACCTCCCAAAGACAGCTCAGGATGAATGAGGGATGTTGGAAGTAATCTGTAGGCTTACAAGGAAGCTGAACTTGATTTAAGACCCAAGTTAATTTCACATCTGATGTATTAAATTAAAAATGTAGATGAATTTTGCTTTCTATTCTATGGCAGCTCCATACAGCTGTACTGAATATTATATTAATAAGTTCACTAACATAATATTTGGGGGAACGGGTTAAGAAAGAGAAGGTAATTTTTTAAAGTACCTGATAAGAGTTAAAAAAAATATATAGCTTGGTGTGGTGGTGTATGCCTGCAATCCCAGCTACTCAGGAGGCTGAGGCAGGAGAAGTGCTTGAACCCGGGAAGTGGAGGTTGCAGTGAGCCGCGATCGTGCCGCTGCACTCCAGCCTGGGTGACATAGCGAGACTCTATCTAAAACAAAACAAAACAAAACAAAAAAACCAAAAAAACAAAAAAGGAGTTTTGAAAAACAATTTTCAGATTAAAAAACTCTGGTGGGTCTATTTTTTCAAAACCATCCATTTAAAAAATAGAATTATATTTTGTGACTTGCTTTTTTCCACTTAACCATTTACTACTAGCATCTCCACCCGATGTTCCCTTGGAAACCTGGCATGAGGTTTGAAAGTTTGCCCCAGGATCTTAAAGATGGAGACAAGTGGTGGTAAACCTGCTCTACTAGTTAGCATCTCGTTGAACCTACCTTAGTTTCCTCATTTACCAAACAGGGATAATAATACTACCTACCTCATGAGGTTGCAGCGAAGATGATGAGTTAATCGAAGTAAAGCACTTGACATGTGCCTGGCATAAATGCCAGCTATTCTTATTATGTGATGCTTACCATGATTGATATGTTTAACCCTACATAGCTCATAGTCATTCAGAATCAAAACACTAGCTCCACAAAAGGGCACCAAACCCCAGGAAGTCTTACAGTTTTACTGATCACCAAGAAGCAAATCTCATAAAATGAAAGTTATACTGTACTTCTGCTTAGAAAGACAATATTGTAAAGACATTAATTCTCCTTTAATTAACTTATAAAACTAATGCAGTGGTTCTGAACTGGTACAATTTCACCCCCCATCCAGTGGCTATTTGGCAATGTCTGGAGACACTTCTGATTATTGTCACAAGTTGAGGGGTTACTACTGGCAGGCATCTAGCGCGTAGAGGTCAGAGATGCTATTAAATATCCTACAGTGCATAGGACAACCCCATGCAACAAATAATTATATGACTCAAAGAAACAATCTAATGCAGTCTTTGACAAAATTATTCTAAAATTCATTTGGGGGAATAAATGGGCACAAATAGCCAAGATTTTTTTTTTTTTTTGAAAATTAGTAAGGAGACACATACATACATATGTATGTATTCCCCATATGTTGAATTGTATTCCCCATATGTTGAATTGTAATCCCCAAGGTTGGAGGTGGGGCCTGGTAGGAGGCATTTGGGTCATGGGGGCAGATCCTCATGGCTTAGTGTTGTCTTCACAATAACGAGTTAATGCGAGATCTGGTTGTTTGAGTCTGTGGCACCTTTGCACCCCCACTCTCACTCTCTTGCTCTCGCCATGTGATGTGCCAGCTCCCACTGTGCCCTCCACCATGATTGTAAGCTTCCTGAAGTCTCAGAAGGTGAGCAGATGCTGGCACCATGCTTCCTGTACAGTCTTTGGAACTGTGAGCTCTTTTCTTGATCAATTACCCAGTCTCAGGTATTTCTTCTGTTTTTTAATTTAAAAAAAATTTTATATAAAAGTCTTTGATCCACCTTGAATTGATTTTTTGCATAAGGTGAGAGATGAGTATTCTCGGGGATTTCTTTATAGCAATGCAAGAACAGCCTAACACATATACTGCTTTATGAAATCCCAAAAGATATATCGAACTATAAAAATAAAACAGGGAAGTTATGGTATTGAATAAAGAAATCAATGAAACATAATGGAAAACCCAGAAACACAAGTAAATAATTTGGTATAAAAATGTGTTACAGGCCAGGTGTGGTGGCTCACACATGTAATCCCAGTGCTTTGGGAGGCCGATGTGGTAGGACCACTTGAGGCAAGTTCAAGACCAGTGTGGGCAACATAGTGAGACCCTGTCTCTACCAAAAAATAAATAAGTTAATTTAAAAAATTAGCCAGGCATGGTGGTGCATGCCTATGGTCCTGCCTACTCAGGAGACTTGAGGCAAGAGATCACTTGAGCCTAGGAGTTCAAGGCTGCAATGAGCTATGATTCTGCCACTGTACTCCAGGCTGGGTAACAGAGTGAGATTCTAAAAAAAAAAAAAGTTACAAATAATTGGAGAAAAGATAATTATTTTAAAATGATTGACACAATTGATAACACCATATTTTATAATCTAATATCTGGAAGGTTTCCATAATACATATACAACCGGGATGTATCCTATAATTAATGTGTGCATTTCATGTGGTAGTGTTTCTTTTTAGAAAAGCTGTTTTTAAAATGAATAAGCAAGTCTTAGATTTGTTGTTGTCTTAGAAATAAGGCAAGAAATTAAATTTTATCCTTAAGTAAAATGACTAATTATTTAAGAAGGACAAAACTAAAGGTCTAAACATGCCATAGAAGGTCTGAGTATGTCACGGAAAATTTGCGAAGGATGAATTTACAAAAGAAATTTGTGGTGACCAAGTTGGCTATAATTAGAAGAAACGTACTTATAAGTTGTTCTAAAGACTGTGCTTCAATTAAGAAACATATGTGTGTATATACATTTATATACACATTGATATGAAAACTAAAATTTTGATCTCCTATATTAGAACAATGTTTTCTCGGAGTATTAATCTGCTTTTAATAAAATTTGCAAGAGATTTTGACCTAATTCTTTGTTTCTTAAATTTTCAACCATCTTCTGAACTGCAGCTTTTTTTTTTGTTTTTCAGTCTTCATTTCTCTAATATCAGTTTTAAAATGAATCTTCTTCATTTAAAATGGTAATTTCATGTTTTGAGGTAGAGTTTTCCTGTGGAAGCTTCTCAGATTCATATCTCAGTAGTTAAACTTGCTGTATCTTGTTTAATGTGATTTGCAGGTCTGACATTTCTGCCTTTTGGTCTTTCGCTTTCTCTCCTTGAGAAGGTATATCTTTTTGTTTGGGTGAGGTGATAATTCTCTTTTAACTTTTTCATCTTCTGTAACTTTTTTCTCCAGCTCTAACTCTGCTTTTATGGCCTGACACTGAAATGTTCTATCTTGAAGGCCTAGAAAAATTATGTTTTCCTCCAGTATATCCTGATTCTGTGCTCCTGGATTTCTTACTTTTTTTTTTTTTTTAAAGACAGTCTCACTCTGTCGCCCAGGCTGGAGTGCAGAGGCGCGATCTTGGCTCACTACAACTTCCGCCTCCTGGGTTCAAGCGATTCTCCTTTCTCAGCCTCTAGAGTAGCTGGGGTTACGAAAGTGCGCCACTACACCCAGCTAATTTTTTGTATTTTTAGTAGAGATAGGGTTTCGCCATGTTGGCCAGGCTGGTCTCAAATTCCTGTTCTCAAGTGATCAGCTTGGCCTCGGCCTCCCAAAGTGCTGGGATTACAGACATGAGCCACAGTGCCTGGCCCTGGCTTTCTTGATGTGCCATAATTGTTCCATGTAACCCAAACATTTCCCATGCTTTACTAAGAGCTAGGTACAGTTGACCCTTGAACAACATGGGTTTGAACTGTGTGGGTCCACTTACATGAGAATTTTCTTCAATTAAACATGGATTGAAAATACACTATTCTTCAGATGTGAAACCCATGTATATGGAGGGCTGACTTTTTTGCATCTGTGGGTTCTGCAAGGGCTAACTGTGGGACTTGGGGAAGGGAAGACTTTGGTATCTGCAGTTAGTTCTGAAATCAATGCCCTGCAGATACCGAGGGACAAGAGTATTCCTATTCCCTTACTCAAGTTACTAGTTTTCCTATTTGAAGTTCTCTATAATATGGTGTATAAGCTTACAACCTTGGACACACTCTTCCTGTGTCTGATTAAATTCAAGTATCTTTTCATCAGGCTTGACTTCCAGTTTACCTAAACAGGCTTCCCATAGGAAGCAGCAATCATACTATAAGAAGTTTTTCTTTACCTTTTTGGTAACTGGCCTGAAAAACAAAGATTTAATGTTTTGTCAAGATAATTTCTTATACTGTCTTTATTAGGTTTTTTGAATACTTAGGAAAACTGAGCTTTGAAAGAGTTAAAATAATTTTTAAAAAATATATCCATGTAACTTTCTACATTGTTTTTAAGCCTTTATCACTCCAGTTAAATGAATGACTATTGTTGCACAGTGATCTGTAATCATGTTTTGAATCTTCTGACATTGTTAGCAGGCTTCCCCAGGATCACATTCTAAATTAAGTCTTTATGACCTTGAACTAACTTTGGGATGTAGCAGAGGGTCCTAGAACTTCTCAAAGCTTTATAAAAGAGAGATACTGAGCTAAGCCAGGCTTATCTGAGATACTGAATTGTACAGAAAGCAGTGTCAAATGATAAGTGATACAAGATCTTTTATTAATTACATTTATGGGTATATTATTGATATGTTTCTTCCAATATTACATAAAATTCCTAAAAATCTAATATGTCAGTCACAATTCTGGTTACTATGTTGTATGCTACAAAAATAATCAAATTTCCCTGTCATTTTCTGGTTATGGTAGACTTTCATCAGATTTTTAACCATAGCTATTCTCTTTCATCCACAGTTATGATTCTTCTCTAAAAGCATTTGCAATGAGATTCATGAAAAAGACTCTAATAAGTACTCTTAAAGATTCCTAGTAACAAAGATCAATGGACTAACATTTTTTTCAGCACCGTAATGAAGAAATTGATGAATTCATGAACTACTAATCAACATCAAGCAGAACAAAAATTAATTACATGAGATTAAGAAATGAATGAATGTCTTCTTCTTTTTAATTTTTATTTTGAGATGGGAGTTTCGCTTTTGTTGCCAAGGCTGGAGTGCAATTGCGCAATCTCGGCTCACTGCAACCTCCGCCTCCCGGGTTCAAGCGATTCTCCTGCCTCAGCCTCCCACGTAGCTTAGATTACAGGCATGTGCCACTATACCCAGCTAATTTTGTATTTTTAGTAGAGACGGAGTTTCTCCATGTTGGTCAGGCTGGTCTTCAACTCCAGACCTCAGGTGATCTGCCCACCTCAGCCTCACAAAGTGCTGGGATTACAGGCACGAGCTATGGCACCTGGTCTTGAAGGTAATGTTTTTATGACTTTTATTTGAAACATTGTCGGTTTTTTTTTTTTTGAGGTGGAGTATTGCTCTGTTGATCAGGGTGGAGTGCAGTGGCACGATCTCAGCTCACTGCAACCTCAGCCTCTGGAGTAGCTGGGATTATAGGTGTCTGCCACCACTCTGGGTAATTTTTGTATTTTTAGCAAAGACAGTGTTTCACCATGTTGGCCAGGCTGGTCTCGAACCCCTGACCTCAGGTGATCTGTTCCCCTAAGCCTCCCAAAGTGCTGGGATTATAGGCATGAGCCACCGCGCCTGGCGAGGTTCTTTATTTAAATATTTTGCTTTCTAGATTTAAGGAAAACTTTTCTTTCTCTTAAGCTACTTATTTACAGTAATTTGGTATACTTTTGTGAACAAATGTGGAAACATTTTTTTGTCCCTATCTGACTCCTCTAAAATTTAGAAACTATCCATGAGTATTCTTATTTTTTTATGGCAAGAATTATTTACATAAGTTTAATAAAATTTGCTCTCTCTTTATAACAGGATGTAGTTGGAAACATTGGTTATATATATTACTAAGGCTTTCACTAGAGCATCATATTTGAGAATGTGCATGTAAGGCCTGGCTTCAAGGGTTCCCAGCATTACAGTGAATAAGGCTGTTAATACATCTGTTCTTAGATTATAGCCCTGAGCATTGTCTTTGAGTTCCTGTTATATACTGGTAGACTGAACTAAATCTCAAATTCTTCTAGATTCCTCCAATCTTACTTTCTTCCATGAAATTACTAAAAACACGAACTGCTCTGTTCCTGAAATCCTAAAAGCTAAAACTAGATCAATTTTAAGGGGCAAGTCTCACGGCTGATGACGGGTCATATAGAAAGTTCACCAAACCATCCAGTGCCATAACCAGAGACATTCACAACTGCAAACCAGGACAATAAGTTGGCATTTTCATGCTGCCGACAGCTGCTTCCCTAGATGTTAAAACAAGACTACAGAATCAGACTCCTACTCCTCTTAATCCTAGCTTTTCCACTTGGCAGGATAACGGTGTAACTGAAATTTCACAATCAGCAGCTTCTGTTGGTAACTTGACAGAAACTGGTTTAAGGGATCCTTTAGTCCATCTAGTGGGTGACCTTGGCAACATCCCTAATACAATTGTTGCTCTCTCTCTGCTTTAACTCCACCTAGTCATGGGATCCTAGATGATAAAATTGGTCTATATTATCTATTAGTTAAATAGGGAAATTTCTGTGCTGCTGCTAATACTTTATGCTGTACCTAGATAAAGACCTTTGAGAAAGTTGAGACCCATATATGCAAAATAAGAAAACAGGTCACATGGTTACAAAATGTGTCACCTAGTTATCCATGGTCATCTGATTTATTCAATTGATTCAAAAGTTCAATTGAACCTTGAAGCCTAGGTTCATGGCTGAAAACTATTACACAAACTGAGATTATCATCTTACTTTGTATTTTTCTTTTTAAACTTTGTAGCTATTACTTGTTAAAATTCTGCCAAACTACAACTCCTAACAGAATAATGCTGGCCCAGCACTTTGAGGTGATAGGAAACACCTATGGAACTGATTAAATTAAACTTAATAATTAACTCCAGGTAAACTTAGCTTGAGAGCCACTCCCTCCAAACCTCCCTTGTTGCTCAAATGTGGCTAAAAGAGTTTGACACTGACTCCTAGTGGTCAATGACTCCCTCCAACATGAAATCAGACCAACAATCCAGGATAGGTCCATCCTGGTACTGAGGGATATCAAAACTGAACTATTGGCAGGCACAGTGGCTCACGCCTGTAATCCCAGAGCTTTGGGAGGCCGAGGTGGGTGGATCACTTGAGGTCAGGAGTTCGAGACTAGCCTGGCCAACATTGCAAAACCCTGTCTCTACTAAAAATATGAAAAAATTCTCTAGTAGTATCTTGCCCCTAGACACATAATCGTCATATTCACCAAGTTGAAATGAAGGAAAAAATATTAAGGGCAGCCAGAAAGAAAGGTCAGGTAACCCACAAAGGGAAGCCCATCAGCCTAACAGCAGATCTCTCTACAGAAACCCTACAAACCAGAAGAGAGTGGGGGCCAATATTCAACATTCTTAATGAAAATAATTTTCAACCCAGAATTTCATATCCAGCCAGACTACGCTTCATAAGCGAAGGAGAAATAAAATCCTTTACAGACAGGCAAATGCTGAGAGATTTTGTCACCACCAGGCCTGCCTTACAAGAGCTCCTGAAGGAAGCACTAAATATGGAAAGGAAAAACTGGTACCAGCCATTGCAAAAACATACCAAATTGTTTTTGTTTTGTTTTTGAGACAGAGTCTTGCTCTGTCGCCAGGCTGGAGTGCAGTGGCACAATCTTGGCTCACTGTAATCTCCACCTCCCAGGTTCAAGCCATTCTCCTGTCTCAGCCTCCCGAGTAGCTGGGACTACAGGAGCACGCCACCACACCCAGCTAATATGTGTATTTTTAGTAAAGACAAGGTTTCACCATGTTGCCAGATGGTCTCGATCTCCTAACCTTGTGATCTGCCCACCTCGGCCTCCAAAAGTGCTGGGATTACACGGGTGAGCCACCATGCCTGGCCAAACATACCAAATTGTAAAGACCATCGACACTATGAAGAAACTACATCAACTAATGGGCAAAACGACCAGCTAGCATCATAATGACAGGATCAAATTCACACATAATATTAACCTTAAATGTAAACGGGCTAAATGCCCCAATTCAAAGACACAGACTGGCAAATTGGATAGAGTCAAGACCCATTGGTGTGCTGTATTCAGTAGACCCATTTCATGGGCAAAGACACACATAGGCTCAAAATAAAGGGATAGAGGAATAAATTACCAACCAAATGTAAAGCAAAAAAAAAAAAAAAAACTCAGAGGTTGCAATGCTAGTCTCTAATAAAACAGACTTTAAACCAACAAAGATCAAAAAAGACAAAAAAGGGCATTACATAATGGTAAAGGTATCAATGCAACGAGAAGGGCTAACTATCCTAAATATACATGCGCCCAATACAGGAGCACCCAGATTCATAAAGCAAGTTCTTAGAGACTTACAAAGAGACTTAGACTCCCACACAATAATAGTGGGAGACTTTAACACCCCACTGTCAATATTAGACAGATCAACGAGACAGAAAATTAACAAGGATATTCAGGACTTGAACTCAGTTCTGGAACAAGCAGACCTAAGAGACATCTGCAGAACTCTCCACCCCGAATCAACAGAATATACATTCTTCTCAGCACCACATCACACTTATTCTAAAATTGGCCACATAATTGGGAGTAAAACACTCCTCAGTAAATGCAAGAGAATGGAAATCATAGTCTCTCAGACCACAGTGCAATCAAATTAGAACTCAGGATTAAGAAACTCACTCAATATCGCACAACTACATGGAAACTGCACAACCTTCTCCTGAATAGCAAAATGAAGTAATTTATAATGAAATGAAGGCAGAAATAAATAAGTTCTTTGAAACCAATGAGAACAAAGACATAATGTACCAGAATCTCTGGGACCCAGCTAAAGCAGTGTTTAGAGGGAAATTTATAGCACTAAATGCCCACAGGAGAAAGCGGGAAAGATCTAAAATTGATACCCTAACCTCACAATTAAAAGAACTAGAGAAGTAAGAGCAAACAAATTTAAAAGCTAGCAGAAGACAAGAAATAACTAAGATCAGAGCAGAACTGAAGGAGGTAAAGACATGAAAAACTCTTCAAAAAAATCAATGAATCCAGGAGCGGTTTTTGTTTTGTTTTGTTTTGTTTTTTATTTTGAGACGGAATCTTGCTCTGTTGCTCAGGCTGGAGTGCAGTGGTGCTATCTCAGCTCACTGCAAGCTCCACTTCCTGGGTTCACACCATTCTCCTGCCTCAGCCTCCTGAGTAGACTATAGGCATCCGCCACCATGCCCAGCTAATTTTGTTTTTGTATTTTTAGTAGAGATGGGGTTTCACCGTATTAGCTAGGATGGTCTTGATTTCCTGACCTTGTGATCTTCCCACCTCAGCCTCCCAAAGTGCTGGGATTATAGGCGTGAGCCACCATGTCCGGCCAGGAGCTGTTTTTTTGAAAAGATTAACAAAATAGATACACCGCTAGCCAGATAAAGAAGAAAAGAGAGAAGAATCAAATACACACAGTAAAACATGATAAAGGGGATATCACCACTGATCTCACAGAAATACATACTACCATCAGAGAAGACTACACACACCTCTACACCAATACACTAGAAAATCTAGAAGAAATGGATAATTTCCTGGACACATACACCCTCCCAAGACTAAACCAGGAAGAAGCTGAATCCTGGAATAGACCAATAACAAGTTCTGAAATTGAGGCAGTAATTAATAGCCTACCAACCAAAAAAAGCCCAAGACCAGACGGATTCACAGCCAAATTCTACCAGAGGCACAAAGAGGAGCTGGTACCATTCCTTCTGAAACTATCCCAATCAATAGAAAACGATGGACTCCTCCCTAACTCATTTTATGAGGCCAGCATCATCCTGATACCAAAACCTGGCAGAGAAACAATAAAAAAATTTCAGGCCATTATCCCTGATGAACATTAATGTGAAAATCCTCAATAAAATACTGGCAAACTGAATCCAGCAGCACATCAAAAAGCTTATCCACCATAATCAAATTGGCTTCATCCCTGGGATGCAAGGCTGGATCAACATATGCAAATCAATAAATGTAATCCATCACATAAACAGAACCAATGACAGAAACCACATGATTATCTCAATAGATGCAGAAAAGGCCTTTGATAAAATTCAACACCCCTTCATGCTAAAAACTCTCAATGAATTCAGTATTGATGAAACGTATCTCAAAATAATAGGAGCTATTTATGACAAACCCACAGCTAATATCATACTGAATGGACAAAAACTAGAAGCATTCCCTTTGAAAACCAGCACAAGACAAGGATGCCCTCTCTCACCACTCCTATTCAACATCGTGTTGGAAGTTCTGGCCAGGGGAATCAGGCAGGAGAAAGAAATAAAGGGTATTCAATTAGGAAGAGAGGAAGTCAAACTGTCTCTGTTTGCGGATGATATGATTGTATACTCAGAAACCTGTCTCAGCCTAAAATCTCCTGAAGCTGATAAGCAACTTCAGCAAAGTCTCAGGATACAAAACAAATGTGCAAAAATTACAAGCATTCCTATACACCAATAGTAGACAAACAGAGAGCCAAATCATGAGTGAACTCCCATTCACAATTGCTACTAAAAGAATAAAATACCTAGGAATACAATTTACAAGGGCTGTGAAGGACCTCTTCAAGGAGAACTACAAACCACTGCTCAAAGAAATAAGAGAAGACACAAACAAATGGAAAAACATTCCATGCTCAAGGATAGGAAGAATCAATATCGTGAAAATGGCCATATTGCCCAAAGTAATTTATAGATTCAGTGCTATCCCCATCAAGCTACCATTGACTTTCTTCACACAATTAGAAAAAACTACTTTAAAGTTCATATGCAACCAAAAAAGAGCCTGTATAGCCAAGACAATCCTAAGCAAAAAGAACAAAGCTGGAGGCATCATGTTACCTGACTTCAAACTATACTACAAGGCTACAGTAACCAAAACAGGATGGTCCTGGTACCAAAACAGATATATAGACCAACGGAACAGAACAGAGGCCAGAAATAATGCCACACATCTACAACCATCTGATCTTTGACAAACCTGACAAAAATAAGCAAGGGGGAAAGAATTCCCTATTTAATAAATGGTGTTGGGAAACGGGCTGGCCATATGCAAAAAACTGAAACTGGGCCTCTTCCTTACACCTTATACAAAAATTAACTGAAGATGGATTAAAATACATCTTAAATGTAAAACCTAAAACTATAAAAACCCTAGAAGAAAACCTAGGTAATACCATTCACGACATAGGCATGGGCAAAGAATTCACGATTAATACACCAAAAGCAATGGCAACAAAAGCCAAAATTGACAAATGGGATCTAATTAAACTAAAGAGCTTCTGCACAGCAAAAGAAACTATCATCAGAGCGAACAGGTAACCTACAGAATAGGAGAAAATCTTTGTAATCTATCCAACTGACAAAGGGCTAATATCCAGAATCTACAAGTAACTTACACAAGTTTACAAGAAAAAAACAAACAATCCCATCAAAAAGTGGGTGAAAGATATAAACAAACACTTCTCAAAGGAAGACATTTATGTGGCCCACAAACATACAAAAAAAAGCTCATAATTACTGGTCATTACAGAAATGCAAATCAAAACCACAATGATACACCATCTCACACCAATTAGAATGGCATCATTAAAAAATCAGGAACCAACAGATGCTGGAAAGGATGTGGAGAAACAGGAACACTTTTAAACTGTTGTTGGGAGTGTAAATGAGTTCAACCATTGTGGAAGATAGTGTGGTGATTCCTCAAGGATCTAGAACCAGAAATACCATTTGACCCAGCAATCCCATTACTGGGTACATAACCAAAAGATTATAGATCATTCTACTATAAAGACACATGCACATGTATGTTTATTGCAGCACTATTCACAATAGCAAAGACTTGGAATGAACCCAAATGCCCATCAATGATAGACTGAATAAAGAAAATGTGGCACATATACACCATAGAATACTATGCAGCCATAAAAAAGGATGAGTTCATGTCCTTTGGAGGGACATGGATGAAGCTGGAAACCATCATTTTCAGTAAACTAACACAGGAACAGAAAACCAAACACTGCATGTTCTTGCTCATAAGTGGGAGGTGAACAATGAGAACACATGGACACAGGGAGGGGAACATCACATACCGCGGCCTATTGTGGGGTGGGGGGCTAGGGGAGGGAAAGCATTAGGAGAAATACCTAATGTAGATGATGGGTTGATGGGTGCAGCAAACCACCATGGCACGTGTATACCTATGTAACAAACCTGCACGTTCTGCACACATATCCCAGAACTTAAAAGTATAATAATAAAAAATTAAAAATTAGCTAGGCATGGTGGCGCTTGCCTGTAATCCCAGCTACTCGGGAGGCTGAGTGGGAAAATCACTTGAACCCGGGAGGCGGAGGTTGCAGTGACCCGAGATCACTTTGCCTGGGTGGCAGAGTGAGATCTCAAAAAAAGCAAAAAACAAAAAAACCAAAAAACCCCAAAACACACACAAAAACCTAACTATTATACAAGCTGATTGGTGATGTTTTTGGGAAAACATCTAGATCAAATGAGGGAAATGTGAGTTGTTAGTATCAAAATGGAGTCACTTGTGTTACAAAAAAGAAAGAAAGAAAGAAAGAAAAACCTTGAAAAACAGAGCTAGGGAAGGCCATGAAGGGAAGATTATTATGCACAAATGCCTGATAAGAAGTACCACAAAAGGCTCTGCAAAAAACACAACCTTGCAGAAAAAAATACTTCCATGAGGATGTCTGCCCAGCAACTGCCTGCCTGACCTTGGACTGGAGCCACCCTTGTTATTAATCCTTGTAGATAAGGATAATTATTTCTAAACAATTATGTAATCCTCCTCATTTTTTCCTTTAAAAGCTTTTGCCTTTGTTTACCTCCCTGAATACATACATAGTTTATTATGGCTCACATACTCCTGTTACAATGCCATTCCTGAATAAATATAACTTTCTTTTTAGAGAGTCGCTGTCTGTTACTTAGATTGATATAAGCATGACAACTAAGAAATCATAAAGAAAAGGAGTGGTAGAATTGACTATATAAAAATGCAAGACTTCTGTAATTAAACAAAAACAAAATCAAAAGTTTAAAGAAAATCGTAACATGTATGACAGGAGGCTATATTAGTTTCCTAGTAAAAATTACCAGAAACTAGGTGGATTTAAGCAACAGAAATCTATCCTCTTGCAGTTCTGGAGGCTAAAGGTCTGAAATCAAGGTGTCGATAGAGCCATGTTCTCTTGAAGGCCCCAGGGAAGAATCTGTCTCACGCCTTTTTCTTAGCTCCTGACGTCACCAGCAGTCCTCGGTGTTCCTTGGCTTGCAGCTGCATAACTTCAGTTTCTGCTTCCACTGTCACACGGCGTTCTTCCCGTGTCTTCACGTGTTCTTCTCATAAGGACAGCAGTCATGTTGGATTAAGGGTTCACCCTACTTGGCACGACCTCATCTTCACTGATTATATCTGCCAATGACTCTGTTTCTAAATAAGGTCATTATCTGAGGTAGTGAGGGATTAGAACTTCAGCACATCTTCTTGGGAGATACAATTCCACCAACACCAGTCTTTAATACATGAGTAGATTTTACAAATGAGTAAGAAATGTTGGCAGGGTGCGGTGGCTCACGCCTGTAATCCCAGCACTTTGGGAGGCCGAGGCGGGTGGATCACTTGAGGTCAGGAGTTTGAGACCAGCCTGACCAACACAGTAAAACCCCGTCTCTACTAAAAATACAGAATTAGCTGGGTATGGTGGCGCATGCCTGTAATTCCAGCTACTTGGGAGGCTGAGGCAGGAGAATTGCTTGAGCCACGGAAGTGGAGGTTGCAGTGAGTTAAGATCACGCCATTGCACTCCAGCCTGGGCAACAAGAGTAAAACTCCGTCTCAAAAAAAAAAAAAAAAAAAAAAAAGAAACATTAAAACACCCCAACAGAAAAACGGGCAAACGACAAGCATAGGGAATTTGCACACACACCCTATGTGTTTCCAATAAACATAAGCAAGATGTCTGGCTGTACTATATGTGAGCACACTCCCTTATCTCCAACCTCACTAGTTGCTCTTCCTCCCTTGGGCTATGCACTATGTTACCTTGGGCTAGGTCCTGGATGCTCTTCCTCTTGTCGCCTCAACCTAGATAATTTTATCCAGGTCAATGACTTTACCATAACCTATATGCTAATAAGACTGGCCGGGCACGGTGGCTCACGCCTGTAATCCCAGCACTTCGGGAGGCCGAGACGGGCGGATCACAAGGTCAGGAGATCGAGACCATCCTGGCTAACACGGTGAAACCCCGTCTCTACTAAAAGTACAAAAAACTAGCCGGGCGAGGTGGCGGGCACCTGTAGTCCCAGCTACTCGAGAGGCTGAGGCAGGAGAATGGCGTAAACCCAGGAGGCGGAGCTCGTAGTGAGCCGAGTTGGCGCCACTGCACTCCAGCCTGGGCGACAGAGCAAAGACTCCGTCTCAAAAAAAAAAAAAAAAAAGACTAAATTTGTGTCTCTAGTCAGGACTTTTCTTTTGAGCTCTAAACTCAGTACAAATGTTATACTTGGCATCTCCAGTTGGCTATTCCACAGGCATCATGAGTTTTATACCTTCAAAACAGAACTCTTGAATCTTTCCTCTAACCCTGTTCCTCCCAAGTCTGTTTCATTTCAATGCATGACACCAACATGCATTCAGTTGCTTCAGAACTCAGGGCATCCTTCTTAATTCCTTCCTTTCCCCCTGTCATCCACATCCAAGTTATCAGGACCTGTTGATTTTATTCACTATATATCTACATCCCTCCACTCTCCCAGTCTGTACCACCACTCCAGTCCAAGCTACAATTATTTCTGACCTGGACTACTATAGCCAACCTTCTAACTGATCTCCCTAATTTCACTCTTCCCCTCTTACAGTGGGGCGACTACCGACTACACTTCTGGTTTGTTTGGGACAGTTCCAGTTTTCACCTGTTGCTTGACATCCTGGTCCAGTTAGCATCCCTTTTCATTTGCAGAAGTTTCCCATTTGGATGATAAATTATATGGTCTCCCTACCTTACCATCTTTTCTTTTCACAGTAGCTAAAGTCATCTCTAAAAAATGTGGATCAAGGCCAGATCCGGTGGTTCACGCCTGTAATCCCAGCACTTTGGGAGGCCGAGGTGGGTGGATCATGGGGTCAGGAGATCTAGAGTATCCTGGCCAACATGGTGAAATTCCATCTCTACTAAAATACGAAAAGTAGTCAAGCGTGGTGGCGCGCTTGTAGTCCCGGCTACTCAGGAGGCTGAGGCGGGGGAAATCGCTTGAACCTGGGAAGTGGAGGTTACAGTGAGCCGCTCCACAGCACTCCAGCCTGGGCAACGCAACAGAGCAAGACTCCGTCTCAAAAAAAAAAAAAAAAAAAAAGTAAATGAAATCATGTCACTGTTCTGCTTAAACCTTCAAAGATTTCTTACTGTATTACAATAAAATCCAAATTCCTTATTGTGGTCTCCAAAGCCCTATAACCTAACCTAGCTACTTCTCATCTCTTCTGACTCTGTCCATCAGTTACATTCCAGCCTCACTGGCTTTCCATTCTTCCAGTAAGTCATTCCTTACCGGAACACTTATTCCTGCCTCCAAGCCTTTGCTTTTGCTGTTCCCTTTGACAATGCCTTATTCGTCTAGATCTCATAGCTGATTTGTTGTCATTTTAGTCTCATATCAAATATTAACTCTTCAGAGAGGCCTTCTCTGAAAACACAATCAAATGTTCCCAATCCCACCAAAGTTACCCTCTATTATACTGTTCTCTTATTTGTTAGTTTGTTTACTGCCTATCTTTCCACAGCAGAATGTAGTTCCATTATCATCTTGTTCACCTCTGGTTCCCAGGGTTACAGCATAGGCTCAATAAATACTTATTGAATAAATGAATCATAATCGATGAAAAAAATTAAAAATAATGACATCTTATGGAATCTGGCTATCAAACAGCAAAGATTAAAAGAACAAAAATACCTTATTTTTTTTCCTAACACTCTGTATTATCACCTGACATTATATTTATGGAGTTGTTTACTATTTGTCTCTCCTCAGTAAAATGAAATCTCCATGAGGGCAGGGACTTGGTTTTCACAGATGTATTCCCAGCACCTCTAAGAGTGCCTGGTATATAATAAGTGTTCAATAAATATTTATGGAATAACTTAACAATACCTGGGGTGACTAGGAAGCAGAGAAAGGGATATGCTTGGCCATATACCACTGGTAAGAATATTAATGCACAATTTCTGTAGGAAATTTGGCAATACAGTTGACTCCGGAACAACACAGGTTTGAACTTCATGGGTCCACTTACAAGAGAGTTTTTTCAAGAAATATATTGGAAAATTTTTTGGATTTCTAACAATTTGAAAAACTCACAGGCGAACTCCATAGCCTATAAAATGGAAAAAAACTAAGCAAAAGATATGTCCTGAATGCATAAAATACATGTAGATACTAGGCTATTCTATCCATTTACTACCATAAAGTCAACACAAATATACAAAGTTAAACTTTATCAAAATTTATGCACACAATCACTTACTGACCATACATGGTGACCTTTGCAGTTGACAGAAATGTAAAGATGCAATATTAAATCACATCTTTAAATTTATTTTTTATTTTCTTAATTTGTATCACAACTGCATAAAATTAACCATAGAATACACTGTACTACTGTGATAATACTGTACTACTACCACAGACATCTCCTGCTGCTGTGGTGGTGAGCTCAAGTGTGGTGAGTATCCACTTAAAATGCCATGTGACACTAATCAATTTCTGCATTACTTTCCACTAAACTGTATATTACAGTAAAAAGTGTTCTCTCCTGGGGTTTTTTTTTTCCACTTTTTTTTTTTTTTAAAATCATGTGTAGGGTAATATCGTAAACCTTGAATAACACCATGAAACCCATACAAAATGCTACTAGTGAGGCTGGATGTGCTCCCAGGAAGCAGAGAAAAGTCAAGACATCATAAGGAAAATTGAATTGCTTGAGATGCACCATAGATAGAGGTCTGCAGCTGTGGTTGTCCACTATTTCAGGCAGATGATTTATCTTGGAAACAGACGATGTAAACTTATGGTATTGACAAATACAGTATAGTACTGTAAATGTATTTTATCTTCCTTATGATCTTAACATTTTTCTCTCGCTTATTTTATCATAAGAGTACATATAACATACAAAACATGAGTGAACTGACTGCTTATGTTATTGGTAAGGCTTCCAGTCAACAGTAGGCTACTGGTAGTTAAGCTTTCCAGGAGTCAAATATTATATGTAAATTTTCAACTGCACGGGGGGTTAGCAACCCTAACCCCCATGTTATTCAAGGGTTAGCTACATATATCAAAAGTAGGGCATACCTTTTGACTCAGCAATCTAACTTCTAAGAGGAATTTAATAAACAAATGAACAAGAGTATAAAGATTATGAAGGAATTTTTCACTGGGTTCTTAGAGAAAATTTAGAAACGAAGGCATAATATCCATTAAGAGGAGGTCATAAAAACATGTATGGGGAGGACACATAGGTATGTATGTATTCACATGTGCATTCACAAGTAAACATTTGCATAGACATACATCAAAATGTTAACATTGGTTATCTTTGGATGGTGAGATTATGGGCAATTTTAATTTTCTTCTTTATACATTTATAAAAATTGTATAATTAGTTCAACAAAATTAACTATCTGAAAATATTCTGCTTTTATAAGTAAAAAACCAAAAACCCCCAAACTAAAAAGCCACAATAAACACAGAAACACACCTCATCAACTAAGTGAAGACTAAAGCCCGGGTTAAGAATAAAGAGTTCAGAAATGTCAACTTCATTATTAGATATGGCTTTCTTAAGTTCAAGCAAGTTACTTTCCCTTAGTCAATATTTATTTAAAAAAAAAAAAAAAAGAAAGATGTGAAAGTTGCTTCTTTTATCTCATTGCCTGTGAAGCTCAAGAGGGACAGGCCTGGGCTTAGAAACAACACAAAAAGTGGCAAAAGCTATCATTTATATGAGACCCTTTCCTTGCATTTGTCTCATTAAAAATTTAAAACCATCCTGCTAGGTAGGCATTAATGTTCTCAGGCTCAAAAGCTGAGAGCTGACAGAACTTTCCAAAACTCAAATAGTTGAGTTTCAGTTATGCTATGTTGGGGATATTGATTCAGAAGCCTCTCTGACCTCAGAGCCGTCAGGAAAAGCTACAGAAAAAAGGGCACTTGTAGACTTTATAACCTTGTAAGTCTCTCAATGCCTCTGATCTTTTACATGGTTATCATACCACCCTTATCTAACTTGCAAAAAAGATAAAACAAGAATAAGCTTGGAACTTTTAGAGAGCTGGAATAAGTATCTGGAGAAGCATGATTTAAATTGGGTACTGCTCTCTGGAACGTGCCCTTCATTTCGATTCAACTCAAAGGCTCCAGATCAAAATGCTTGCTTGAGTGGTCACAAGGGAGAGGAACAGTGAGAGAGCACACCCATGTACGTGTGTGAAAGACCACAAAAGACTAGGATAACGATGGCATCCGACCACTGAAGAGAGAAGCTGGACCAGAACGAGGGAAAATGGACAACACTTGGGAGGAAAGGAAGCAAGTGAGAAGGACAAAGTTAAACAGGCACTGAGAGAAGGGGCTAGAGGAATGAGGAGGAACTAGGAGGAAAGCAGTATTTTTTTCCTTCCACCTTTTCTCTCTCTACTCTTTTCCTTGATGATCTCAGTCACTATTAGGCCTTCAATACTCCTTTCTGTTTGCATGACTTCCAAATATCTCCACTCTTGCCTTTTCTCCAACTACTGAGCTGGCCACATCCATCTACATTTCCTATTAACACTGTAAATCCAACAGGTCCCACCTGAATTCAGCATCTCCTTCATCCCAAGCCTGCTGCTACTTTTATATGCACTTCTCTTATACTTGTCAAACATCCATCTAACCCATTCTCTCTCCCCATATTCTTTCAATCGTTCCTTCATCCAACAAATATTTATTGTGCATCATTATGTCCGCTACATTCAGCGACAGCCCTAGATATACCCATTCACTCATGAAGTCGGGTCATTTCTGTCTTGGAAATCTCTTCTGACTACTTCATGAGCTGCCTAACTCAACTAAATTTGTTACTAAGACGTACTGAGAATCCCTCTTGCTTGAAAAATAATATATATTAACTAGTTTTGTACGCTATTCATTCTATAGTGATCGTCTAGCACTTGGCACTGTACCTCGGGCACAGAAACCCAATGGAGGTTTAGGGACTGTAAACTAGCTGGAAAGGGAACAGGGGCCGCAGAAGCTAGGAAACGTCTTGAAGGAGTATTTGCATAGGAAGCATGGTAAACTGTATGATCTATACACATAACATCAGCTTGATAATCCTTGTGTTTCCGGGGGATGGCTCTGGGAGGCTGGGGAGATCGCTGGAAGCCTTCTGAGAGAAAAGCTCCACCTCCCACCCCTTGAGAAGGTCCTCAGTAACCACCTGATGAATGTATCACCTTATGAGGGGACCATGGATGTTGTGTTCGCCGTTGTAGCCCCAGCCCCTGCAACATCGGTCCATAGTAGGGATTCAATCAACATCTATGCAGGATTCTCCAAAGGCAGATAATTCACCACCTCATGAATGAGAAAAATGAAAGGGTTCTGGGGGAAGCAGAAACAGTGCGCGAGGTTTCCTTCTCTGTTCCTTCAGGGCTTGGTACGGGGTCATTGCTTGCTGAGGAAATAAATCGCCCTTCTGCACAACTTCAAAATCGGGCCCCTCGCTCTGCAGTCAGGCCCTGGAGCGCGGCCACCATCTGGCCCAGGCCCGCGCTTCTCTCCCTCCCAGCCTGGGCTCCTGTTACCTCCCTGCACGCATCTGTGCCCACCACAGACCCAACAATTACGGGCTCCCGCTTTCCTGCCTCAGCCAGGGCCAGTACACTCGAGCCCCCACGTCCCGCCGAGGCTCTGAGGACGCCCGCGGCCCCGGCCTGAGACCCCGGCCCCTGCAGCAGGCGCGCCAGGAGCTCGTCCATGTGCTCGCCCGCTTTCCAGCCGCAGTCCTCTCGGGCTTCAGCGTTGATCCCGGGAGGCCCGGCCGCCCGTGTCCCTGCCCCGGCCCGCCGCGCTCCCCGGGGCCCGAGAGGCCCGGAAGGAGGTAAGGCGGGAAGTGGCTGCAGCTGTGAGGAGCAAGGGGGTGGGAAGGGGGCGGCGGGCCCAGCAGAGGGTTGCGAAGACGCGCGCCCCCAGACGAGGCGACGCTCACTCACCACGGTCCGGCGGGGCAGGGCGCCGGGGGTCCGCGACAGGGCCCGGCGCAGCCTCCGCGACCGGCCCGGGCGGGCGCCCCCGGAGCTCTCGGAGCCGCTGTCGTCGGAGATCACGATGAAGTCCTCCATGGCTGCGGGCCCCGACCGAGCCAGCGCGCGGGCGGCCGGCGACCCAGGCAGCGGCGGCGGCGGCGGCGACTTCGGTTCCTGCTTCTGAGGTGGCGGCGGCGGCAGCGACAACCCGGGCCATCACCACGCCGGCCCCGCCCCGAGCCCCGCCCCGCCCCGCCCCGCCGGGCTGCCAAGCCCCGCCCACCGGCGGCGGGCTGCTGGGGTCAGGGCCGGGGTCGCTGTGCTTCGCGGCGGCGCGGGTCCTCCCTTCCCCAGGAGAGAGAGAGAGAAAAAAGAAAAATGGAGTCGCCACTGGCTTCGGCCGGTGTTGGGGGCAGGCGTACGAGACCCCGAGGCCGCGGGGACTTCCCCACCTGCTTCCAACTGACGTGAGGCGCGCCCAGCCCCAACCTAGCCCAGGTGTGAAGCTCCTCCCGGACCGAGAGGGCCTTGACTGAGGGGGCAGGGAGAGGAGTCCTGGCCCCCGAGTGACGGAGGGTGGGTGACCTGGATTCTGGCCGAGCTAGGGGAGACAGACCCCACTTTTTGGTGCAGATGCGCAAGTGTATCTGTAGGATAAATGCCTGAAAGTGGACTTACTGGTGCAAATGCCATGTTTTTGTAGTTTTGATAAATGATGCCAAATTATCCTCCTAAATTGTACCAGTTTTGCGGTTTCACTAACACTATGTGTCTCTCAGGAGTTTAAACTGAGATTTAGAGCAGGAGTGTCCCATCTTTTGGCTTCCCCGGGAAGAAGAATTGCCTTGGGCCATACATAAAATACACTAATGATAGCTGATGACCTAAAGGAAAAGAGTTGCGGCGGGGGGGAATCTCATAATGTTTTAATGGGCCGCTTGCGACTCAGGCAAGGGGTTAAACAAGCTTGGCGTAGACAGTTGTTCAGTTGGTATGAGGATCAGAAGCTGAAAAGGTGCACAAAAGAAGCCATGAAGCAGCAGAGGCCACGAATAATTAGACGTTGTGAATAGCAGAAGTTATAAAGGTGAAAAAGGTTGTCACTAGTGGAGGAATCGGTGGGTAGTTGGCTGCTTGTAGGGCAGGACCATTAAAATCAAGATAGGACCTATTGGTACACTAAATGTGGGGTATTGACAAAATTCTGCTGCTCAGGCTCCAACAATTTTGCCAAATATGTTAACAGATCCAAAGAATATGTGTTTAATAGGAGGGGGATTTGTTCCCAAAGGAATGGTTATCAGGTCTCTCTAAATACTGTCTAATGCAGTGTTTTTCACACTTTAGTGAGTATCAGAATCACCCAGAGTGTTTGTTAAAACAGATTGCGGCCAGGTGCGGTGGCTCACGCCTGTAATCTCAGCACTCTGGGAGGCCGAGGTGGGTGGATAACTTGAGGTCAGGAGTTCGAGACCAGCCTGGCCCACCTCATCTCTACTAAAAATACAAAAATTAGCTAGGCATGGTGGCAGACACCTGTAATCCCAGCTACTTGGGAAGCTGAGGCAGGAGAATTGCTTGAACGCAGGAGGCGGAGGTTGCAGTGAGCTAAGATCGCGCCATTGGACTCCAACCTGGGGGACACAGCGAGACTCCATCTCAAAAACAAAAACAAAAACAAGCAGCAAAACACAGAGCGCTGGGTTGCTGGTATGGTTTGGATCTGTGTCCCTGCACAAGTCTCATGTTGAATTGTAAGCTCCAATATTAGAGGTGGGGCCTGGTGGGAGGTGATGGGATCATGGGGGTGGTTTCTTATGAATAGTTTAGTACCATCCCTTTGGTACTGTCCTTGTGATAATGAGTTCTCTTGAGATCTGGTTGTTTAAAAGTGTGTGGCACCTCCCATCTCGCTCCTTTCCCCATGTTACCTCCACTCCCTCTTTGCCTTCCGCCTTGATAGTAAGCTTTCTGAGACCTCCCCAGAAGCAGATGCTACTGTGCTTCCTGTACTGCTTGCAGAACCGTGAGCCAATTAAACCCCTTTTCTTTATAAATTACTCAGTCTCAGGTATTTCTTTACAGCAATTCGAGAATGAACTAACAATCACACATCAGATTTTCTGACTGAGAAAAAGAATTTTGGGGGTGGGGCCCTGAAATTTGCATTTCTAACAAGTGCCCAGGTGATGTTGATGCTGCTAGTCTGGGGACCACACTGTGAGAACCACTGGTCTGGTGGACAGGGAGTTTATGCCCAGCAGATTTCAGACATTCTGGTCCAATGGGTGAAGCCACCCTTATGAAAGGATTCATTAAGTTGTCTTCATCTAAAGCTATTAAACATTTAAGATTGTGGTCTCTCACACCTGTAATCCCAGCACTTTGGGAGGCCGAGTTGGGAGAATAGCTTGAGGCCAGGAGTTTGAGACTAGTCTGCGCAATATAGCAAGATCCTATCTCTACAAAAATAAAAACAAATTAGCCAGGTGTGGTGGCGCATGCCTGTAGTCCTAGCTATTCAGGCAGCTGAGGCAGGAGGATCCCTTGAGCCCAGGAGGTAGAGGCTGCAGTGAGCTATGGTAGTGCCACTGCACTCCAGTCAGGGCAATAGGGTGAGACCCTGTCTCAATAAAACAAAATGAAACAAAATACACAACCATTTAGTTTGTTTAACTACCTGTTTGCTGAAACACTGTCTTCTCTAAGTTTCTGTGATGCTGTACTTCTCTCACCACTTTTTTTTAAGTCTCCTTAGCTGACTCCTATTTCCCTACTCACTCCTTAAACTCTTGATGTCCCTTAGAGTCCTGACATCGGCCACCTTTACACACTGGACCTCTCCCTATACAATCTCAACTATTCCCTGGCTTCAGTGATTGGTTTTATGCCAACGGCTGCCGTGAGTTTATCTCAGCCCAGCCCTCTCCTTAAAACTCCAGTTTATGCATCCAAACATCTGCTGAAGTTCGTAGGCCTCTCAGGTTGAATATGTCTAAAGCCAAACTCACCCTCATGCTCCCCACACCCACACAAAAGCCTGCTTTCTGTCTGTGTTCCCTGTCTTATGGTGATGGCTCCAGCAGCCAGCGATTGCTGAAGTGAAAAACCTGAGCACTGCACTTGATTTCTCCCCTTTCCTAAACAAGTCCTGTCTGTTTTACCTCCTACACACCTCCTGCATCCCTCTACTTCTTTTTTTTTTTTTTTTTTTTTTTTTGAGATGGAGTCTTACTTTGTCACCCAGGCTGGAGTGCAGTGGCGGGATCTCGGCTCACTGCAAGCTCCACCTCCTGGGTTCACGCCATTCTCCTGCCTCAGCCTCCCGAGTAGCTGGGACTACAGGCGCCTGCCACCACGCACGGCTAATTTTTTCATATTTTTAGTAGAGACAGGGTTTCACTGTGTTAGCCAGGATGGTCTCGATCTCCTGACCTCGTGATCCACCCATCTCGTCCTCCCAAAGTGCTGGGATTACAGGCTTGAGCCACCGCGCCTGGCCTCCTCTACTTCTTTTGGCCTCTCCTGCTGATTCTAGCCAAGCTCTGGCCTACTCTACTGTAGCAAGACACAAGAGTGTTCAGATTTTATCTTTCTCATCAACCATCCTGCCTGAAATACAGGAAACTCAGGACCCCTGGTGGTATAATATGAGAACACCTTAAAAGTATCCTGCCCTTACTTGGCAACCCAGGTGGGATGAATGCTGGCTCTGAAGTTGCCTTCCTTAAAACTATGAGTAATGTCACTTACGTTTGTGTGGCCATCCTGGATTTGTCTTGAAGTGCACCATTTACCCAAGACTTCCAAAATGATTGTATGTTTTGCAGAAATTTGTGTAGTTTTTTTAAGGTGGTACTTTTTCATAGACTCACTCCCCCCAAACCATACATTAGTCTCATGTAAAATGAGAGGCTAATGTAGTATTTTATGCAGCCAGTGAATACTGTATTTGGTGAGTACCTGCTAGATGCTAGGTATTATGTTAGGGGTCGGGGATAAAGCAGTGAGCAGGGCAGCTATTGCTTTTGTTCTCAAAGAGCTTAGCAGTTAAGGAAGTATCGCTAGTTGGTTAATGAAGAAAAAAATGTTTCTTTTCTTTTAAAATAATTTTTAATGAAAAATTTATACATGAAAAAATGTGTGAAGATGCAAATCAAAACCACATTGAGATCCTACTTTATACCCATTTAGGATGGCTATTTTTTTAAAAAACAGAAAACAAATTTGCTCAAGGATATGGAGAAATTGGAACCACTGTGTGTTGCTGGTAGGAATGTAAAATGGAGAAGCAGCTGTGAAAAATAGTTTGGCAGTTTCTCAAAAGTTAGACATAGAATTACCATATGATTCAACAATTCTACTCCTAGATATTTGCCCAGAAAAATGGAAAACGGGGACTCAAACAGGTACTTGTCTGCAAATCTTCACAGCAGCATTATTTGTAATAGCCAAAAGGTAGAAACAAGTATTCCTCAGTAGATGAATGGATTAGTTTTGGGGTGGGGGGAGGGGGGAGGGATAGCATTAGGAGATATACCTAATGTAAATGACGAGTTAATGGGTGCAGCACACCAACATGGCACATGTATACCTATGTAACAAACCTGCACGTTGTGCACATGTACCCTAGACCATAAAGTATAATAAAAACAAACAAAGAAATAGCAAAATAGGCAGAAAGTAATCATAGAGTCTGGATTTGCTCTATGACACTGGAATTGCTTAAAAAAAAAAAGTGGTATATACATATAATAGAATAATATATTCAGCCATAAAAAGGAATTAAATTCTGATAACATGCCACAACATGGATGAACCTTCAGAATATTATGCTAAGTGAAATAAGCCAGATACAAAAGGACGAATATACAATTCCATTTACATGAAGTACCTAGAATAGGCAAATTCACAGAGACAGGTAATGGAATAATGGTTTTCAGGGGTTGGGGATGGGGAGGATGGGGGGTTTTTGTTTAATGGGGAGAATGGGGAGTTCTTATTTAATGGGTATTGAGTTTCTGCTTGGGATGACAAAGAGTTCTGGAAATGGATGGTGGTGATGGTTGCACAACTTTGTGAATGAACTAATGCCACTGAATTGTACACTTAAAATGGTTATAATGGTAAATGTTGTGTTATGTCTATTTTACCAAAATAGAACGCACTATATGCATAGTTTTCTTTCATAAATTTTAAAAGCATTATAGACAAGGCTAAAGGCCCCTTTTGCCACCTCCCCCATCCAGATTCCCAATTTCCCTTTTTCAGTGCTATTATGTTTATTCCTCTAGAGCTGCTTCTATGTATTTACCTGAATTCATATGTACTTACTAAAATTACATGCATTTTTAGCTTTATGCAATTGCATATCTGCTCTGGTATTGAGTTGTTTTTTTTTTTTTTTTTGAGATGGAGTCTCACTCTGTCACCCAGGCTGCAGTGCAGTGGCACGATCTTGGCTCACCACAACCTCCTCCTCCCAGGTTCAAGTGATTCTCCTGCCTCAGCGTCCCAAGTAGCTGGAAGTAGCTGGGCATGCACGCCACCATGCCTGGCTAACTTTTGTATTTTTTTTCTTTAGTAGAGATGGGGTTTCACTATGTTGACCAGTCTGTTCTTGAACTCCTGACCTTGTGATCCACCTGCCTTGGCCTCCCAAAGTGCTGGGATTACAGGTGTGAGCCACCGCACCCGGCCTGCTGTAGAGATTTGAAACCGTCATTTGTGGTAAAAACACTCTAAATACAAAGCTTCCTGCCTTATTAATGGAGATATATATATATATATTTTGGTGGTGGTTATTTATCTTTAAAAGATTTTTTCTTTTTTCTATTTTTCGTTACATGGCAGGGTCAGTGCCTGCAGACCCGCTTTTGTTTATGCTAAAGCCAGCTAGCTCAAGTTTCTCCCTGCTGTAGGGAACATTCTGTCCCTTCTGCTGGATTCCAGGTCTAATCTTCCAGTTTCAGAGCACTCTTAGCTTTTCCACTGGATTGCTTCAGCAGGCGGCCTCTCAGTTTACATAACTTTATTTAAATCATTTTCTTATCCTTTCTCCCTGCTTCCTTCCCATCTTCAAATTTGCTGTGATATCAAGGTCTTTGTAAAAATTTTGTTTCATTCCCTGTGTTCAAAGATGATACATCCTTATTTGAGAAAATTAAAGCAATTGAGAATGGTTACGAAGCAGAATGTTAACTCCATCATATTTTGATAACATCTTTCCAGATATCTCTAAATGGCTGATACTCACATGTGCAAAATTTTTACATCCATATTGTATCACAGTTGGTTTTCTTAAATTAATATGTCCTTATGGTTTTCTGTGTCAGTGAACATGGATCTATAGTATCCATATTGTCTATTTTATGGCTCACATTTTAAAATAGTGTTTTTGCTCTTATATAGAAAACCACAAAGAAGCAAGTAAAAAAATATACCACGTTCTCCCATTCTTGGTATCCCTCATTGAACAGTTTGTAAAATTAAAAGAAACATCTTGTGAGTTCAGAAAATTCTTGCAACAAAACTTACAAAATAAAAAGTGAAAGTTGAAAGCCACCCTCTCTTTCCTAGTTCTTCTTCCTAACACTAAATACCCGTATTAGTTTCTTATAAATCCTTCAAAATGTATTTACTTACTACACATACTTATCTGTTTTAGCACACCCCAAAAAATCGCACTGTACAGTTATTTACTTTGCCTTTTTTTTCATTTATCATGGGCATTATTTCCTAACTGCATTTTTTCCATACTGTCTCTTTTTAACAGCTTACGTTAAAAAGTTATTTGTTAGGCTGTGCCACAATTTATGTAATTGGTTTTCTATCATGGATATTTTGGTTGTTTCTAGGGTTTTTATTCTTGTAGTTTTGTTATTACTATTATCAATTATGTTACAACAACGTCTTTGAGCTTCTAAGAAGTCTTGCCAGCATATCTGCAGGGAAATTCTTTTTTTTTTCTTGTGAGATGGAGTCTTGCTCTGTCACCCAGGCTGGAGTGCAGTGGCGCAATCTCAGCTCACTGCAAGCTCTGCCTCTCGGGTTCACACCATTCTCCTGCCTCAGCCTCCCGAGTGGCTGGGACTACAGGCACCCGCCACCACGCCTGGTTAATATTTTTGTATTTTTAGTAGAGATGGGGTTTCACTGTGTTAGCCAGGATGGTCTTGATCTCCTGACCTTGTGATTCACCCGCTTTGGCCTCCCAAAGTGCTGGGATTACAGGCATGAGCCACTGCACCCGGACTGGGAAATTCTTAAGTATGGGGAACTGGGTTAGAAGATGTGTGTTTTACATATTGATAGAAATTACCAAATTGTCATCCAGAAAGGTTACACCAATAAGAACACTTGAGAGTGCCTGTTTCCCCGAATTCTTCAAGCACTGGTTATCAAACTTTTTAGTTGTTGCCAGTCAAATAATTTAAGTTGGTATCTTGTGCCAATTGCCTTTACTTCATTATGAGTGAAGTTAAGATACTGTTAAATTGCTCATTGGCTATTTGTAGCTTTTTCTTTAAACTCTGTTCATATACATTGACTTTTTTTCTCCTACGCTGTTCATCTTTTTCAGTAACAGTGAAATTTGTACGAGTAGCTAACATTTACAAAGTACTGCATTGCTTGCATATTCAACAAGACACCAAATAATGAACATTTAGAGTGTTTACAGTATTATCTTGCAGCTTTAAACATTCTTGCACATACATCTTTGTCCTCTGGACCAGATACTGTTTAAGTTAAATTTCTAGAAGTGGAATTGCTGATTTAAAGTTGAATTCTTTGTCCACATGTTCCAAATAGCATTGTGTGATAGGGAAGTGGTCCAAGTGAGGAAGTAGGAAAGACAGGAACTATAAGCAGTTGCTCCTAATTGCAAGGCCAATCAGCTCTAAATTAGAGTTGAGTTAGCAGGCTAATTGATGATATCATCCTAGCTGCTTTCATCAGTAAGCTTCGTAAAATCCTAACTCTCCTTCTCTATTTGAGAGCCCAGACCTCCTGGGAGTCTGCAAATTCTAGGGTTAAAAAAAAAAAGGGAAAAATAATTTTGTAATTTCCAGGTGAGCGATAGTATTAAAAATTATAAGCACAGGCCGGGCGCGGTGGCTCAAGCCTGTAATCCCAGCACTTTGGGAGGCCGAGACGGGCGGATCACGAGGTCAGGAGATCGAGACCACCCTGGTGAACACGGTGAAACCCTGTCTCTACTAAAAAATACAAAAAACTAGCCGGGCAAGGTGGCGGGCGCCTGTAGTCCCAGCTACTCAGGAGGCTGAGGCAGGAGAATGGCGTAAACCCGGAAGGCAGAGCTTGCAGTGAGCTGAGATCTGGCCACTGCACTCCAGCCTGGGCGACAGAGCGAGACTCCATCTCAAAAAAAAGAAAGAAAAAAAAAAGCACATTCTGAATCACACATTCTGAATCATTTTATGACCATACAATTCCAACATTGGCTTTATATTTCTGTTTCCAATTGCCTGCGTTGGTGCATAATGTTTTAAGGCACTATGGTAGTTCATGAATTTTAATTAAGTGAAGGGAAGTAGTGGGAGAATTGAGCCAGTTTACTTATGGGGCAGGTGGCTTCCGGGGCAAGCAGAGCTCAAAAGAACCTGGGCAAAAGCAATCCTTTAAATTAGAAGAATGTAGGAAATGATTTGAGGGAGGATGAATTGCATAAATCCTGTGTTTGTACAAATTGTTCATTAGCAGCAAGTATAGTAGGAAACAATGACATTGTTTTGCATTTCTGACTTGAGTAATAAATGGATTAGGATACCAATTCAAGCCAAATTGCATTAATGACCACAATGTCCACCTTAGTTTTACAGGAGTTATTGGGTAACTGCATTAAACCAGGCATTCCAGGATTGTTTGGAGGCGGTTTTGACCAAGTATGAGGTCTACCTTGAGGTAGCGAAGAACTGAAGTTATTAACACCATTTTGTACAGAATAATTATCTGAACATTTTCTGCATTCATTTTATTGACAAAATCAAATGGACAAAAATTGGTGTGCTCTCAAGTTTTGTTCTAATATGCATTTATTTAATAAGGATATATAAAGTGCTATTTTTTCTTTTTTCCAGTGTTACTTTCTTGTGAAAAAAGACATCCAAGACAAAAATCTACTACTCACATTAAGTTGTCCTTTGTCCTAGTTACCATTACATACATATTCAGTTTTACATATTTTAACAATATTGTGGCTAGACTTTGGATTTATACATTTCACTTAGCATACCATGAATATTTTCCAGTTTCACTCATCTGTTTGTTATCTCCCTTTATGCTCTTGCCTTATACATTCTTTGTTGACCACCATCACCAGGCAAGTGTTGTTTGCCCAGGTGTGTAAGCCTGTACATATTTCTCCATAATCATGTAAGCCTCTCCAAAGATATAGACATATGTACACACATACAAATATATAAAAATATGTAAATGTGAATTTGTCATTTGCTTTTACTAAAGTGAAATCATAAACTATATTTCTTAACCACATTTTTTTTTGCTTAATTAATCAGGACAGCCACCAGATCAATAGCTACAGATCCAGCTTGTTTTAAATAGTGACATAATTATTCCTACTGTAGAGGTACATGTTTATTTACTTTTTCCCCGTTGATGGTCACTCAAGCTGTTTTCATGTTTTTTGTCATTACAGTGTCACAGTAAGTCTCAGATTCAACCTTACATTGTTAGGACTAGGATCACTAGATCAAAGGGCATGTATATTTTTGGTTTTAGTGTATAAGGCCATGTTACTTACTTTAAAAGGTTGTAGGGCGTATCACCCAGTATCAATGTGTAGACCTTATTTGGATCTCAGTTCAAACAAAATATAAAAAGTATGACATTTATAAGACAGTTGGAAATTTGAACACAGGGTCAGGTGTTGTGGCTCATGCCTGTAATCCCAGGTCCTGGGGAGGCTGAGGTAGGAAGATCACTTGAGCCCAGGAGATCAAGGCTGCAGTGAGCTATGATCATGCCACTGCACTCCAGCCTGGGCAGAAGAGCAAGACCCTGTCTCTTAAAAAAAAATTTGAACACTTTGTAGATGTTTCACTAAATTAAGGACTTTTTGGTTTTCTTTTTTTTTTTTTAGATGTAATAATGGTCAAGAAACATTCTGAAATATTTATGGATAAAATAATTTGCTTCAGAAAGGTATTGGGGAGAGAGAAATAGATGGAAACAGGGATAAAATGAATGGCCATGAATTGACAATTACTGGAGCTGGTATAATGAGAGTCCATTATGCCGCTGTCTTCTTTTAGATATGTTAGAAGTTGTCCATAATAATAATTTTATAAAGCTGTAATAATTCACCTTATATTATCAATGTATGAGAAAAATGATTACCTTACATTTCCCTTGGTAATGGGTGTTACTACTTTTATTTTTCTCAATCTGATGTGTGCAAAGAGGTATTTGTTGCTATAATTTGTATTTACCTTAATGCTAGTGAGGTTGATTATCTTGAGAAAGTGTAACGCTTCCTTTTTGGCAGCTAGCAGTCAGGTTATGGTGTTCCCAAACATAAAGAATACTTTCTAGAATATAAATAGGATATAGACAAGGCTACTGCATGACCATGTCTGGAACAAAATAGAGACAAAGCCATTTTGCAACCATGGAAACAATAAAACATTCTCCACTTCTAACTGGAGTGACTGCTGCTCATTTACCAATGACGACTGTAGTCTTACCTTAGTCCTCCTTCCTAGATAAAAATTAAGATATCCCAGCCACTGCATTGCCCTAACTTATTAACAACCCTCAACCCACAGTGAATCCTCACTTCTCTAGCTTTTCTCGAAATAATCTAGCACAAGCCCAAATTCTATGAGAAGCCCCTTTCAGTTCCTTGTTGAGACCTCTACAGTTCCTTTGGAGTGCTTTCCCCCGTCCTGCAGTAAGGTAAATAAACCAAACTATTTTCTACTATAGAAATGTCCCTGATGGCCTTCAGTCAGTGGGCTTTGAAACAGTCTTTTTAAAGTTTGTCTATTTGGATTTCTTCTTCTTTGGAACGTTTTCCCAATTCAGTGGGTAGTTTTGAAATTTTTCCTTTTGTCTGAGAGTCAGTTTCATTTTTACCTACCCCACTCCTTAAGAATATTTTTCTGGCTAGGCGTGGTAGCTGCAATCCCAGCACTTTGGGAGGCCGAGGTGGGCGGATCACCTGAGGTTAGGAGTTCAAGACCAGCCTGGCCAACATGGTGAAACCTTGTCTCTACTAAAAAAAAAATTAGCTGGGCACGGTGGCGGGTGCCTGTAATCCCAGCTACTAGGGAGGCTGAGGCAGGAGAATCGCTTAAACCTGGGAAGTGGAGGTTGCAGTGAGCCAAGATTGCACCACTGCACTCCAGCCTGGGCAACAAGAGCCAGACTCCGTCTTAAAAAAAAAAAAATTGTTTTTGTGGGTAAATAGGTGCATATATTTATGGGTTACATAAGACACTTTGATACAGGCATGCAATGCGTAACAATTACATCCGGGTAAATGGGGATAAACCTCAAGCATTTATCCTTTGTGTTACAAACTCTCCAATTATACTCTTTTTAAAAAACATACAATTAAATTATTTTTGACTATAGTCCCCCCCGTTATGCTAGCAAATACTAGGTCTTACTCGTTCTAACTACTTTTTTGGTACCCGTTAATCATCCCCACTTCCTCCCAACCCCTGTTCTTTTCTAGGATCCATATATACTACCTAGAGTAAGTAAAAGATAAGGATTCCCATTCAGGTTAGATCACTCCAGGTTTGATGACATTAGCAAGTGTTTTCAGGGTTTTGTCAATTCACCAGTAAGACCACTGGAGGTTGAGGCTGCAGTGTTGCTAAGTTGGACCTCCTTTTGCTCTAGACTCTTTTCTTAACTACCAATCTAGTTTGGCTGATGCTGATAATGTGCGTGCTCACACGTGTGTGTGTGTATTTGTGTGAGTGCGTTTACCACTTATTGCTCATTTTGTAAAGTATTGAGGGAGAAAATTGCTAATGCATTTTCATTTCATCATCTTATCAGAAGTCTGGTATTTCTATTATATTTTGCTTTATATATTTACAAGTGCTTATGTGAGATATATAAAAATTCAAGTTAATTGTTATTTTTCTGATATGAAGTATCACCATTTGTCCCTTTTAGTGCCTTTCATCTTAGAGTCATTGGTTACATAATATTACAACATACATAACAATTCTTTGATGTGCTGGGAAAATATTGATATTTAAGCCCACATGTTTTTATCCAGTATGTAACTTTCACCATTCAAATAACTAGACAGAGTCTTCCTTTGCCTTAAAGAAGATTGTCACAGTGGAACCAGAATACAAAAAGACATATTCTTGGCTTGTGAATGTCAGAGCTGGGGCTCAGGTGTAAGACATTCTGAGCCAGTTTCTTCCCCCTCAGAGTAAGTCATGTTGTTTGCTCCATTAGTTCTATTTCCTTAGATGTGACTTCTCTCCTTCGTGCGGGGTGGTGTTTCTCATTTTTAGTGTTAGAGTTTTCCTCAAATTTTTTGCCATTCTTGGTTGGGTGTTTGTCTTAATTCTTGAAGTTCCCTGTTAGCTCACATGTGAGTGCTGGATTTTTTCATAGCACCTTGTTGCCAGTAATTTCAGGAAAGAATTTGGACTTGCAATGGGATAGGGTTTGCTAGCATCCAGTCTTCTGGGACAGGCACGTGTGTGTGTTGGGGGAAACCACATAGGTACCATGGGCACTGCAACGCCCTGCCTCTCTGGCTCGGGCGCTCACACTCGCACTTACTGCTCTTAAGCGTCTGCTGCCAGTTGCTTTGCAAATGCTGAAGAAGGTTACTCTTAGGTGCCCAGGGCTCACTCCTGTTTCCTCATATCTGCTGCCCCTGAGGTTGGAGATCCATCAAGTTGATCTTACCTTTTGTTGTGGTTTTCTCCTCTGGATGTTTTAGGTTATGATTTTCTCCTTCAGTCTGATACCATTTGCTCTCCATTTTTCTGGGATTTCCTTATAATTCCTGCAGACTAATGATTGTCAACATATCAGGCCCCAACACTACTCTAATCAATTTTCTCTCCTTCGCACACTTCCTGAGAGAGTCATCTACATGAGCAGGCTCCATTTTCTAGCCTCATATTCACTTCTCAACCCACTCCAATCTAGCGTCCACTCCTCATTAGTCAGCAGAGATAGTGCTCACTCAGGTCCCCTGACCTCTATGGTGGTTTTAAAACATGTCCACAAATTCCTTAGAAGTCCTCCTTCAAAAGGCTGCATCTAATTTCCCTCCCTTTAAGTGTGGGTTGTACTAGGTTGACTTGCGTATGATAAATAGAATGTGTCAGAAGTGATGGCAGGTGATTTCCAAGTCTGGCCTGAAAAAGACAATGTGACTGCAGCGTTTCTCTCCTGGATAGATTGCCTGCTCTGGGAGAGCCAGCTATGAGTGGGCCTTGTTGGATGAGGATCCTCCAGGCCTACTGGCCTTTTAGATGGCTGCAGCCTCATGAGACACTGATCCCAAATCTCTCAGCTAAGCAGCTCCTGGATCCTTCACTTTCAGAAATTGCATGAGTATCTTCGTCTGTTAATGCTGCTGTGGCAGAATACCCAAGACTAGGTAATTTATAAAGAACAGAAATTCATTTCCTCACTGTTTCTGGAGGCTGGGAAGTCCAAGATCAAGGTGCCAGCACTGGTACGTGGTGAGGGCCTTCTTGTTGCATCCTCTGGGAGAGAGGAATGCTGTGTCCTCACATGGTTGAAGAGGAGAGGAGTGAGCTAAGCAAATGCTGCAAGAAGCCTCCTTTATAGGGGCCTCAGTCCCATTAATGAGAGGAAATCTCATGGCCTAATTATCTCATAAACACCCCACCTCTTAATACTGTCGCATTGGCCACACCTGAATTTTGGAGGGGACACATTCAAACCACAGCAATCAGTTAATATATATTTGTTGTTGTAAGGTGCTGAAGTTTAGGGTAATTTGTTACACAGCAATAGAGAAGGAATACAACCTACACATTGTTATATCTAAAGGATGCTGCGACTTCTGGGCAGCATTTGACACCGCTGACCTCTCCCTCTCTGAAACACTCTTCCTTTTAATTCCACGACACTGCATTCTTCTACCTCCCAATCCTTCCTTCTCATTCCTTTGCCAGTTCTTTCTCTATAGTCATTTCAGTGATGAGCTCTTTAAAGTCCAAAGTCCCTCTTCTCTTTTCAATCTAATCTCTTTCTCAGTTCTCACTCAGCCTCTCAGTAAATATGCAGTTGACAGTTTCTTCATCCAGCCCAGACCTCTTCCCAGAACACTTCACCTACATATGAAACTGTTTGCTCAGCGTTATCCTTCATCACCCCCAAAGCACGTCAGTCCCTACTCAGAAAACAAATCATCTTTCCCGCAAACTTGGTTGTCTTTCTGTGTTTTCTATTTCAGTGAATAACATTACCACCATCTATCCAGTTGCTTATAGCCAGCTATGCACCTCTCTCTCCTTAACCACATGTCTAATCCATTTCCAAGCCTGTTTAACTCCTGCATCATCTCTTAAATCTCCTCTGCCATCCCAGCCATAATTCTTTGTCACCAGGACTCTTATTGTAGCCTTCAAACCTATTCCCTTACATCTACCCTAGGCCCATCTCCAGTCCATTGTCCATACTCTTGCTTGAGGGATATTTTCTTTTTTTTTTTTTTTTTTGTTGAGACAGAGTCTCGCTTTGTCGCCCAGACTGGAGTGCAGTGGCCGGATCTCAGCTCACTGCAAGCTCCGCCTCCCGGGTTCACGCCATTCTCCTGCCTCAGCCTCCCAAGTAGCTGGGACTACAGATGCCCGCCACCTCGCCCGGCTAGGTTTTTGTATTTTTAGTAGAGACGGGGTTTCACCGTGTTAGCCAGGATGGTCTCGATCTCCTGACCTTGTGATCCGCCCGTCTCGGCCTCCCAAAGTGCTGGGATTACAGGCTTGAGTCACCGCGCCCGGCCGGGATATTTTCAAAACACAAATCTAATCGTGTTTCTTTTCTTTTTTAATGTCTTTTTGTTCTGCTTTAATGCATTTAAAGTCTTTAATCATCTCCTATCAGTCTTTGACTAAAGCCCCCAAGTCCTTAAGATGACCTGTCAGTCTCTGTCTTCTTATCACAGCCTACATCTCTAGTCTCATTGTGCCGCACTCCCCACTTGCTCCCTGAAATTCAGTCATAGTGACCCTTCTAACATGGTATGTTCCCCCTTGACCCAGGCAAGGCCTTTATGGGAGCCTCCATGAAATACTTTTTCCCTGGCAGATCTCAGCATAGCATCCCTAGGTCATGGAAAACTCTCCAAACCTACAATCTATGTCAAGAATGTATCTTACAACTTTCTGGAGAATTGGGGCCCTTTTCTCTAGGTCATAGCCTAAGTTAATAATTGGGCCTAGAGCTGGTACCTTGGATTAACATTTGCCCCCCCTCTTCAATTGTGAGTGCCACGAGAGTGTGGGGAATGCCTAACTGTGAACACTGTTGCAGCTCAGTGCCTGGCACGGGGTCTAATAACCTAGTAGACATTTGATGAATATTTGGGACTGACTGTTCCTTGAAAATTTGAAAGGACTTGCACATAAAAATCTTTGGTCTGGTGCCTTTTTTATGGAATGTTTTTTTCAGTACTTGTTTTTCAAAGTTTTTTTTTTTTTTTTTTTTTTTTAACTTCTGATTTTATGGTTCTTCCTGAATCAATTTTGGTAATTCGTATTTTCTCAAAAAATGTCTGATTCAAGACTTAAACATTCATCGGGAAAGAATGGTACAAACTACCTTATTATAGTGGGGGAAAATCACATTTGTGGTTTAATCTTTTCTTGTTTTTTATATGGTATATTTATCCCCCCAACCCTTTTTAGGCTAGTGTGAGTTTGTCTATTTCATTGCCTTTGGTATTTTTCCTTTAAGAACCAGATTCTCTCTTTGAAATTTACAGTTAGAAAGTTATGTAATTTTTATAGCCTTTCTTAAAACAGCTTTGTTGAGGCACAGTTTACATCCCACAATATTTACCCATGTTAAGTGTTATAATTTAATGATTTTTAGTGTATTTATAGGCTTGTATAACCACCATCACAATCAAGTTTTAGAACATTTTCATCACCCCCCAAAATCCCTTGCTTTTGTTTATTTGTAACCAATCCCTATGCCTACCCATAGGGTCAGGCAACTACTAATCTGCTTTCTGTCTCTAGGTTTAATGCCTCATCTGGACATTTCATATACATGAAATCATATAATATCTGATCTTTTGCATCAGGCTTCTTTCCTTCAATGTAATGGTTTTGAGGTCATCCATGTTGTAGCAAGTATCAATATATCATTTCTGTTTTTTTATTTGTTTTTTTTTTGTTGTTGTTGAGACAGAGTCTTGCTCTGTCGCCCAGGCTGGAGTGCAGTGGCGCGATCTTGGCTCACTGCAAGCTCTGCCTCTTAGGTTCATGCCATTCTCCTGCCTCAGCCTCCTGAGTAGCTGGGACTACAGGTGCCCGCCACCACGCCTGGCTAATTTTTTTTTGTATTTTTAGTAGAGACAGGGTTTCACCATGTTAGCCAGGATGGTCTCAGTCTCCTGACCTCATGATCTGCCCACCTCGGCCTCCCAAAGTGCTGGGATTACAGATATGAGCCACCTCACCAGGCCCTTTTATTTCTTAATAGTATTCCATTGTATGGATAGACTGCATCTCACTTGTCTGTTTACCAGTAGATTAACATTTAGTTCTTTCCACTTTTTGGCTGTATGTATAATGCTGCTGTGAAGATCCCTGTACAAGTCCATGTGGACATATAATGTCATTTCTCTTTATTACCTAGGAATGGAATGGCTGGATAATATGGTAAATTTGTGATTAACCTTTTAAAAAGCCACCAGACTGTTATTTCACATTCCCATCAGCAATGTTGCGGTATAATTTACCTACCACAACCTCACCAATACTCGTTACTTTTTCTGTAAAAGGTCAGATAGTAAATATTTTAGAATTTGCAGACCACTGTGGTCTCTGTAGCACTACTAAATTCTGCCATGATAATGTAAAAACAGGCATAGACCATACATTATAAATAAATGGGAGGGCTGTATTGCAATAAAACTTTATTATACAGAAACAGGTGGTTGGTTCTGTAATTTATCAACCTCTTTTTTTTTTTTTTTTAAATTATACTTTAAGTTCTAGGGTACATGTGCACAACATGCAGGTTTGTTACATATGTATACATGTGCCATGTTGGTGTGCTGCACCCATTAACTTGTCATTTACATTAGGTATATCTCCTAATGCTATCCCTCCCCCCACCCCCTCCCCACAATAGGACCCGGTGTGTTCCCCTTCCTGTGTCCAAGTGATCTCATTGTTCAGTTCCCACCTATGAGTGAGAACATGTGGTATTTGGTTTTCTGTTCTTGCAATAGTTTGCTGAGCACAGCTGCATCCATGTCCCTACAAAGGACACGAACTCATCCTTTTTTATGGCTGCATAGTATTCCATGGTGTATATGTGCCACATTTTCTTAATCCAGTCTGTCAATGATGGACATTTGGGTTGATTCCAAGTCTTTGCTATTGTGAATAGTGCCACAATAAACATACGTGTGCATGTGTCTTTATAGCAGTATGACTTATAATCCTTTGGGTATATACCCAGTAATGGGATGGCTGGGTCAAATGGTATTTCTAGTTCTAGATCCTTGAAGAATCACCACACTGTGTTCCACAATGGTTGAACTAGTTTACAGTCCCACCAACAGTGTAAAAGTGTTCCCATTTCTCCATATCCTCTCCAGCACCTGTTGTTTCCTGATTTTTTAATGATTGCCATTCTAACTGATGTGAGATGGTATCTCATTGTGGTTTTGATTTGCATTTCTCTGATGGCGAGTGATGATGAGCATTTTTTCATGTGTCGGCTGTATGAATGTCTTCTTTTGAGAAGTGTCTGTTCATATCCTTTGCCCACTTTTTGATGGGGTTGTTTGTTTTTTTCTTGTAAATTTGATTGAGTTCTTTGTAGGTTCTGGGTATCAGCCCTTTGTCAGATGAGTAGATTGCAAAAATGTTCTCCCATTCTGTAGGTTGCCTGTTCACTCTGATGGTAGTTTCTTTTGCTGTGCAGAAGCTCTTTAGTTTAATTAGATCCCATTTGTCAATTTTGGCTTTCATTGCCATTGCTTTTGGTGTTTTAGACATGAGGTCCTTGCCCATGCCTATGTCCTGAACGGTATTACCTAGGTTTTCTTCTAGGGTTTTTATGGTTTTAGGTCTAACATTTAAGTCTCTAGTCCATCTTGAATTAATTTTCGTATAAGGAGTAAGGAAAGGATCCAGTTTCAGCTTTCTACTTATGGCTAGCCAATTTTCCCAGCACCATTTATTAAATAGAGAATCCTTTTCCCATTTCTTGTTTTTGTCAGGTTTGTCAAAGATCAGATGGTTGTAGATGTGTGGTATTATTTCTGAGGGCTCTGTTCTGTTCTATTGGTCTATATCTCTGTTTTGGTACCAGTACCTTGCTGTTTTAGTTACTGTAGCCTTGTAGTATAGCTTGAAGTCAGGTAGCATGATGCCTCCAGCTTTGTTCTTTTGGCTTAGGATTGTCTTGGCAATGCGGGGTCTTTTTTGGTTCCATATGAACTTTAAAGCAGTTTTTTCCAATTCTGTGAAGAAAGTCATTGGTAGCTTAATGGGGATGGCATTGAATCTACAAATTACCTTGGGCAGTATGGCCATTTTCACAATATTGATTCTTCCTATCCATGAACATGGTATGTTCTTCCATTTGTTTGTGTCGTCTTTTATTTCACTGAGCAGTGGTTTGTAGTTCTCTTTGAAGAGGTCCTTTACATCCCTTGTAAGTTGGATTCCTAGGTATTTTATTCTCTTTGACGCTATTGTGAATGGGAGTTCATTCATGATTTGGCTCTCTGTTTGTCTGTTACTGGTGTATAAGAATGCTTGTGATTTTTGCACATTGATTTTGTATCCTGAGACTTTGCTGAAGTTGCTTATCAGCTTAAGGAGATTTTGGGCTGAGACAATGGGGTTTTCTAAATATACAATCATGTCATCTGCAAACAGGGAAAGTTTGACTTCTTTTCCTAACTGAATACCCTTTATTTCTTTCTCTTGCCTGATTTCCCTAGCCAGAACTTCCAACACGATGTTGAATAGGAGTGGTGAGAGAGGGCATCCCTGTCTTGTGCCAGTTTTCAAAGGGAATGCTTCCAGTTTTTGCCCATTCAGTATGATATTGGCTGTGGGTTTGTCATAAATAGCTCTTATTATTTTGAGATACGTTCCATCAATACTGAATTTATTGAGAGTTTTTAGCATGAAGGGCTGTTGAATTTTATCAAAGGCCTTTTCTGCATCTATTGAGATAATCATGTGGTTTTTGTCTTTGGTTCTGTTTATATGCTGGATTACGTTTAGTGATTTGCATATGTTGAACCAGCCTTGCATCCCAGGGATAAAGCCCACTTGATCATGGTGGATAAGCTTTTTGATGTGCTGCTGGATTTGGTTTGCCAGTATTTTATTGAGGATTTTTGCATCGATGTTCATCAGGGATATTGGTCTAAAATTCTTTTTGTTGTGTCTCTGCCAGGCTTTGGTATCAGGATGAGACTGGCCTCATAAAATGAGTTAGGGAGGATTCCCTCTTTTTCTGTTGATTGGAATAGTTTCAGAAGGAATGGTACCAACTCCTACTTGTACCTCTGGTAGAATTCGGCTGTGAATCCATCTGGTCTTGGCCTTTTTTTGTTTGGTAGGCTGTTAATTATTGCCTCAATTTCAGAGCCTGCTATTGGTGTATTCAGGGATTCAACTTCTTCCTGGAAGAGTGTAAGTGTCCAAGAAATTATCCATTTCTTCTAGGTTTTCTGATTTATTTGTGTAGAGGTGTTTATAGTATTCTCTGATGGTAGTTTGTATTTCTGTGGGGTCGGTGGTGATATCCCCTTTATCATTTTTTATTGCATCTATTTCATTCTTCTCTCTTTTCTTCTTTATTAGTCTTGCTAGTGGTCTATCAATTTTGTTGATCTTTTCAAAAAACCAGCTCCCGGATTCATTGATTTTTTGGAGGGTTTTTTGTGTCTCTATCTCCTTCAGTTCTGCTCTGATCTTGGTTATTTCTTGCCTTCTGCTACCTTTTGAATGTGTTTGCTCTTGCTTCTCTAGTTCTTTTAATTGTGATGCTAGGGTGTCAATTTTAGATCTTTCCTGCTTTCTCTTGTGGGCATTTAGTGCTATAAATTTCCCTCTACATACTGCTTTAAATGTGTCCCAGAGATTCTGGTATGCTGTATCTTTGTTCTCATTGGTTTCAAAGAACATCTTTATTTCTGCCTTCATTTTGTTATGTACCCAGTAGTCACTCAGGAGCAAGTTGTTCAGTTTCCATGTAGTTGAGTGGTTTTGATTGAGTTTCATAGTCCTGAGTTCTAGTTTGATTGCACTGTGGTCTGAGAGACAGTTTATTATAATTTCTGTTCTTTTACATTTGCTAAGGAGTGCTTTACTTCCAACTATGTGATCAATTTTAGAATAAGTACGATGTGGTGCTGAGAAGAATGTATATTCTGTTGCTTTAGGGTGGAGAGTTCTGTAGATGTCTATTAGGTCCACTTGGTGCAGAGTTGAGTTCAATTCCTGCATATTCGTGTTAACTTTCTGTCTTGTTGATCTGTCTAATGTTGACAGTAGGGTGTTAAAGTCTCCCATTATTATTGTATGGGAGTCTAAGTCTCTTTGTAAGTCTCTAAGGACATGCTTTATGAATCTGGGTGCTCCTGTATTGGGTGCATATATATTTAGGATAGTTAGCTCTTCCCGATGAATTGATCCCTTTACTATTATGTAATGGCCTTCTTTGTCTCTTTTGATCTTTGATGGTTTAAAGTCTGTTTTATCAGAGACTAGGATTGCAACCCCCACTTTTTTTTTTGTTTTCCATTTGCTTGGTAGATCTTCCTCCATCCCTTTATTTTGAGCCTATGTGTGTCTCTGCGTGTGAGATGGGTCTCCTGAATACAGCAAACTGATGAGTCTTGACTCTTTATCCAATTTGCCAGTCTGTGTCTTTTATTTGGACCATTTAGTCCATTTACATTTAAGGTTAATATTGTTATGTGTGAACTTGATCCTGTTATCATGATATTAGCTGGTTATTTTGCTCATTAGTTGATGCAGTTTCTTCCTAGCATCGATGGACTTTACATTTTGGCATGTTTTTGCAATGGCTGGAACCTGTTGTTCCTTTCCATGTTTAGTGCTTCCTTCAGGATCTCTTGTAGGGCAGGCCTGGTGGTGACAAAATCTCTAAGCATTTGCTTGTCTGTAAAGGATTTTATTTCTCCTTCACTTATGAATCTTAGTTTGGCTGGATATGAAATTCTGGGTTGAAAATTCCTTTAAGAATGTCAAATATTGGCCCCCCTCTCTTCTGGCTTGTAGAGTTTCTGCTGAGAGATCTACTGTTAGTCTGATGGGCTTCCCTTTGTGGGTGACCTGACCTTTCTCTCTGGCTGCCCTTAACATTTTTTCCTTCATTTCAACTTTGGTGAATCTGACAATTATGTGTCTTGGAGTTGCTCTTCTCGAGGAGTATCTTTGTGGTGTTCTCTGTATTTCCTGAATTTGAATGTTGGCCTTCCTTATTAGGTTGGGAAGGTTCTCCTGGATGATATCCTGCAGAGTGTTTTCCAACTTGGTTCCATTTTCCCTGTCACGTTCAGTCACACCAATCAGACGTAGATTTGGTCTTTTCACATAATGCCATATTTCTTGGAGGCTTTGTTGATTTCTTTTTACTCTTTTTTCTCTACACTTCTCTTCTCACTTCATTTCATTCATTTGATCTTCAATCGCTGATACTGTTTCTTCCAGTTGATCGAGTTGGTTACTGAAGCTTGTGCATTTGTCATGTAGTTCTTGTGTTATGGTTTCCTTTTTTTTTTTTTTTTTTGAGACAGAGGTCTCGCTTTGTCACCCAGGCTGGAATGTAGTGGCACGACCTCAGCTCACTGCAAGCTCTGCCTCCCAGGCTCACGCCATTCTCCTGCCTCAGCCTCCTGAGCAGCTAGGACTACAGGCGCCTGCCACCACGCCCAGCTATTTTTTTTGTATTTTTAGTAGAGATGGGGTTTCATCGTGTTAGCCAGGATGGTCTTGATCTCTTGACCTCATTATCCACCTGCCTCGGCCTCCCAGAGTGCTAGGATTACAGGCATGAGCCACCACGCCTGGCCATCGTGTTATGGTTTTCATCTCTATCAGTTCTTTTAAGGACTTCCGTATGCTGGTTATTCTAGTTAGCCATTCGTCAAATCTTTTTTCAAGGTTTTTAGTTTCTTTGCGCTGGTTACGTAGTTCCTCCTTTAGCTCTGAGAAGTTTGATTGACTGAAGCCTTCTTCTCTCAACTCGTCAAAGTCATTCTCCGTCCAGCTTTGTTCCGTTGCTGGCGATGAGCTGCATTCCTTTTGAGGGGGAGATGCGCTCTGATTTTTTGAATTTCCAGCTTTTCTGCACTGCTTTTTCCCCATCTTTGTGGTTTTATCTGCCTTTGGTCTTTGATGATGGTGACGTACTGATGGGGTTTTGGTGTGGGCGTCCTTTCTGTTTGTTAGTTTTCCTTCTAACAGTCAGGACCCTCAGCTGCAGGTGTGTTGGAGTTTGCTTGAGGTTCACTTCAGACCCTGTTTGCCTGGGTATCAGCAGTGGAGGCTGCAAAAGATAGAATATTGCTGAACAACGAGTGTTGCTGTCTGATTCTTGCTCTGCAAGCTTCGTCTCAGAGGTGCACCCAGCTGTGTGAGGTGTGAGGTGTCAGTCTGCACCTAGTGGGGGATGACTCCCAGTTAGGCTACTCAGGGGTCAGGGACCCACTTGAGCAGGCAGTCTGTCCATTCTCAGATCTCAGCCTCCATGCTGGGAGATCCATTGCTCTCTTCAAAGCTGCCAGACAGGGACATTTACCTCTGCTGAGGTTTCTGCTGCTTTTTGTTTAGCTATGCCCTGTCCCCAGAGGTGGAGTCTACGGAGGCAGGCAGGCCTCCTTGAGCTGTGGTGGGCTCCACCCAATTCGAGCTTCCCAGTGGCTTTGTTTACCTACTTAAGCCTCAGCAATGGTGGGCGCTCCTCCCACAGCCTCACTGCCACCTTGCAGTTAGATCTCAGACTGCTGTGCTAGCAATGAGGGAGGCTCCGTCAGCATGGGACCCTCCGGGCCAGGTGTGGAATATAATCTCCTGGTGTGCCATTTGCTAAGAGCCTTGGTAAAGCGCAGTATTAGGGTAGGAGTTACCCGATTTTCCAGGTGTTGTGTGCCTCAATTTCCTTTGGCTAGGAAAAGGAATTCCCTTCCCCCTTGCACTTCCCAGGTGAGGTGATGCCTCACCCTGCTTCAGTTCTCGCTGGTTGAGCTGCACCCGCGGACCAGCACTAACTGTCCGACACGCCCCAGTGAGATGAACCCAGTACCTCAGTTGAAAATGCAGAAATCACCCGTCTTCTGTGTCGCTCACGCTGGGAGCTGGAGACTGGAGCTGTTCCTATTAGGCCATCTTGGGCGTGCCCCCTCAATTTACCAACCTCTTACCTAATTATAGCCATTCTAGTGGTAGCTCATTATGGTTTTAATTTGCATTTCTCTAATGACTAATGATGTCAAGCATCTGCTCATGTGCTTATTAGCAATTCATATATCTTCCTTGGTGAAATGTTGTTCAAATATTTTACCCATATTTTAATTGAATTGTTTGTCTACTTATCAATGAGTTATGAGAGGCCTTTATATATTCTAGATACAAGTCCTTGATCAGATATATGATTTGCAAATATTTTTTCCAGTCTGTGATTTTTCTTTTTATTTTCTAAATGATGTCTTCTTAAGAGCAAAATCTTAAAAATGTTGATGCAGTTTATCAGATTTTTCTTTATGCATTAGGCTTTTGGTGTTCTGTCTAAGGACTCTGTCTAATCTGTCATGGGTGAGCAGCAACTGTCTGGGGTAAAAAGAAAGAATTTAGCAAGACAGTTGAAGGTAAAGAAAGGCAGATTTACTAGAGAAAGTAGGAAAATACATTGCAAGGAAGCAACGGGCAAGTTTGCAAGAGAGGAGCTAACTGCAAGGAGACAGAGGTTTGCTGGGGATTTTATAGGGTGGTGTTTGTGCTGTGTGCTGAAGGGGCTTTGTGCAGTATTGATAACACCAAGGTTCCAGTGAGCTAACTTGCAATTTTTTACCAGCTGAGGGTCTGGTGATAGGTGCAGGATGATTGTGAGTTATTTGCCCAAGAGGGCTATGTGTCCTGGACCATGAAGAAAGGCAAACTTACAGCTTCTCTGCCTTCTCTTTTTGCTTTCTGTTAGTCGCATCAGCCTGACTCCTTTTCCCTGATTAAGACTCCACATTTTCCTGTTGACAGAGCAACAATGACAGATGTTTGGCATGTGAGTGAAGTTCTCATCTTCCAACTGCTTCCTGCTGACCAGGGGCATAGAGTTGGCCCTACCTAGGATTATTGGCCTGCTAGGAGGCTATATGGGTCTAAACCCCTGAGTTGGGACTTGAATTGGGCAGGGTTGCTGTGGGACTATGGGGGGACAGCATTTAGCAGCCTAAAATTTTGTCTTGCTGTGTTTAAAGAAGAGTTTGGAGTACCCTCAGTGGCTGATACCATTGCTGCCGTAACATTTTGGTTTGAAATTGTTGTATTCTAGAAGACACAAAATGAGATATTGCATTAACAATGAATGGTACAAATGAACTCCTGTGAGCATTACTACAGATGGGAGAAGTGGGGTCTGACAGATAAGACTTCTAAATATTAATGGGATAAGGGAAAATTGAGGAGAAGATGTAGGTGTATTAGGCTAAGGAGATGTCTAGTCTTGACCCCTATTCCTATATATTCCATCCCAGTTGCTGAATTGTTTATGGGCAGAAAGTAATCATCATCAATCTTGCTGGCATTAACTTTGTTGTTTCCCCGAGATAGAGAAAGCCTGTGGGGGTCCACAGTGAGTTGACTGAGTCATCATATGGCCCCTGTTCCTGGTGTACCTGATTATAGCTGAGGGTGAGAATCGCAATGTGCTTGTGTTAAAGCCCCTAGGAAAGGGCTGGTCTCCTTGGAGTTTCTAATGTAGAGGCTTGCCTTACAGGCCATCTCTGGTGCCTTCCCGATCCACTTTGTCATGGTGGATGATTGCCACGAGGGATCCATTGGCCTAGGTTTCCCTCTTAAACCTGCGTTTTTGGTGTGCGTGTAAGCGGTGTAGTCGAATCCAGAATATTGGGCTTGGATGTTAACAATTTCTTCTATAGATAGTGTGACAGCTAGGAGGAGTGTAATGTCATCCTCAAGTGCCTGCCTGTGTGGGCATATTCAGCAGTCAGTATTGTGTGTTATGTTAGCAACTTGAGATATTACTGGGTAGAGTGGGTGCAGCCATCGAGGCAATAGCTAGCTATGATAGAGTAAAAACAGAATCATATTTAAGGAAAATGACAATATACGGTAAACTCAGGGAGACAGGAAAGAAGAGGGGCTGTAAAGACTATGAGAAAAACAGTTAAACACCTAGTCCTTCAGTACATTGAACTTGTGGTGTGGGGGTAAATAATATTACTAGGACAAATGTAAAGAAGTTTCATCTGGGTGATAGTTTTGGAGGTTCCTCTGCAAATAGCAATCATGTACTATCTCCCTTATAAAAGCATTAATATCAAGAGGGTGAAGCTGCTTAGCAGGCAGTTGGATAATTACTGAGAGCCTGAATACAAAGAGTTAGCTTTAAGAATAAGATTGAGCCCAGCACAGTGGTTCATGACTGGAATTCCAGCACTTTGGGAGGCTGACGCTGACGGAGCAGTTGCAGCCAGGAGTTTGAGACCAGCCTGGCCAACATGGTGAAATCCTGTCTCTACTAAAAATATGAAAATTAGCCAGGCTTGGAGGCACATGCCTGTCATCCCAGCTACTCAGGAGGCTGAGGCAGGAGAACTGCTTGAACCCAGGAGGTGAAGGTTGCAGTGAGCTGAGATGGCACCACTGCACTCCAGCCGGGTGACAGAAACAGACTCTGTCTCAAAACAAAATAAAACAAAACAGATTTAAAAGAGATGCTGGATTTATTCCATCAACTTTAAGGGAGGTTGAAAAATTCTAGGTTGTTTGGTTTAACAAACTTCTTTAATGCTTTTTTTTTTTAAAAAAAACTTTAAGAGTTTCCAGTGTTTACATTCTAGTTAGACCATAAATAATGAGTCCTATCTCAGTACCAGCAGCTTAGTAACAGCAGTTTTAAAGCAGGAAGAAAAAAAGAGGAAAACTGAGAGCTTTAGAAGACCGTTTACCTCTGTAGTGCAAGTTAACTGTTTGAGCTCTGAATTGTTTCTTGTTTTTTGTTTTTTTTGGTAATTTGCCCATTCGTTTTAAAATGTGCACAAAAACAGAGCATAATATGTAAGCAGCTGGAGTTTTAAAGAGAGCAATAAAATCAGGGGCTAGGATGTTAGAAACTGTTTTTCCCATTTAAGGTTAGACTCCTAGATTGAACAGAAAAAGAGAAAAAGTAAAGAAAGGAATGGAGGAAAAGGTTAAGCTTTACAGGATGGCTTTTGAGCCTGCAGCCACTGGACAGTGCAGGGCAGCATCCCTACCCCTCTCGCTTATTTCCTATCAGGGAGAGCCTTAACACCCCAGACCTTCACAGTATGGGATGAATTCCGCCTGCCTCCACAAGCCACCAGTTAAGGTGAGCTGTTTCCAGTGGCAGCAGAGAGCCCCTTCAACTTAAGGCCATCAGGGGTCAGGATTCTGTTTCAGGGGCCCTTCGGTCCTCAGTGCAGTCCCTTTTCCAGTGGCCGAGCTTAGGGCAGATAGGGTAAGCCATGTGGGGCTTTTTCCCATTTATCCCATTAGGCAGTTTGCCTTTTAGTGGCCTAGTCTTTTGTACCAATGATGGTTACCTGGAGGAGTGTTCTTAGGGAAACCTGGAGGGGGCTGGGGGCTCGTAAAGCAGCCAAGAGTTGAGCCTGGCTTTTGTCCCTGTGTTTTTCTTTCTTTTTAGCCCTGTCCTCCTTATTCTGCTTTTGGCTATAAAAGACTGAGGAGGCTAATTAGGATTTTCTGCATAGGGGCCATGCTGTATTACACAAGAAAATTAGACGTTTCTTCTTAAGAGTCTAAAGGTTAAATTTGCTCCAGTGTTTTCGAACGCAGCCTAGATGTGAGGCTAAACGAATAGATGGGGTTTATCCCATGATGGGACTGGAAAACGTGCTGCTCAGGGCTAATTGAACCACACATTCTCTCTGGATATCCTGCCAAGATGAAAAGGGCTCCACTCATGTCTGCTGAGGGACTCAGGGGTACACTTTCTAAAGGGGCCTCCCACCTATTAGAAAAGACCTCCGGGCTGCTCAGGGGCTTTGTGCTCAGTGGCCAGGCCAGGTGCTCACACTGCGTGGTCAGCCCAGGTAGAGGAAAAAGGGTAAAGGAAGAACTCAGCCTGGTGCCAGTCAGAAGAGCGGGCGGATAAGGGAAGACTCATTGTTCTGAGGCTGTCTGAGATCACCTGGTTTAGCAAAGTCCTGAATAGGATGGCTGATTGACTCCACAGGATAATTCAGAGTGAGAAAGAGAGGGTACGAGTCATCCAAAATGTGTGTGAATTTGCTCTGAACGAGCTTCTGCTGTCAGTTGTGTCACACATAGGGTTTAGGGACTTTTGACCAGAAAAGATAAGAGAGCGCTTTCCTTCCTTTTGGGCAGGGCACTCAGCCCTGTTCACCCTTTGGCCTTCAGACAACACCAGAGAGTGGCCCTGGCCAGTTACCATCAATTGCCAGAGGGATACTAGAAGCCAGCTGCTGGGAGACTGAAAAGTGAGAGTAAATTTAGGTCCCTCACCTGAACCTGGTGGTGGGTCAGACGCTTCCACATGGACATCTTTCAGTCCCACTGGAGTGTAGGTCTGGCCAGAGACCTTTAGTTGTCTCTGTGCTCAGATGCTGGTCACCAAGGATCTCAAGTTGGGAAAGAGAAAGAGAGAAGGGAGAGGGTTCCCTGTAAGGAGAGAGAGACCCTATACGGGCCACCAAAATGTCATGAGTCAGTGGTGACTATCTGGGGCTGGTGGTGTGATGGTTAAAATAATTTACCAAGACAGTTGTAGGTTAAGAAAAGCTGATTTATTAGAGAAAGTAGGAAAATATGTTGCAAGGAAGCAACGGGTAAGTTAGCAAGCATGGAGCTAACTGCAAGAAAACAAACGCTTGTTGGGGATTTTGTAGGATGGTGCTTGTGCTGTGTACTGAAGAGGGCTTTGTGTAGTACTGATAACAACAACGTTGCAGTGAACTAAACTGCATTTTTCTATCAGCTGAGGGTCTGATGATAGCTGGGCGCAGGAAGATTGTGAGTTATTTGCTCAGGAGGGCTGTGTGTCCTGGACCATGAAGAAAGGAAAACTTACAGCTTATCTGCTTTCTCTTGTTGCTTTCCCTCAGTCCCACCAGCCTGATTCCTTTTCCCTAATTAGGACTCCACATAATCCAGGGTCACAAGGATTATTTTCTTCTAAACATTTTGTAATTTTAGGTTTCTTTTTTGTTTTTTTGTTTTTGTTTTTTTCGAGATGGAGTCTCACTAGGTTGCCCAGGTAGGAATACAGTGGCATGATCTCAGCTAACTGCAGCCTCTGCCTCCCGGGTTCAAGCAATTCTTATGCCTCAGCCTCCCAAGTAGCTGGGACTATAGGCGCATGCCACCATGCCCGGCTAATTTTTGTATTTTTAGTAGAGAGAGGGTTTTACCATATTGGCCAGGCTGGTTTTGAACTCCTGACCTTGTGATCTGCCCACCTCAGCCTCCCAAAGTGCTGGGATTACAGGCATGAGCCACTGCGCCCTGCCTGTAATTTTAGTTCTTATATGTAGATCTGTGACTCATTTCGAGCTATTTTTAATGACTAGTATGAAGTACCTAAATTTATCTTTTTGCATGAGAATATCTTTGTCCCACACCATTTGTTGAAAATAATATTCTTTCCCCTTTGAATTTTTCTGGCAGCTTTGTTGAAAATCAGTTGGCCATAAATGTAAGTTTATTTTTGAGCTCTTAATTCTGTGTAATTGATCTATATGTCAATCCCTATGCCAGTACACTCTCCTGATTTTTTTATTTTTCTTTTTATAGACAGTCTTGCTCTGTTGCCTAGGCTGGAGTACAGTGGTGTGACCATAGCTCACTACAGCCTTGAAGTCCTGGGCTCAAGTGATCCTCCCACCTCAACCTCCCAAGTAGCTGGTACTACAAGCATGAGCCATTGTGCTCAGCCTGTCCTGATTTTTGTAGATTTATAATATGTTTTGAAATTAGGAACTGTAAGTCCTCCAACTTTGTTCTTCCTTTTCAAAATTGTTTTGGCTATTCTAGGTCATTTGTATTTTCACATCAATTTTAGGATCAGCTTGTTAATTCCTGCGAAAAAGGCAGGTGGGATTTTTGAAAAGATTGCATTGAAGCTATAGATCAATTTGGGGAGAATGGTAATCTTAACAAGACCGAGTCCTCCAATCCATAAATATGGATGTCTCCTCATTTATTTAAATCTTCTTTAATTTCTCTCACTACCAGTTTTAGTGTATAAAAGTTTTAGTGTATAAAAGAAGTGCTTTTTTTGTTAAATTTATCCCTAAGCATTTTATTGTACTGATACTATTATGAATGGAATTATTTTTTAAATTTCATTTTCAAATTGTTCATTGCTGGTATATAGAAAAATAATCAATTTTTGTGTATTGATGTTATATCTTGTGACCTTGCTGGAGTTACATCTATCCTACTATTTAGCTGAGTTGTTTTGCTGTCAGTGCTGGTGTTCCTAGTTCACTCAGAAGCCCCTGTGCTCTGATCCTGACAATTTCCAGTGCCATTTCTACTGTCAGTAATGAACCCACAGTTGTCTGCAGACTGCCCAGCCTCATCTGCAGCTGAGGCAGAGTCAGCCCTTTCTCCTTGTCCTGCTTTTCAGCAGGGTTGGAAATGCACAGTCTGGGATGCTTCTTACTGGGGATAGCCTGAGATGCTGGAGGAGTCAGTGCTTGCCATTGGGTAGCAACCCCTCTGGCCCTCTTCCATACTTCAGCAGTCCCAGGATCTGGGTCCCCTGGTACCTGGGGGTTCTTAGATCTTGTTCCAGATCCCTACTCCAGCTCTCTGAGGACTGGGGGACTCTGCCTGGCACTGTAAATTTACAGAATGTACCTTCTTTTGACAAGATCTGTTTCTCTGGGGGAAGATCAGGGCTGGACACTTTTCCTACCTTGTTCCTGACTATTTTCTGACAGATTTCCTTAGTGTTCTGTTCTGTAGTCAGTTCCCCCTGCCCCCTTCTTAGGACCTGAGTCCTTACTGTCCTCCATCTAAGTTGATACCAGCCTGTGGCTGTTGCTCCTCTTCTTTTCTGGGAGCTCCTGTGTTTTGGTCACTGGTAGCTGTGGCTGACACTTGGGCAGCTTTTTGTTTGGGAAGTTAGCAATTGTGTTCCTGAGGTGCGAAAGCCAGATGGGCAACTGTGGGTTCTCCCCAGGGCTGGGTATTAGCATTGCAAATATGGCTCTTTAGTTCTAGTTAGTAAGGTGATGCCCAGGAAGGGAAGGAATTGTGCCAACCAAGGAAAGGTTCTCATTTATACTTTCCCCATCCAGCAGGAGGTTTTCTTTTTCCTTTTTTTTTTTTTTTTTTTTTGAGACAGAGTCTCACTCTGTCGCCTAAGCTGGAGTGCAGTGGCCGGATCTCAGCTCACTGCAAGCTCCGCCTCCTGGGTTTACGCCATTCTCCTGCCTCAGCCTCCGGAGTAGCTGGGACTACAGGCGCCCACCACCTCGCCCGGCTAGTTTTTTGTATTTTTTTAGTAGAGACGGGGTTTCACCGTGTTAGCCAGGATGGTCTCGATCTCCTGACCTCGTGATCCGCCCATCTCGGCCTCCCAAAGTGCTGGGATTACAGGCTTGAGCCACCATGCCCAGCCTAGCAGGAGTTTTCAAAACATAGCATCTGTCTTAGAAGGCTCTTGTGTGCTCTAATAATCATAATTACTTTTATAATTGTGATGTGAATTTAAGTTTCAGTCACAAACTCATGTGTGCAAAAAGTATAATTTTCTCCATTCTTAATACCTCATTAATTTCTGACCCTGCATTTTTGTTCTACATAATGGCAGACAATTCCTTCCCAGCCCAGTTGGACCCCATTCCTTTTAGGTGGCCTCACTGACAAACTTTGACACGGTTACTTCTCCAGATTTAGTGACCTTTACTGGAGCCTGCTTCAAACTTGCTTATTGCCCTCCAAAAGAGTTTTGAAAATCTGTGTACCTCCTTTGTTGACATTTAAAGCTTTTTTTAAAATCATAAGTTTAAATAAATCTAAGTTATTACATATATTGATGTTTAAAAATACAACTGTCACTATTATCCCATGCTTTCTTTTATTTTTATTTTTTTGAGACAGGGTCTTGCTCTGTCACCCAGGCTGGGGTGCAGTGGTGCGATCATGGCTTATTGCAGCCTTGACCTTCTGGGCTCAAGTGATCCTCTTGGCTTAGCATCCTGAGTAGCTGGGACCACAGGCATGTGCCACCACGCTTGGCTAATTTTTGTATTTTTGGTAGAGATGGGGTTTTGCCATGTTGCCCAGGCTGGTGTTGAACTCCTAAGCTTAAGTGATCTCCTGCCTCAACCTCCCAAAGTATTGGGATTACAGGTGTGAGCCACTGTGCACTGCCACTTTTTAAAATTTAAACAATTTTTTTTACAGGCAGGGTCTCACTATATTCCCTAGGCTGGTCTCGAGCTCCTGAGCTCAAGTGATCCTCCTACCTCAGCATCCCAAGTAGCTGGGTCTACAAGCACATGCTTCTGCACCTGGATTATCCCATACTTTAAAATGTATCCAAAGAAATCTAAATACCATAGCAATTGAAGTTCATTAAAAGTACCTTATATCCAATACTACTACATTACTTAGAGCTAAATTGATACTTGTAAATGCCTATGTTGAAAAGAAGAAAGATATCAGTCAATAACTTAACCTTCCACTTTACGAAACTGGAGAAGAGCAAACGACACTCACAGCAAGCAGAAGGAAGGAAATGTTAATGTGCAAAGTGGAAAGAAATGAAATAGAGGTAGAAAGCAATGGAAAAAAATAAAGGAAACCAGAAGTTTGTTCTTTGAAAATATCAACAAAATTTACAAACTTTTAGCTAGGCTAATCAAGCATAAAAGAGAAAAGATCCAAAATTACTAAAATTAGGAATGAGAGTGTAGATGTTAGTATTGACCTTACAAAATAAAAAGAATTATAAGGGAATACTATGGACAACTGTGTGTCAAATTAGATAACTTAGATGAAATGAACGAGTTCCTAGAAACACACAAACTACTGAAATTGACTCAAGAAGAAATGGAAAATCTGAAAGACCTATAACAAGAAAAGATATTTAATTAGTAATAAAAAATCCTTCCCCCACAAAAAAGCCCAGGGTCAGATGGCTTGACTGGTGAATTCTACCAAATAATGTAAAGAGGAATTAATATTACCTCTTCACAAACTCTCCCATAAGCATAGAAGAGGCGGAAATACTTCCCAACTCGGAAATACTATGAGGCTAGTATTGCCCAGATACCAAAGCCAGACACACACACACACACACACACACACACACACACACACACACACACACGAAAGAAAACTACCAACCAGTATCTCCTATGAATTTAGATACAAAAATCCTTAGCAGAATCCTAGTAAACTGAATCTAGCAACATATAAAGGGATGCTATATCATGACCACATGGGATTTATCCCAGGAATGCAGTTTGTTCATCAGATGAAAATCAATATAATACACTGTATTAATAGAATAAAGGACAAAACCCACATAATAATCTCAATAACTTCAGATAAAGCATTTGATAAAATTCAAAATAAAAACAATTAATAAACTAGGAATAGGAGGGAACCTTCCCAACCCATGAAAGGGTATCTCTGAAAATTCACAGATAATTTCATGCTTTAGGTTAAAAGATTGAGAGCTTTCTCCCTAAAGTCAAGAACAATACAAGGATGTTCATTCTCATCATTTCTATTCAATATCATATTGAAAGTTCTAACCAGACAGGCAAGAAAAAGTATTAAAAGGCATCCAGATAGGAAAGGTGGAAGTAAAACTATATTTGCAGTTGACGTGATCCTGAATATAGAAAATCCTAAGGCATCTACAAAAAAACTATGAGAGCTAATAAAGGAGTTCAGCAAGGTTTCAGGATACAAGACCAAAATACAAAACTCAGTTGCGGCTGGGCACGGTGGCTTACGCCTGTAATCTCAGCACTTTAGGATGCTGAGGCAGGTGGATCACCTGAGGTTAGGAGCTCAAGACCAGCTGGCCAACATGGTGAAACGCCATCTCTACTAAAAACATAAACAGCTGGGTATGGTGACAGGCGACTGTAATCCCAGCTACTCAGGAGGCTGAGGCAAGAGAATCACTTGAACCCAGGAGATGGAGGTTACAGTGAGCCAAGATCATGCTACTGCACTCCAGCCTGGGCCACAGAGCAAGACTCTGTCTCAAAACAAAACAAAACAAAACAAACACCTCAGTTGCAGGATACAAGACCAAGACACAAAAATCAGTTGTATTTCGGCTGGGTGTGGTGGCTCATGCCTGTAATCCCAGCACTTTGAGAGGCTGAGGCCGGCGGATCACGAGGTCAGGAGATCGAGACCATCCTGGCTAACCTGGTGAAACCCCGTCTCTACTAAAAATACAAAAAAATTTAGCCGGGTGTGGTGGTGGGCGCCTGTAGTCCCAGCTACTCAGGAGACTGAGGCAGGAGAATGGCGGGAACTCTGGAGGCGGAGCTTGCAGTGAGCCGAGATCGCCCTGCTGCACTCCAGCCTGGGTGACAGAGCGAGACTCCATCTCAAAAAAAAAAAAAAAAAAAAGATTTGAACAGACTTTCCACGAGAGAGGACAGAAAGATGGCAAATAAGCAACTGAAAGGATGCTCAATATTATTAGTAATTAGGAAAATGCTAATTAAAACCACCCTAAAATATTATTAAATACCCATTAGAATGGCTAAATTTAAAAAATACTGACAATACCAAGTGCTGATGAGTACACAGAATTACTGGAACTGTCATACGTTTCTACTAGGAATGCAAAATGGTACAGATACATTGGAAAATAGCTTGGCACTTTCTTAAACAAGTTAAACTTACGTTTACCATGTAACACAGCAATCCTGCTTCTAGGGATTTATGCTAGAGAAATGAAACTTATATTCTCTTAAAGATCTGTGTGTGTGTGTGTGTGTGTGTGTGTGTATTTATAGCAGTGCTACTCATAATCATCAGAAACTGGAAGCCACTAATCTGTCTGTTAATAGGTGAATGTATAAAGAAATTGTGATATAGGTACACAGTGGAGTACCTCTCAGCAATAACAAGTAATGAACTATTGAGGTACTCTATAACATGAATGAATTTATGCATTATGTTAAGCGACAGACCCTGCCACAGATGGTTACATAATATTAGTCCATTCAGTGCTCTTCTGGAAAAGGAAAACATCTAGGAACAGAGACCAAGGTCAGTGGTTGTCCGGAGTTAGGGTTGGGGCTTTGAATGCAAAGGTCAGCCCCCAGGGAATTCTTTTCCTGGTTGGAATTTTTCTAATCTTGTCAGTGGTGATGGTTATAATATTAATAGCATATTCATGTTTAAAATCTCATAGAGCTGTACATAGAAAAAAGCAAATTTTGCTATTTTGCAATTTAAACATTGAAAAAGAAAACAATATCTGCCTTGCTAGGTTGTTATTGGCATTCAATACAATATAATCTATCGGATTTATAAGGCCTGCTCAACAAGTAGTAGCTGCTGTTGCTGTTTTTCCAGGGAGTATAGAATAAAGGTTCAAAGCATATAGGCTCTTAAGTTAACCTGCCTGTATTCAGATCCTACTGGTTTGTGATGTCTGTGCGTCTCAGTGTTCTCCTCTGTAAGAAGGAGTAATAACCGTACCTATCCTGTAGGATTACTAAATAGATTAAATGGGTTAACACAGACAGGAACTTAATGGATGTTCACTGTTGGTATTAACATCATTTATCGGTTTCTCTATATTGATTTCTGTGGGAGACAAGCTAGGGAAGTGTAGTGTGAACCCCAACCTCAGGGTGGGGAGGCGCGCTAAAAGGACTGTGCTGGCATTTGCTTTGCTGACAAAGACGGCAAATATGATAGTAGTCAGGAAGCAGGAGCTGTGAAGCTGTTTGGGCTTCCTAATGGTTCCTGAGAGGAGGGCCTGATGTAGGGAGAGAAAGCCTTGGCAGAGGCCTTCCTTTGTGTAATTAATTTGATCTGGTCTCTTGGAGCTGCTAACTTTCTTAAGTATTTTTAATTGGCTGCCAGACCGTCATTTCTAGCAGCAGGAAAATTGTGGCCTTCCCGTTTTCCCAGCCTGTGGGACCCCCACCCTGCCCCCAGCTTGGGAATGGTGGTGTAAAGTTACTGCAGCGGACTGGCTGGCTGTAGCATTAGATTCTGTTTAAGGACCTCTTAAAATTTTACCCCAGGGCTTTGAGACATTGGTTTTGTTAGCACCTCTAATGTCTTTCTATAGGCATTTAGGGTCTGCATGAAGCCTGTGTGGTTGCATTTGCCTTCCAAAGAATCAATGTGTTGTCTGCCAGAGGGTTTCCGGCAGCTCCAGGGCTACTCCAGCTTATGGGTAATGATGGCAGCACGCCTTGTCCTCTGGGGTGTATGGTGGCCTTTGTTGGCCTTCCTACTGCCCAGATATATCAAAGTTCAGTGGAGTGAGGAAGGAAGGGGAGGCATGGAGGCAGAGTTTTTATAGTTAAAAAAGATATATATGTATATATGCAAAATTTTTTGAGAATTGAGTATTTAATAAGGCAGTGACCCAATTCTAGAGCTCTTAAAATTATATTATAGGAATATTTCATATTTTTGCATTTTTTAAATCCCAGAAACAGAGTTAAACAATTCTGTCATTAACATTGTAATCAAGAGCTCTGTGAAATGCAGGTACTAAGCATGAAGCATATGGACTACCACAGTCCTCGAAAGTCATCAGTTATTTATATATGTGTGTGTATATATGCCTGGCCTCATTCTACAAAGGATTTGTGGTGGCTTATAATAAACACTGAGAAAAAGGCAAAAATAAAAAATCAGGAAAAGACAGATATAAATAAGAGTAGAAAGTCAAGGCTGGCAGAGAAAGGGAAATATGCAAAAGAATAAAGGTCTGATTAAATGATTGAACTAAAATTTTGGCTCTGAGCTCCCTGGAGGCCAAAGTGAAGAGGCAGATAAGTCAGTTAGCTAATTCTTATGAAAAAGAAAACACACTCCAGCGCCTCAGGGAAAGCAAAGCTTTTATTAGCTTTCACCTTCCAAAGAAATGGTGCACGTAGGGGTTGCTACATAGGAACAATATCATTTTTCTAACGTATTTTGGCATAAAAAACAAAGCCAGAATACAATCTATATATAAGAGAAGTTTGTAGAAGAGTTTGAAAAGGCAAGTAAGCAAAAAATGAAACATAAGTCATCCATAATCATAGCTCTAAGAGAGAGCTGTTATGTTTTGGTGTATATCCTTTCCAAACTTTTCTGGTACTCTTATAGTACGTTTTATGTACTATATTTGCACATAGAAATAGATATATTCGTGTGTTTTATCTTTATAAAAATCTTTTGAGGGATAGACAAAGTTTAAAGAACCAGCCCAATCCAGTTCAACTTTGTGTAATAAAAGATGTGAGTTGTTTTTCAGTTGCCTCACAACTTGCAATAAAGCTTTTTCTTTTCTTAAAAACTGGTGCCATGGTATTAACTTCTGTGTGCATCAGACAGTGGGCCCTTGCTTGGTGTAACAAAAACAAGTTTAAGATAAATCATACAAAATGCTCAACACAATGTTGTTAGCAATGTTGTAGGCAAATTGTAAGCAGAAACACAGTATTAATAGATCATTTTCATTTATTGGACATGCTGTGATGGTTAATACTGAGTGTCAACTTGATTGAAGGGTGAAAGTATTGATCCTGGGGATGTCTGTGGGGTGTTGCCAAAGGAGAGTAACATTTGAGTCAGTGGGCTGGGAAAGGCAGACCCACCCTCAACCTGGGTGGGCGCCATCTAATCAGCTGCCAGTGTGGCCAGAATATAAAGCAGTCAGAAAAACGTGAAAAGGCTAGACTGGCCTAGCCTCCCAGCCTACATCTCTCCCCCATGCTGGACGCTTCTGGCCCTCAGACGTAGGACTCCAAGTTCTTCAGTGTTGGGATTCAGACTGGCTTCCTTTCTCCTCAGCTTGCAGATGGCCTATTGTGGGACCTTGTGATCATGTGAGTTAATACTGCTTAATAAACCACTATCCTATTATTTCTGTCCCTCTAGAGAACCCTAATACACATGCCTTATATCCCTGGCATTGTAATAAGCACTTTATTTAAGCTGAGCTGCTACCCAGTTTTCACCACAGACCTCTCCCACACTAGATTATTAGCATCATTGTGTGGCTTTAGGGAGATAAAGTAACTCAAGGTTACTCAGTAAGTGATAACTTTCACATCCAAGTTTGTCCAAAAGCCCATATGGGTTCTATTGCAGTGAGTTGCTCTGTTTCTGCACCTATCACTCTTCCCATTTTACAGATGAGTAAACCTTGGCTCTGAGAGGTTGACTATTGGCCTAGGTTAGTGAGAGATGGAGCCAGGGCTTCAGTTGTAGAGTACTGGCTTTGCTCCTGCCCTGAGATGAGCACAGTCCCTGAAGAATGTTGCAAACCAACCTGCTCCCACTTTGTGTTGGCAAGATACTGCTCTTCAGCTGCCTGGGAGAGCATTTATTCTCATGGTTAATGTAACAGCCAGTGAGAGTAAACTTGGATGTACTGGTTCTTGCTTTTGCAGTTATCTGCCACCAGAATGGTTGCTGTTGCTTCATGTCTGTATATATGCCCTTTGGCATTGTGACCAAATGCTTAGGGGTTTAGTCCAAGTAGTATTTGATCTATAACCTCTCCCATCCATATGGATTCTTGTATTGTCTTCTCCAGATATAGAAAAGCAAAAGTAGCAAACCTCCTCAGTTGTCACTTAAATGAGAAGAGATTCACTGCTTTTAACTAAAAGAGCAATGGAAATTGGCAACAGGAAAATTATTAGCACACATACCAGAGCAGAAAGTCCCCACTTGTGGCAGCTGACTCTCAAAGTCATGCCCCACACTTCCTTTCCTTGGCTACACAGTCCTAGATGGTTTGATACCAGCCCTAGAGAGTAGCCAGGAAAGAGCTTTGAGGGTTGGGCTCTGCTAGGAAAGTGTCAGTGACTCAGACCCAGGACCCAATGGCTTGGTCAGTTCTCTAATTTCTCCAGACTCATATCTGGTCAATTATTAATGTCAATCTAGGCACAGCATACAGTTTTTTTAAAATACTAGTAAGCTAGGTGGGGTGGTACGGTCAGCTATGGGCTAATCTGGTTAGTATGAAAAAGCTCATGTTGATTGCTATTACAAGCCAGGCTGAGAAATAGCTCAGATTATAGTGTCATCCGAAGAACAGAAAGTGTGTAGTGCAAACTATTTCTTATTCTTGCTCCATCTTTTGCTGAGACCCAAGTATCTTTGTAGCTTGCAATCCAGGGCAGGATGAACCTGTTCATCATGCCAGATGTGAAGCTTGTGAGGTGCATGTGTGTGCCTTGTGATTTGTTTCCCCCACCTTAACCTGCGTGGTTGGGACGCTGAGCAGCTGGAGTCCTGGGAGACGGCCATGGGCAGAGGGTTGGGAGGCTGGTGGAGGGAGTCCTGGCCAGAGGCACATGGATCCAAGGAACAGGCTAAGCCCAGAGCTGGCTTGGTCCCCCTCAGCAGGAGGCTGAGGTGTGGAGTACTACAGACGGATCAGGAAGAGGCCAGTCCTGGGAGGCCCAGGGACTGGGCTGGCGGGGGAATGAGGGAGGAGAAAGAATCTGGTTGGGGTGATGTGATGTGTGGGTTGGCCCAGTTTAGAGTGGCCAGCAATGGGGTAGAAATGCCCTGAGCCTTTTCCTGTTTCTACTCCCTAAGGGTTTTAGTTACAAAAGGGACCATGAAATGTCTTCCTGCTTTGGAAGAAAGAGCCCACAGACAGATTTAAAAGGTAAGTCCTCTCTTCAGGAAGGGAGTAGAGGTTGAATAGAGTGTGCTGCAAACTCAGAGATACCTAGGTGTATTGTCTTTTCTTCTCTCTCTGACACTGTGGTGCAGTGGAAATAATGCTGGCTTCATACTTGGGCAGAATCAGATTTGAATCTGGCTCCAGCAGTGATTTATCTGAACCCATTTTGCTCATCCATTAACCCAGGATGATGAATCCCCTTCTCCTTGGGTCGTTAGGAAGATTAAACAAGATACAGTCCGTAAAGTGTCCAGCACAGCACCTGGCACACGGGAGGTGCTTAATAAGCCTTCTCCTTGCTTGAGGTGGAGCAGCTCCCAGGGAGAGCACAGGGGCTGGTGCAGGGACCTGTCACGGGTCCGTCAGCCTTCTCAGCTCCAATGCCGCTGCTGCCGGGCGAGCCACGTTCATCATTCCAGAGCGAGTGCTGTGAAGGGAGGTTATGGATCCATCACACCCCGGGTGCAGTGGGAGGTTCAGAGGAGAAATATGAGATCTGCTTTCCATTTGCAGTCTGTTTGGGCGCATGATGGATAAGTGTGTGTGAACAAGTGGAGCATAACTCAGACCACACAGGAACAGGTGGAAGAGGAGGAGGGCGAAGCTCCTGCTAGCTGAGCCTGCTGGGAAAGGGTCGCATGGGGAGGGGGTGGCCTCAGTGCAGGCCTTGGGTAGAGCAGAGGTGAGTGCAGGGCAGGCGACAGGTGAGGGGCGGTGCTGCAGCTTGGAGCCAAGCCAAGGTGGTGGCCGTCAGTGTCCTGGATGTGAAGATGGTCAAGGCCAGTAGGAGATGGCACTGGAGGGAAGAGGGAGGGAGGGGTGTCTGGTTCTGGGTGGTTTCAGTTTGGACTGGCTGGTAGCGTGGCTGGCTGAGTAGGTAAGAGACGGATATACCTGGGTTCAGATCCTTTCCTGCCATTGCTGTTGGGGAGACTTGGGCTAAATCACTTCACCTCCATGATTTTGCTTATCTTTAAGATGTGCCTGATGGTCGTGTGACTTAGGAGGGTTACATGAGTTGCTGTGTGTAAATACCTGGCACACTGTGGGGGTGCAGGAAACAGCAGCTCTTGTTATGGAGGTGCTAATACCATGTGTGTGCTGTATAACCTTCCTACCTTAGGAAGGGGCTTTCGCTGTCCCTGGGCACCCCCAAGCATGGAAATAAAGGAACATCTTGAGTTATTTCAAGGGAAATTCCAGGTACCTAGCCACCCCAAGAAGTAAATGAGCAACTTGAAAAGCAAGAAGGTAATCGTAGCTTAAAACAGCAGCCAAGGAAGTTAGAATCGGAGGTGTCTGGTTCCCTGTAGAAACGAAAGGTAACACTGTAACATATATCCAAATTGTTTTTCAGAAACCTGGACCCCCATCAGACAGATCCACTGGCATGCAGAAATCAGATGAGGGGGACCAGAGGACTGAACTCAGACCACCATTCCTTGTTCTACATTTCTTCTTGAGGGGCCTGAGGAAGTCCCACCCACAAGCCAGAGCTAACATTATTTTCTGCTGACCCCCAGTTTTTTTTTTATTTTGGTGGGGGGACGGAGTCTCGCTCTGTTGCCCAGGCTGGAGTGCAGTGGCGTGATCTTGGCTCACTGCAACCTCTGCCTTCTGGGTTCAAGCAATTCTGCCTCAGCCTCCTGAGTAGCTGGGACTACAGGCGCCCGCCACCACGCCAGGCTAATTTTTTTTATTTTATTTTAGTAGAGACGGGGTTTCAGCATGTTGCCCAGGCTGGTCTCGAACTCCTAAGCTTAGGCAGTCTGCCCACCTTGGCCTCCCAAAGTGCTGGGATTACAGGCGTAAGACACTGCGCCCAGCCTGCTGACCCCACATTTTTAAACAAATCTTCCCTTCCTTAACTGATGACAAGTCAGGAAATCTTTGAATCAACCTATGACCTATAAGCTCCCGCTTTGGGGTATCCAGCCTTTTGAGGCCAAACCAATGCGTAACCTCCATCTATTGACTTACGCTTTCCTGAAATTTACCCCCTGCCTTTAAAAACCCTTACAAGCCCTGGTCACATGTGAGCTGTCTGATTCTCCCTGCTCAGCATCCAGCAACAAAAGCCTCACTTTCTCACTGCAGTCCTGGTGTCAGTGTTTGGTTTTATTGCACCAGGAGAGCAGACCCACGTTAGGTTCAGCAACAATCACACTGAGTCTAAAAGAGAGGGAGATAGGGTTGTGAAGAAGATATTGTAGCTTTAAAAAGGGGGTGGGATTTGGAGAAAGTGAATATTTAAGACTGTTTGATACCCATGTATAGAGCTAAGGCCCTTTGTTAGCATTTAGGAAGACTAAATTGAAAATATTCATACAATTACACATTTACTAGTATGTTTGAATTTTTTTGCTTACACGGAGCCATGATCTGTTAAATTTCAAGACATCCAGTGTCTTAGTTTTCTCCCCTTATAAGCAGCAGACTAGAGAAGAAAACATGCCCACCTGACCAGGGGTATCATAGTTACAAAGTTACAAAGCCACTGGATACAATTTACCTGGCTGGAATGTCCCCTTCTGGTAATTACTCTTGGGAGGTGTTACATCTAAAGGGAACAGTGCTTTCTGGGCCACCTTGGGTTTGCCAAGAACAAGTTGCTAATCTCACCTTTTTTACTCTTACCTTCCTGATAAGATTGCTGTAATACAGGCATGGCACAGACACAGCAATCTGTCTAAACATCCGACATCTTGAGGACCAAAAGAAATGTGAGCTGGCACAGGTCTGTTTGTACCCGGTCATCAGCTGTACCCAGAATGGGGATAGGTCAATTTGGAGAAAAGTTTCTCTCTTGAAATGATACACTAATGTAGGGTTCAGGTGGGAACTGACCAGATCTATCATTTACTGACCACTTAGGATGGACTGATTTCCTCTAATATTGTGGCTAAAGTGCTTCACTGAACATGTAGCACAAAGGAGGCTTGCCCTCTTTGTAGAAGGGAGGAATTTTTGGGCCAGGCATGGTGGCTCACACCTGTAATCCCAGCACTTTGGGAGGCTGAGGTGGGTTGATCATCTGAGGTCAGGAGTTCGAGACCATCCTGGCCAATGTGGCGATATCCCATCTCTACTAAAAATATAAAAATTAGCCGGGCGTGGTGGTGGGCACCTGTAATCCCAGCTACTCAGGAGGCTGAGGCAGGAGAATTGCTTGTACCCGGGAGGTGGAGGTTGCAGTGAGCCGAGATCACACCATTGCATTCCAGCCTGGGTGACAAGAGCAAAACTCTGTCTCAAAAAAATAAGGAATTTTTGTTGGATTGACCAAATACCTGAGCTCCGACTGCTGGGCATTTGATGAGGAGATAAGGCCACTGTACCTTGGGCCCATTGTACAGATGAAAACTGAGGTTCTGAGGTTAGGGAGCTTGCCCAAGATCAAGTGGTCAGTTCATCAATTTGAACCCCATGTTCCTTTCATTGTGTTATGCCCTGCACCTGGGTCCAGCACCCCAACTGTTTCTGCCTCATCTAGATGTGACAGAACACAGATGTAAAGGCTTAGGGTCTTAGGAGTTTTGACTCTCAACATTGGGATTCATCTGGTTCTTTATGGGAAAGGTGTCACACTGCTGATGGGCAGAAGCTAGGAGACAGAGAAGCTTTAGCTTGGTGAACTGGACTGGGCATGGTGGCACGCGCCAGTAATCCCAGCACTTTGGTAGGCCAAGGTGGGTGGATCACTTGAGGCCAGGAGCTCGAGACCAGCCTGGCCAACGTGGTGAAACCCCATGTCTACCAAAAATACAAAAATTAGCTGGTCATGGTGGTGTGCGCCTGTAGTCCCAGCTACCTGGGAAGCTGAGGCAGGAGAATTGCTTGAACCGGGGAGGTAGAGGTTGCAGTGAGCCGAGATTGCCCCACTGTACTCCAGCCTGGGTGACAGAGCGAGACTCCAACTCAAAGAAAAAAAAAAAAAAAAAAAAAGCTTGGTGAACTGAAGGGAAACAACCCATTAAGGGCAAGAGGGTTCATTTATTCAGTGTCACTCAACCCCTATCCTGTGCCAGGCCTCACTGGAGCACTGAGGGTAGAGGTGAAGGTCCCAGAGTCTGGTGTGAAGATGGTAACAATTCATATGAGAGTGGTTTCATAAAAAAGCAAGACAGAGTCCACCTCTCCCTTGCTTAGAACACTCCATTATATTCTCATTGAACTTTTTACAGATCTGATCTTTCCAGACTGTGTCCTTCAAGTCTTAATTCAGAAAAAATAAGCAGCTTTATTGAGATATAATACACATGCTGGTAGGCTGAATAATGGATCCCAAAGATGTCTATGTCCTGCTCCCTGGAACCTGTATGTTACTTTACCTGGAGAAATGGCCTTGAATATGTGTTAAGGATCTAGAGAGACAGAAATTATCCTGGGTCATTCATGCAGGCCTATTGTAATCAGAAGGGGTCTTATAAGAGGAAGGCAGGAGGGAGAAAGGGAGAAAAAGGAAATACGATGTTGGAACTGAAAGAGTCTAAATGAGGCACTTTGAAGGTGCAAGAAGGGGCCATGAGTCATGGAAGGTAGGTAGCTTCCAGAAGCTGAAAAAGCAGGAAACAGATTCTCCACTGGACTTTCAGAAGGAAATACTTGCCAATACCTTCTTTTTGGACGTTTTGGTTGTTATTTTTTGTTTTTGAGAGGGAGTCTTGCTCTGCCACCAGGCTGGAGTGCAGTGGCGCGATCTTGGCTCATTGCAACCTCTGACTCCCGGGTTCAAGTGATTCTCCTACCTCAGCCTCCCAAGTAGCTGGGATTACAGGCACACGCCACAATGCCCAGCTAATTTTTGTATTTTTAGTAGAGATGTGGTTCACCATGTTGGTCAGGATGGTCTCGAGCTCCTGACCTCAGGTGATCTGCCCACCTCGGTCTCCCCAAAGTGTTGGGATTACAGGTGTGAGCCACCACGCCTGGCATGATTTTGGACTTCTTTTGATCTCCAGACTGTAAAATAGTAAGTTGGTATTGTTTGAAATTACTAAGTGTGGTAATGTGTTACAGCAATAGATAACCAAATGCACAGGCTGTACAATTGTGGATTTTACCATATTCAGAGTTGTGCAACTAATACCACAATCAATTTTGGAACATTTAATGAATCTCCTTCTCCCCCTTCAAAAACAAAAAACGAAACAGAACAAAACAAAACTCCATTCCCACGACACTCACTCTCCTTTTCCACTGGTTGTTAGCCATGTGGCCTTGGGTAAGATCCCTAACCTGTGTGGATGAGCCTCAGTTTTCATCTGTAAATGAGATACCACTCAATTCCCAAGGATGTGGAATAATTCCATGAGATCACGTGTGTAATCCCTCAGCACAGTGCCTGCCGTCAGCATTCAGTAGAGCATCGTTTTGTTATTTTATTAATACCAGTGAGGAGGCTGTTGCAGAAGTCCAAGGGAGAGATGAAAGAGGCTGAACTAGGCCAGTGGTTCAGGGATGGAGGGCATCTTGTCAGTGGCTCGACGCCTGTGATCCTCCCTCACTGGACAACAGGTGCTTCCTTCCATGGCAGGAACTTGCTGAAAACCTGCCTGCTCGTGCCTGTGCAGCCTCTAGAAGGCAGTGGAGCCAAGACTGTGGATAGAACACTGTGTGTCTGTGCGTTCAGCCTTTTTTCCCTGTTCTGAAACTTCATTGTATGTTTGCATTGCTCTGTTCCCTTTCTCCTTGCTCTGTGCAGATGACTTTTTTTTTTTTTTTTTAATAAAAGAGACAGCATCCAGCTGTTGCACAGGCTGGAATGCAGTGGCGCAATCATAGCTTGCCTTGACCTCGTGGACTCAAGTGATCCTCCTGCTGCAGCCTCCCAAAGTGTTGGGATTACAGGCATGAGCCACTCACTGCACCTGGCCAGTTGATGATTTATTTTTTAAACCACCTCACATAGCAGGGTAACCTCTGAGTTCCTGTTCCATCTTGTGGCCTGGGATTAGGTATGGCTAAAACTGCCAAGTTTCAGACAGCTATTTTTTCCAGAGCTCAAGTGGCTGGAGAACATGGGGGCCCCCTCCCTGCAGCTCAGCAGAGCCTAGAATGAACCAGTTGCTCTTCTGCCAGTTCAAAAGTTAGGGCCTGTTCCATTTTGCATTCCTCCTAGGCTCCACAGGGCGTATGAGTTCCGCCCAAATCACGTGGGTTGTGGTGGGTGGGGGTGTGTGCTGAGTGTGATTCCCTGAAGAAAATTCAGATGCTGTCACCAGGCAAAACCAACAGATGTCCACTACAGCTACCACCGTGGAACGGAATAATTCACCATTAAGCACCTGGCTTAGGACCCCAGTTCCCAGGGATGGAATCTCAACTCCACCATTTGTAAGTTGTGTGACCGTGGCTGGGTCACTTCACCAGTCAGCCTGAGTCAGTGTCCCATCTGCACAAAGGGAGTGATGGCCACATCGCCAGCTTCAATCACCATGAAAGCACCTTGCAGAGAGTCCAAGCAGGCTCAGGCAGGTGGCGCTGCAGTTTGGTGTGGCACGAACTATGTCGTCTCTGGCCTGTTATCCAGCCAGTTCCAGGGCAGCTGTCTGCAGAGAGCAGCCGGATGTAGCACAAAGAGCCAGGCTGTCCTGGGTTCAAAGCCTGAACCTCCCACTTAGGAGCTACACGTTCCTCCTCCATGATGATCACCTTTCCTGCCTCCCGGGGTAGTTGGAAGTGTCAAGGGGACATGTAGACAGCCTGGTACACTGTTCTGTGAGTGGCGATAGCTGTGTTCATAGTACAGTTACTCCACAGCACGCCAGGAGTCCAGATGTGAATCGAACAGGACAGACCCCGTACTCTGAACAAAAGCCCATCTTTCCGGGTAAAGGGTGCATTTGGCCAGCAGCCAATGGCCCCGGGAAGGCTTTGTGCAGCCTGGCCCTTCCCTCCTTCAGTTCAGCGTGGGGTGGGTACAGCCTCACGGAGGTTCATGTTTCACTATTAATTATCCCCCAGGCTCTTTTATCAGCCTGTCTCTCATTCCCACCACAAGGCTGTCAGCCAGACAGTTGGAACAGAATCTCATCTGGAGTGTGTTTGCTCTTCTCCCCCATCGCTGGCAGAGATCTGGGATCAGCTCTGCATTAGGACAAGTTGTAAGTAAACACACATTTGCTCAAATGTGGCCCTTCTAGTAGAGAGACTCAATTTTCTGTATTCCCCTTCCTTTTACGAATGGCTTGGAGGTTATGGTAGGCAGACCATAGCTCCAACAGTGTTTATTAACGGTTATATTAGACTCAGTGAAGGTTTGTCTTTACTTGGTATTGAGTTACTCCTTTTAAGAGACCCCGTCTAGTAATGCTATTGTCATGTTACTCATTTTATAAATCCTATCTATAATGTTATTGTCACAGAAATGACAAATGTTATGGAAGAATCTCGAAATACTGCTAAAATGTGTTAGTCAAAAAATGTCTTTGCCCCTAAAATGTGTAAAGGTATTGTACATTATATAACTATTATCACAAAGTATTATGTTGAGTATACTATTTCAGACCCTAGTCTTGCTACTTAGTGAGAGAAAATGCCTTTTCCATAAAAGATTTAAGAAAGAATGCTCTAGATGGGAACCTTTAGGTTTGAAGTATTCCCACACATTTCATAATGAAGTAGATAACTGGAACTATAATTAGGTGTTTCTAAAAATTGATACTAATTTCTAAAAAAAAAAAAAGTTACAATTTAAAAGCTGTTTTGTTTTCCTTCTTCCTAATTCTGGAAAGTTATGAATTAAAGAAACTAAATTTGGAAACTGGCTCTAACCTATATTTATCCTTTTCCTCAAGCAATTTTTAAAAACTTTGTATTCTCATGAACAAAGAAATGTTCATCATGATACATCTAGCATTATATATATTATATATGTTATATATATATATTACATATATATATATATATATATTTTTTGGAGACAGTCTCGCTCTGTCACCCAGGCTGGAGTGCGGTGGTGCCATCTGAGCTCACTGCAACCTCCGCCTCCTGAGTTCAAGTGATTCTCCTGCCTCAGCCTCCCTAGTAGTAGCTGGGATTACAGGCGTGTGCCAACACGCCAGGCTAATTTTTATATTTTTAGAAGAAACAGGGTTTCAACATGTTGGCCAGGCTGGTCTCGAACTCCTTACCTCAGGTGATTTGCTCCCCCTCAGCCTCCCAAAGTGCTGAGATTGCAGGCATGAGCCACCATGCCCGGCCAACTAGCAGTCTTTTTACTTAATTTTTTGCTGGTAGAATTTTCACATGGCATTATGACAGCAGCACTTTCTTCGTGTAGGTATTTAAGATTGTGTGCTGAAAAATTAATAGCATAAACATACTTTAAATTAGAGAGAGATGACTAAGGGGAGTCAAAGGGAGGCAGAGCCCTGTGCAGGCCTTCCTTTCCCTGGGGACAAAGAGAAGCCAGGGCCAGGCCTCCTGGGCTGTTGCAGGCTGGCATGTCTGCCTTGCACCCCACCTGGCCCCAAATTCCCCTTGTGGGACCTCAGGAGGGGCCCCGTTTCCACTCTGCTGCCTGATGTTCTGGATCCTGAGCCCACACCCAGGCCCAGGCAGGGCTGAGTCTCCTCTCCCTGCAGCCTCCGAGGCCAGCAGGCCCTAGGCTTCAACTCTGTCCTCCACTGGACGACCCTCTGGTCAGGTCCCTGAACATACCCGTGGGAAAAGATATGCACCCATGTGCACGTGTCCACATATGTGAAGACAGGTGTGTGCATGTGCACAAGTGTGCAGGGTGCACCCATGTAAGAACCCTACAGACCTTTTTCCCAGGAGAAGGCTATATCCCCCCCATGGTGTCAGGTGTCCACTCAAGCCCCCCAAGGGTGAGGTGGGGAGACAGGGGAGAAGTGGTTGGGATTCTGGGCAGAACTGCCGTCTCAGATGGGTCCCGAGGCTGTGCACGTCGGCCAAGGTCTGGCCACAGTGGTTCCTGGGAAGTGTGGCGAGGGGGCTATTCAGACCCACCCGCTTACCTCTTCATTCTCCTGGAAGACAGTCACAGGAGCCTGTTTGCCACCAAAAGTTCCACACACCCCTCTCCCCCAGCCTCTCACTCCTTATCAGGTCCCTTCCCTGGGCATAGGCCTGAGTGTGCAGCCTGGGTAGCTGCTAGCCCCACAGATGGGACCTGTCTGCACCGTGGGGAGCTCCCTGTGGCCAACTCTAGCTTTGTCAGCCCTGGCGAGGGTGGGTGGCAGGCAGCACCCGGTCCCCTTGGTCCAGGTTAGCTCTCCTGGGCTGGCTGCCCCCGCTCCCCAACACCCCCCCTCAGCAGGCTAGCTCTGGACATAGTGGTTGGCTGAGTCTGAGCCAGACCCTGACTTGGCAGCTCCCTCTCCTGCCTGCGAAGGCGACTTCACTTTGACTTCAGATCTGCAGAGTGATGTGCAGATCACACATTCAGCCCTGAGCCCCACCAGGACACAGTAGGGACAGGAGCAGCTGCGGGGGCTCCCCAGGCTCAGGTTCCTAGGCCCCCAAGGCCCCATGGGCTTCCCTTCCTCCATCCTTTCTGTGCCTAGATGCAGGCCAGACCTCAAGAGGCAGCTGGGGGATGGGGAGAGAACAGAGGACTTTTCCCACAGAGGCCCAGAGCACACATCCAACCTCAGCCCACAACCCCCCCATTGCAGGCCCACTGGCTTCTCCTTGTGAGATGAGTATGTTCATGGCCATCATTTCTTTGGGGGAAATTAAGAGTCTTTGGGGCTCCAGTTCCTCTCTGCTGCTCGCTCTCCTCTGCTGCCCGCTCTCCTCTGCTGCCCGCTCTCCTCTGCTGCCCGCTCTCCTCTGCTGCCCGCTCTCCTCTGCTGCCCGTCCCACATCCTAAGAGTGCCCCTCTGTAGAGAGGGGGAAGGGCGCCCACCCTTACAGCTCCCCCCATGAGGCTGAAAGTTGACCAGTTCTCCCATAGACCCGATGTAGACAGCTTCCTTGAATACACGGAGAAATTAATCCTGCTAGTCTTAAAAAGAAAGTTACATTTTTTTCATTTGAGTTCCCTGAAACTTACCAGCCCAGGGCCTGACAATGAGAAGCCAGCCCCTCAGCCCCTGTGATTGCCTAAGGCACCACCTGCTGCCTGGTGACCAACTCCCTCTTCCACACGCCTTCCCAATTCCTGTGTTTCCACACATGGTTACATTTCTTCTGACTATCCCTGCAGGACCCCAACCTATTCTGACTACCCCCGCAGGACCCCCAGCCTATCCACTAACCCGGATGTTGAGAAAGGCTCTCTTGGCCCGCTTCCCTGCCCAACTCTTTCTGTCCTTCTACCTCTGCCCCGCCCCCCCCCACCCTTTCTACAGAGACCCAGTGCCTCTGAAAAATCGCGGGGGTAGGGGGTGGTGCGCTCTGCCAGGGGAACCTGGGGAGGCGAGGCGGTTCTCTAAGGCCCCTTGGTCGCACCCCCAGCCATTCCCGACCTTGCATTCCCGCGCGGCTTCCCTGCCCTCTCTGAGCAGCCGAAACAGGCAAATGCACGAACTGCACACTGGCACACCAGATGAAACGAGCGGCTGTGCCTGCAGAGGCGCTGGGACCCAGGCTACTGGTGGCCTTTCCAGCATCAGGTTCCATCTTACCCGGGCCCTGCACCCTACTCCTGCTGGCACCCCGATCCTATGAAAGCGCTGCCTGCCATCACCCTGCACCTACCCACGGTCTGGTCCTAACCGCACCCTGCCCCGCCAGCACCCTGCTCCCACCCACACTGCTGTACCCACACCCGACCCTGCCAGCACCACATCCTACCCGCGCCCCGCAATCACCCTGCCCCTACCGCACTCCGTCCCACCCTCCCACGCCCCTCCAGCACCCCGATCCTACCTGCACCCCGCGCCTACCCACGTTTCTCCCCACCAGTACCCCACCCTGCGCACTCAGCAAGCATCCCGCTCCACCCGCACCCCGCTTCTATCTGTGCCCTGCGCCACCAGCACCCTACTCCTACCCATACTCTGCTCCTTCCTGGGCCTGGTCCAGCTGTCACCCAGCTCCTACCCGCACCCTGCTCCTACCTGCATCCAGCCCCACAGCACCTAGCTCCTTGCATGGGCCTTTCTCCTACCTGCTGCCCTGCCCGGCAGGACCACATCCTACCCGCGCCCCACGCTGCCAGCACCCATCCTGCAGCACTCCATCCTACCCACGCTAGCTCCACCACAACCCCAGTCTTACCCACACTCCACTCCTACCCATGCCCTGCCCCGCCAGCACCCTGCTTCTACTTGCACTCTTCTCCTTCCAGTGCCCTGCCCTGCCAGCACCCCACCCTACACATGCCCGGCCCAGCAATCACCCTACTCCTACCTGAACCCCACTCCTACTCACACCCCGTTCCTACCCACGACCCACCACTCCAGCGCCAGCCCCTACCTGAAGCCCGCTCCTACCCATACCCTGCCCGCACCCCATACCACCCACGCCTCACCCTGCCAGCATCCCAATATTACCCACACCCAGATCCTACCCACACCCTGCTCCTAACTGTGCCCCACCCCACCAGCACCCCACTCCTAGGAGCACCCTGCTCTAACTCGCCCCCCACACCTACCCCTGCTCCTGCCCCACCAGGACACCACTCCTACTGGAGCCCATTGACACTGCACCCTGATCCTGCTTGCACCGTGATACTACCCCTTCCCAGCTTTGTTCGCTTGAGGTCTTCAGACTCTAACATTTAGACAACCACACAATCCATTAGATCCATTCACTTTTTTTTTTTTTTGGAGGCAGTCTCGCTCTGTCTCTCAGGCTGGAGTGCAGTGGCGCAATCTCGCCTCACTGCAAGCTCCGCCCCCGGGTTTACGCTATTCTCCTGCCTCAGCCTCCCGAGTAGCTGGGACTACAGGCGCCTGCCACCAGGCCCGGCTAATTTTTTGTATTTTTAGTGAAGACAGGGATTCACCGTGTTAGCCAGGATGGTCTCAATCTCCTGACCTCGTGATCCGCCTGCCTCCGCCTCTCAAAGTCCTGGGATTACAGGCGTGAACCACTGCACCTGGCCAATTTAAAATGTTTATTGATAAACTAAGTTATTTATGACATGAAAGTCACACACATGTTGCAGGAAACTGAGGACCGGAGAAACTGATATGAGTGTACAGGAGGATTGTTTATTTTAGGTACCTGTTGGCTCAGTGGATTCATACCCAAAAAGCTGAGCGTTAAAGTCAGAGTGGTGTTTTTGTAAGTGGACTTACAATCAATAAAACAAAAGCAGCTAATCATATGACAGGTCGCATAATCTATAGCATAGCGTAACTTGTGGCCTTGCATAGCAGGTGGCCTTGTAGCTGCATTGAAAGAAAAACAAGAACTGGCTAAATATAGACATTTGTAAAACATAATCATGCTTAAGAAGCCTGGGTAAACAGTAACAGTAAAATAATATGTCTTTTTCTTTTTTTTCCTTCGCCCTTGTCCTGGAAGGGGGCGGTGTCTGGAGCCCATTCCTTTGGCCTTGGCTTCTAAAGCAGCCTTATCTTGTAACTGTCCTTAAGTGAGCTGCTAAGCAGAGGAAAACTTGTTCTTTTCTTTTTAACCCTTGCCTGTTACTTTTCTGGGAGTGAATAAACGCATGCTTATTTTTAAATTTCTGCCTCATGCAAACAAAATATGCTGGAATTTAATTTTAAATTAAATACAGAGGTCTAGGAAATAAGTCACCAAATTCTCAAAAACACATTCATTAGAGTAACATGTAATTTTTTTTTTTTTTTTTTTTTTTGAGACGGAGTCTCGCTCTGTCGCCCAGGCTGGAGTGCAGTGGCCAGATCTCAGCTCACTGCAAGCTCCGCCTCCCGGGTTCACGCCATTCTCCTGCCTCAGCCTCCCAAGTAGCTGGGACTACAGGTGCCCGCCACCTTGCCCGGCTAATTTTTTGTACTTTTTAGTAGAGACGGGGTTTCACCATATTAACCAGGATGGTCTCGATCTCCTGACCTCGTGATCTGCCCGTCTCGGCCTCCCAAAGTGCTGGGATTACAGGCTTGAGCCACCGCGCCCGGCCAGTAACATGTAATTTTTAAAAGTAGTTTTAAACAAAACGTAGTTTTAGACAAATCAAGACAGTTTCATTTATGGCACATAAAATTCCATAATCTCGTGCATAACACTTTACAATGAGAACTTTTATTAACCAGGACACATTATTTTCTATGTTCATTCTATTGACACATAGATTTATGTTTCCCTCCTAGACTTCCTTGCAAAAATGCCTGTTTCGGATTCCTCACAGTACAGATAAGAAGGAAGGCTTGATCAGCATGTGGTGGATCTGAAGATTCAGAGGTGCCATGGCTCAAAAGTAGACATTTTGGTAAATGTGAAGAAGTGAGATTCAATGAAGATGGTAAGAAATGAAAGGTGTTACCAAAAGTGGGTGTGTGTAGCTATGCTTGTCACACAAAGTAGGCTTTAAGTCAAAAAAGCACAAAAATAGAAAATAAAGGTCATTAGAAAATGATAAAGGGATCAATTCAGCAAGAAGGTAGAACAGTTGTCAATGTAAACACACCTGACGCAGGAGCCCCAGTTATTACAGTAAGAGTTATTCGAGCAACAGACAGAGACAGACAATAACAGCTGGAGACCCCAACACCCACTTTTAGCAACAGACACACCCTCTCAGCAGAAAAGCAACAAAGACCAGACTTACACTCCAATAGAAGTCGAAGGGACCTGACAGGTAATTACAGCACATTTCACCCAGCAACTGCAGAACCTGCGTTCCTCTCATCAGCTCACAAAACATTCTCCAGGATAGGCCACATTTTAGGCCACAGAACAAATCTCAAAAAAGCATTTAAAAAATGAAAATCATAGCAAGAATCTTCTAAACCCAAAATGGCATAAAACTAAAAGCCAGTAACAAGAGAAACGTTGGAAACTCTCCAGGTACATGGTATATAAATAACGGTAATGGTCACTGAAAAAATCAAAAAGGAAAGTAACAAAAACATTTCTTGGAGAAAAAAAGGAAACAAGAAAAAGAAATACATATAGTAGGTGTTTTTGACATAAAAAATGCAGAATAAAAAAGTTCCAAGATACAATAAAAGAAACAAAAATTGATTGAAATGTCTCCTTTCACTGGTAACAAAATGACTGGCAAGGAAAGGTGATGTCCCTTTTTTTTTTTTTTTTTTTTTTGACGGAATCTTACTTTGCCACCCAAGCAATTCTACCACCTCAGCCTCCTGAGTAGCTAGGATTACAGTCATGTGCCACCACGCCCAGCTAATTTTCTGTATTTTTAGTAGAGATGGGGTTTCACCATGTTGGCCAGGCTGGTCTCAAACTCCTGACCTCAGGTGACCCACCCACCTCAGTCTCCCAAAGTGCTGGGATTATAGGTCTGAGCCGCCACGCCCAGCTGATTAGACAGGCTTTTAAAACCACAGCAGAAGCAGCAGGAATGTCTGTAACCGATGGCCGAACAGTATTAAACTCCTGGTTGTTTTGCGTGGAGTCACTACAACTACAGCTCAGCTAACACAGTGCTGAGGGGACCTACTGGAGTTGACAAGATCCCCTGGGGGCACAAGTGGCAATGGCTGTGCATCAGTGGCTGGATATTTCTGAAAAATGAAACGAAATTAAACTAGTAGTCATCCAAGATGACTACTAGTAGAATTAATGTACTGAAAAGCATTGATGATCATGGTCCGGCTCAACAGGAAAGCTGCAGGAATCATGCACACGTTCAATGCCCATGCAGCCACTGACATCACTGGCTTCGGGGTCACCGGTACAGAATGTGACCAAGGAGCAGAGGGGCTCTCTTTTTAAAGGTGCTTTCATAGGCAGGCACGGTGGCTCATGCCTGTAATCCCAGCACTTTCGGAGCCTTAGGCCGGGTGGCTCATGTGAGGTCAGGAGTTCGAGACCAGCCTGGTCAAAAACTCCATCTCTACTAAGTAGAGTATAAGTAGTGTATAAGCCGCAGGTCCTAGGCTCTGGGTATAAGCACCCGGTCCTAGGCACTGGGTATAAGACTTCGTCCTAGGTTCACCCCAGGACCCCCTAGCACAGGTCCAGTGGCTTCTCCTTATTAGAGGTGAATGTGATCCTGGGCATCATTTCTTTGGGGGAAAACTGGATTCTTTGGGGCTCCAGTTCCTCTATGTTGCTGGCTCTCCTAGGCTGCCAGTACCACATCCCGCATTCTCTTGTGTACCGGGGGAAGGGCACCCCAGGCACCCCCTTCACACTTCCCCCATGAGGCTGAAAGTGGCCAAATTCTCCCATAGAAGTTTGCTGCTTCCTTGAATAAACATAGAAATTGATCATCCCAGCCTAAAGAAAGTTACATTTGTCTCAATGGAGTTGTTTTCTTGGGAAATGTCCCAGAGAACAGTAGGGAGCTGAAACTTACCAGCTCGGGGCCTGACAGTGAGAGCCTGCCCCTCACCCCTCCCGCACCCCTCCGGAGTGCCTCAGCCACCTGGTGTCTGTTGACCAACGCCTCTGCCTCCCTCCTCCCTAACTCTTGTTTTCCCACAACTGGTGACATTTCTTCCCGGCCAGGCCTCGGGGACCCCCGGGACCCCCACCCTCCGCACTGCTCTGGATGCTGACAAAGGCTCTCCTGCCTGCTCCCTGCCCAGCTCCTCCCTTCCTCCCGCCTTTGGCCATGCAGAGGCCGAGCTCCACCGTGCCTCTGCCTCTCAGAAATAGCTGGGGGTGCGCTGCGGGGGAGCCTGGAGCATGGGTAGGGGAAGGGGTTTTGGGGAGAGGGCGTTGTTCTCAGAGTCCTCTGTGTGGCAAACCCCAGGAGTACCAGATCTTGCATCCCCACCTGGCTTCCCTGCCCGCTGTGCAGTAGAAAGGGCGCACCTGGTTAAAGGAGCGGCTGTGCCCGCAGAGATGCACGGACCCAGCTACTGGTGGCCTTTCCAGCACCCGCCCGTCTTCCACCTGTCTGGCTACCGCGCCATGCTCCTGCCCCTGCCCAGTGGCGCCTGGCTCCCGTCCGCGTCCTGACCCCATTCTGCACCTGCGGGCCCCGCTCCTACCTAAGGCAGACTGGCGCCCGCTCCTACCCGCCGCTTTGCGCTGCCCCTTCCGGCTCCTTCGGAGCAGCCGGCACCCGCCTGGCCCAACAGTGATCAGAGTAGGGCGCGCAGCCGCTGAATGCTCTGGAGTCCCTGCCCGGAGGTGCCACGCCCGCATCGGCCACACCCGGGCTGGCATGGGGCTGCGGGACTTAACGCCGCACCCCACCGACCAGAGCCACCGTCTCTACAGCCGAGGCCCCAGCGCGCACTGGGGATAGCAAAGACGACATCCGGTGCTGCCGCGGCTGCTCGGCAAGTCAGTCTTGCTGGTTACAGGCGAACGCACGGGCCAGCGCAAAAGTGGCCCGGAGTGCCAAGCGACGGAGCCAAGGCTTTGAGCACCACCTTTCTGCTTGCGCTGGGCAGGGGGCTGCATGTGACCGGCCACCTGGCCTTGGCTGGGAGCGCACTGGTGGCAGGCAGCAGGCAGGTCTCTGGCAGGAGCAGGTGCCCGTCGGCAGCGGGGCCAGTGCTCAGAACCTAGCGCGGTGGGAGTTCCCAGCGTGGTTGTCCCGAGCGCCAAAGCCGGTATCCTGAAGGAACCAGGACAGCTCTTTCAGGGCAGGTGTGGGCGAAGGGGCAGGGAGGGAGCCCAGGAAGCCGCGACAGGCACCGGGGTCTGTTTTTGCAGGAGGTGGCACAGTCCTGGTTTTTTTTTTAAATTGTATTTCTTTATGCTTTAAGTTCTGGGGCACATGTGCAGAATGTGCGGGTCCGTTAATAGGTATACATGTGCCATGGTGGTTTGCTGCACCCATCAACCCGTCATCAACATTAGGTATTTCTAATGCGATCCCTCCCCCCGGCCCCAACAGGGCCCAGTGTGTGTTCCCCTCCCTGTGTCCATGTATTCTCATTGTTCAACTCCCACTTATGAGAACACGCGGTGTTTGGTTTTCTGTTCCTGTTTGCTGAGAATGTTTTCCAGCTTCATCCATGTCCCTCCAAAGGACACAAACTCATATGACTGCATAGTATTCTATGGTGTATATGTGCCACATTTTCTTTAACCAGTCTATCATTGATGGGGATTTGGGTTGGTGCCAAGTCTTTGCTATTGTGAACAGTGCGGCAATAAACATACATGTGCATGTGTCTTTACAGTAGAATGATAATCTTTTGGGTATATACCACCCAGTAATGGGATTGCTAGGTCATATGGTATTTTCTAGTTCTAGATCCTTGATGTGGAGAAATAGGAACGCTCTTACACTGTTGGTAGGAGTGTAAATTAGTTCAACCATTGTGGAAGACAAGTGTGGCGATTCCTAGTTTCCTTTTTGACGTCTACCTTCCTCATTCCTCCTCCAGCTCTGCCGCTTTGGTTGGCAGAGGAGTGCAGGGGCTCTCTTTGGCAAGGTTGCTTTGCTTTCCTGCATTTTTGCCACCCTGGTCTTTAAAAACCTAAAAGCCTGTTGTTTCTGGGGTGGCTCCCTTGGAGGGGTGCAGTGGGCTGAGACCCAGCCTGTAGCCTGGGAGTTCTGTGCCACTGTCTGGCAGGGCACCTGAAGATGTAGCGTTGGGGCCATGGGAGGCTCAGGGCCAACACTTATGGGTGCAAGTTTTGGGCCTGGGTATCAGGAGCCAGCGGGCTGCACTGAGAACTAGGTGCAGGGTGTGGCACAGAGTTGAGTGTCAGGGGCAGAGTTGCTGCAGTGCAGAGGACAGAGGTGGTGCCGGGGGGGGGGGGGGTGGTCCTGGGCATCAAACAGCAGGGGTGACAGAGCAGGAGAACCATCATTTCAAACACTGCCACTTTAAGTTCCAGCTCCCTTTCTAGCCCCATGCATTTCAAGGAAATCACTTCACTTCTAACTACAAGCAGCAGCCAAAAAGAGCAAGACAGTGAAACACAGATAAGACAGCTCGGGCACAGAGGGAGGTGGCGGTAAAGTCTCTCAAGTAACTGCCAAACTTCACCCTCATAACAATGGGCCCCAGTAAACCAGTGGGCCTTAAGCACAGTCCTTTCCCTTCAGGTGCACTAAAATATCGGGAAGCTACAAGCAGACTCAGGGGCAGACGGAAGTATGCCTGCAGCTGCAGCAAGATGTATTAGCACACACACAACTGTCCCGCCAGATAAACACAGCAGAGACACACACACGCAGTGCAGCCTCTGATAAACTTTCCCACCCTGAATCCTTAAAAACTCTTAGCCTGTAAGGGAGTGCGGGTTCTGACCTAACTTTGTCATTAGTCCCTCCCAGGTTTGAAATAAACCTGTACTTGTTGACTGTTGAGCCACCCTCCTTCTGAGATGGAGATGTTTATAACTTGGGAAACTGAGGCTCCGAGAGTCGACTAAGGGAAGGCAAGAAAAGGAGGCAGAGCCCCCTGTAGGCCCTCCTCACCCAAGGAACTGAGAGAAGCCCGGACCAGGGTCTGCCTTGCAACCCACTCTGCCTCCACCTCCCTTTGTGGGACCTCGGGGTGGCCTCACTTCCCCTGTGCTAGTTGAACTCCTTTTTGCCGCCTGATGTTTTGGATCCTGAGCCCACACCCAGGCAGGGCAGTCTCCTCTCCCTGTAGTTGCCAAGGCCAGCAGGCCCCAGGCTTCATACCTCTGTCCTCTACTGGGCCACCCCCTCTAGTCAAGTCCCTGGGTGTGCCCATGGAATAAAGTGTGCATCTGTGTTCACACATGTGAACACAGGTATATGCATATGTGCATGTATGCAAGTGCACAGGGGGGCGGGGGCACCCACTTGAGGCTCCTCAGATCTTTTCCCCAGGAGAAAACCATATCCCCACCCTGGTGCCAGCTGTCCACTCAAGCCCCCCAAGGGTGGGGATGGGGAGAAAGGAAAAGTACCTGGGATGCCAGGCAGGAGTGCAGGCTCAGATGGGCCCTGAGGTGGTCAGAGAGCTGAGCCAGGCATCCAGTCTGTCCAGCAGCAAAAATGTGGCCAGAGTGGTTCCCAGGAGGTGGAGGGGTGCTATCCAGGCCCACCCCCTTCCCTCTTCATTCTCCTGGGACAGTCACAGGAGCTTGTTTGTTGCTCAAAGTTCCCCTCAGCCCCTCCCTAACTACAATGTCCCTTCCCTGGGCATAGACCCGAGTGTGAAGCCTGTGTAGCTGCTAGGAATAGAAACGGGGCTCGTATGCACTCAAGGGAGCCAACTCCAGCTCTGTAAAGCCTGGCGGGGGTGGGTGGCAGGTAGCAGAACGTCCCGTGGTTTAGGGTACCTCTCATGGGCTGGCTGCCCACACCATCTATCCCTCAGCAGGACAGCTCTGGACATAGCAGTTGGCCAAGTCCAAGCCAGCCCATCTTGGCAACTCCTCCCCTGCCTGCCAGGGTGACTATTTTTTGAGGTCTGCCGTGATGCACAGATCACTGATTCAGTCGTGAGCTCACCCAGGACACAAGAGAAACAGGAGGGGCTGGCCCCCGGGCACCCCAGGCCCAGCATCCTGGGCCCTCCCACCCCATGGCCTTCCCTTTCTCCATCTCTCCGTGGCTGGGTGCAGGGCAGACCTCAAGAGGCAGCTGGGGGATGCGGAAAAAACAGGGACTTTCCCCACGGAAGCCCAGAACCCACACCCACCCAACCTCACCCCAGGGACCCCAGCACAGGTCGGCTTCCCCTTGTTAGAGGTAAATGTCATCCCGGGCATCATGTCTCTGGGGGAAAACGATTCTCTGGGGCGCCATGCTGGCTCTGCTAGTCCCACATCCTGTGTAGAGAGAAGGGCACTCCCTCCAAACTCCCCCCAGGAGGCGGAAAGCAGCCAAATTCTCCTATAGAATATGTTTACTGCTTCTTTGAATGAATGTGGAAATTGCTCGTCCCAGCTTTAAAGTTACATTTCAGTGGAGTTGGTTTCTCAGGAAACCTCCCAAACAACAGCAGGAAATTCAAGCTTACCAGCTCGGGGCCTGACAGTGAGCCCTTCCTCTTACCCCTCCGGACTGCCTTAGCCACCTGGTGCTTGTTGACCAATGCCTCGGCCTCCCGCCTTCCGCCTCCCCACAAACCTGGTTACATTTTTTCCCAGGCCAGGCCTCCAGGACCCCCACCCTCTGCACTGCCCTGGATGCTGACAAACGCCCCCCAGACCCCAGCTTCTACTTCCTCCCGCCTCTGGCCCCAGAGGCTGAGCTCCACCGAGCCTCTGCCTCAGGAAAAATGGCCAGGGTGCGCTCTGGTTGGGGGAGCCTGGAGCATGGGGTAGGCATGGGGGGTTGGCGGGGAGTGTCGTACTCAGAGTTCTCTGGGTCGCAACTCCAGCAGTCCCAGACCTTGCCTCCCTGCACGGCTCCCCTGCTGTCTTTGTACAGCAGAAAGGGCAAAGCACAGGGACTGCAAGGCAGGTGCACCAGCTTAAAGGCGGCGCTGTGCGTGCACAGGTGAGTAGACCCAGGCTACTGGTAGCCTTCACCAGCACACCTGCTCCCACCTATCTCTGCCTGACAGCTTTGCTCCTAGCCGCGCCCTGCTCTTACCCCTGTACGGTCCGTGGCCCACGCCCCACTCCTGCCCCTGTCCCGCCCGCACTCCTCTCCTCCATACCACCTGCGTGCTGCCCCTGCCCACTCCTGTCGCCCAGGGCACTCACCCGGCAGGCAGAGATCAGAGCAAGGCATACAGCAGCTCATATTGCCCAGGAGTTCTTGCCCAGAGATGCCTTTGTGTCCGCAATTGGTGGGTTCTCGGTCTGACTTCAAGAACGAAGCTGTGGACCCTCACGATGAGTGTTACAGTTCTTAAAGATAGTGGTGTCTGGAGTTTGTTCCTTTAGACGTTCAAGATGGGTCTGGAGCTTCTTCTTCCTGGTGGGTTCATGACCTCGCTGTCAGGAGTGAAGCTGTAGACTTTCCTAGTATTATAGCTCTATAAAGGCAACGCCTCTAGTTGTTGTTGGTTCTTCCCGGTGGGTTCATGGTCTCATTGGCTTCCAGAGTGAAGCGGCAGACTTTCCACGGTGTTACAGCTCATAAACGCAAAGTGGACCCAAAGAATAATCAGCAGCAACAATTACTGCAAAAAGCAAAAGAACAAAGCTCCCACAACTCAGAAGAGAACCCCAACAGGCTGTCACGACTGCCTGGGGCAACCTTTTTATTCCCTTATCTGACCCCACCGACATCCTGCTGATTGGTCTATTTTACAGAGAGCTGATTGGTCCATTTTACAGAGAGCTGATTGGTCCATTTTGACAGAGTGCTGATTGGTGCCTTTACAATCCTTGAGCTAGACAGTCACAGAGTGCCTTAGACACACAGTTAACTAGATACAGAGTATCAATTGGTGTATTTACAAACCTTGAGCTAGACACAGAGTACTCATTGGTGTGTTTACAAACCCTGAGCTACACACAGAGTGCTGATTGGTTAATTTACAATCCTTGAGCTAGACACAGAGTCACAGAGTGCTAGTCCTCCAAGTCTCCACTAGGTTAGCTAGACACAGAGTACCAATTGGTGTATTCACCAATCCTAAGCTAGACACAGAGTGCTTATTGGTGCATTTACAATCCTTGAGCTACACACAGAGTGCTAGACGGAAAAGTTCTCCAAGTCCCCACTAGGTTAGCTAGATGCAGAGTGCTGATTGGTGCACATACAATCCTCCAGCTAGATATAAAAGTTCTCCAAGTCCCCATCCTGTTCAGGAGCCCAGCTGCCTTCACCCAGTGGATCCTGCACCGGGGCTGCATGCGGAGATGCCTGCCAGTCTTGGGTGGCGCCTGCACTCCTCAGCCCTTGGGCCGTCCGTGGAACCGGGCGCCACGGAGCAGGGGTCCGCGCCCGTAGGGAAGGCTCAGGCTGTGCGGGAGCCCACCGCAGGCGAGGGGAGCTCAGATATGGTGGGCTGCAGGTCCCGAGCCCTGCCCCGCGGGGAGGCAGCTAAGGCCAGGCCAGCGGGCCGGCACTGCTGGGGAACCGGGCGCAACCTCCGCAGCTGCCGGCCCGGGTGCTAAGCGCCTCACTGCCCTTGGCCGGCGGCCCCAGCTGGCCATGTGAGGGGCCGGCCGAGCCCGCGCCCACCGAAACTCACACTGGCCCGCGAGGGCCAGGCGCAGCCCCGGTTCCCATCCGCACCTCTCCCTCCACACCTCCCCACAAGCAGAGGAAGGAGGCTCCGGCCTCAGCCAGCCCAGAGAGGGGCTTCCTCGGTGCCGTGGCGGGCTGAAGGGCTTCTCAAGCACCGCCAGAGTGGGCACCGAGACCGAGGAGGCGCTGAGAGTGAGGGCTGCTAGCACATTGTCACCTCTCACCTTGACCACAGTGTCCCTCGGGTCCACCAAGCCCTGGGCAGGCATGGGGCGACGGGCTGAGCGCCGCACCCCACCCCGGAGAGCCGCCGGCCAGAGCCATCGTCCTTTCTGCAGCGACACTGGTGGGCTCAGCAGCTGGGGGGCAGGGAGGGGGAATCAGGGTGACAAATAATTACATTTATTTATTTTGAAACGGAGACTTACTGTGTCACCCAGGCTGGAGTACAGTGGTGCCATCTTGGCTCACTGCTGCAAGCTCTGCCTTCTGGGTTCATGCCATTCTCTTGCCTCAGCCTCACGAGTAACTGGGACTACAGGCGCCCGCCACCATGCCCGGGTAAGTTTTTGTATTTTTGGTAGGTAACACGGGGTTTCACCGTGTTAGCCAGGATGGTCTCCATCTCCTGACCTTGTGATCTGCCTGCCTCAGCCTCCCAAAGTGCTGGGATTACAGGCGTGAGCCACCGCGCCTGGTCAAAATTATCCATTTTTCAGTGGGTGATTTGTGGCATTCAGCACCGTCACAGCCTTACACAGGCATCGCCTCTGTGTATTTCCAAGACATTTCCACGACCCCAAAAGGAAACCCCATACCTATTAAACAGCTGCTCCCTGCTCCCCACCTCCCCCGCCCCCTGGGTTCTGCCTCTCTGGCCTGGCCTCTTGTGGACATTTCATCTGGACTTTTGTCTGGCTTCTGCCACTCAGCATAAGGTCTTCTGGCTTCCTCCACCCTGTGGAATGCGTCAGGCCCCCTTCCTGTGAGGGGTGAAGAGTGTTCCATCACCCGTTCACCTGGGGATGGACATGTGGGTGCCTTCCACCCTTTGGCGATTATGCAAAGTGCTGTCAGGGACATTCCCGTTACAAATAGCTGAGTCTCTGCTTTCAGTTCTCTTGGGTAGGTACTTAGGCCCCACGTGTGAAATTGCTGGGTCATTGTTTTGTTTTTTGAGGAGCTGCCACGCTGTTTTCTGCAGTGGTTGAACCGTGTTCCATTCCCAGCAGCAGTGCACGGGGGTCAGTGTTTATCACGTCCTCACCACCCTGTGTTACTCTGGTGCGTGTCTAACTCTGGCCATCCAGTGGGTGCACAGTGCCATCTCACTGTGGCTCTGACTTGCCTTTCCCTGGTGACAGTGCTGCCAGGCATCTTTTCCTGGGCTTGCTGGCCAGTTGCATCTCATTGGAATGGCATCTCTTTGAGCCCTCTGCCCATTGTCTACATCTGGAAAACCCAACAGCCTGTCCCATTTTTAGTGTCCCGAGTTTAAGCATTTCTCTGCCCAAACCATCAAGCAGCTTCATCCAGAGGCGTCTTCATCAGTGCCTGAGCCCCAGGTCTCTTTTGAGGAGGGCGTGGGATCATCTGATTTCTCCTGTGGGCACTGAGTCACCACCATCCTCGGGAACTCTGGAAACATTGTCAGAAGACCTCCTTCCCCCAAACCTCAACTGTGCCTGGACCCCTTCCCCACCCACGGCAGAGGGCTGCATGTTGTTTTAGTAGTATCAGGAGACTTGGGTCCTGGTCACAATTTCACCATGAGTGTAAGAGGCGAGTGCTGGGCCTCCGTTTCCCTGCACAGAATGGGGGAGGGACATCCGTGTTCTCCAGTGGGTGGCTCAGGCTGGGTGTTGGAGGAAAAGCCTCTAGGAAGAGAGGGCTGTGCCTTTGTGTGCAGGGATGGTGGTGCCTCCGAGGCCAGGGCTGGCTCCCATCTCTGCTCCTCCTCCCACTGCTCCTCCACGCCACTCCTCCTGGCTGGGGGCCCAGGAGGAGAGGTCTCTGCAGAGGCCCTGCACCCCACACTGGGTCCCCCACTCCACATGTTGGGAAGAAGGAATTTAAGTCTGGAACTGAGAATGCACTGCCACGATGGTGACTGTTGTCCTCATTGGACACCAGGGAGGTAGCTGTCCTTGGCATTTATTGAGTGCCCAGTGTATGCACTAGGCTGTTCATGCATCTGCAGAGCCCAGGGTTTTCTTGATGGTTTGGCAGAGAGATGCTTAAACTCAGGGCACTGGGAACAGGACAGGCTGTCGGGTTTTTCAGGTGGAAGCACTGGCTTGTAGATGAGTGCAGCTAGGCGGTGGAGCCGTGAGCTAAGGCCGCTGCTCCCAGAGTGAGGCTCCTGTGGACCATCCCGTCACTCCAGCCTGCCCCAGGCCTCTCCACACCTGCTCAGTGCCGGGCATCAGGTCATGGCGGGTGGGCGACCTGATGCCTCGTTCTGCCCCTTCATGTGTAGACACAGCTGGTGTCCAGCAGCATGTTCCAATCGAGGTCACCAGACGGACAGAACAGATTCTGTGGCAGTAAAGTACCAACGTGCAAGCAGCACCTACCGCCATGCCAGGCAGGGGCTGAGTCACACGCCCCTAAACAGGGAATAAACTGTTCTTACTGCCACGGAGTTTCTTTCTCTCTAGCAGCTAAATGAGCACTATGAACAGTTGTAGCAGCACCACCAGACACCGAGTAACTGGCCCCCAAGCCCTGTTCCAGCAGCCGTAACTGCAGCTCCAACTGCACAGGAAACCGGTTTCAGTAACTCACTCCTGGGAAGAGACCATCCGCCACGGGCTGGCTCTGGCCGGTTTACAGAGGCTGTGCACTTGTGTGCCTTTGTGTCCTGAAGACCTTTTGAGGTATAGGGCCTAATTGTAATACATTTAAATATTAGGTCTCCACCCCATAGTGAACATGGGTCATATGTTGCATGTATGTATGTTTGGTATACATGCATCAGGACCATCCTCATGAATATTCACAGCTCCTCCTGTAACCTGTGGAAGGTTTCTATTCAGCCAGCCTGTCCAGCGTAAAGCTCCTGCCCCAACTCCCCCTCCTTCTGTGTGCCAGGCTCTGGCCTTGGCAGGAGGCACACGTCCCAGCCTGCAGGATGGCCACGTTGCGCACTATAAACTTTCATAAGAAATCAAGTCTCTGGTTGTGCCAGAAGCTCTTTAGTTTAATGAAGTCTCATACCAGGCCTCAGCGACACGATGTACCCATGTAACAAACCTGCACATGAAGCCCCTGAACCTAAAATGAAGCAAAGAAAAAAAGTCTCCTTTTGTTTTCCGAATGTATAAATCTTGTGATTTTTTTTAAAGTTAACGGAGTGAATGAAATGCTTCCTTTGTAGAGGAGCATTTCAGGTCTACGTTAGCTTTCATTACCCTGTCACTCCGCAACCCTCCGGTTAATTTCCCTGAATGTGTGTGTGTACTTGTCAGTCAACTCACAGTTGCTGAAGCAGCAGGAAAACGCACATTTGTCTTACCCTTGGTCTGGGTCATACAGCGGCAGGTCTTTTATCCCATGTTTGACAGGTATCTCTGTGCTGGAGATTTTCAAACAGGAATTTACATGTGGCTTTTTAAACATGTTTGTAATTTCTCTGCTATTCTCCTCCTGAGAGGTGGCCGTCTATGCCTCTTCTCATGGGGCCGGGCACTAGTGCTCACTTCTCCCTGACAGGTGACGTGGAGGGGATGCTGAGAAACTTCCCAAGCTACGTTTCAAAAGGCCACGAGCCTCTGCCTGGTTTACTCCAGTCACTCACCTGTGGCGCCCTCGGCCACCAAGTCAAGGGTCTGAAATGTCCTGCGATTGCCCGGCTGCTTGGAAGCCCAGAACAACAGAAAGTCTCCTGTAGGTTCTCCAGCCAAGCTCAGTGACCCTGGCAGACCCAGGAGTGATGTCCCCTCTGGATGATTCCAGCCCCTTGCTGTGGATTCAGCCCCAGCCAATGAGCCTTCTCTGCAATCCCCAGACATCAACACGTCGCAAGAAGCTATCTTTTCTGTGTCTTGTGTGAATTCCTATCCCCATGAAGCATCAACAAAACAAAATGGTTGTTTTCTACCAGCATTTTGGGGTATTCATTTAAAAAAATGAATAAATTCCCAATAAACGCACCCGGAATAACACACTTGTAGCACATTCACAAGGTACAGAAGAAGGCACACTGAAATCTGGGTTTCTGCCTTTCCCTCTTCTGCAGCCTGCCAGCTCCCGCCTCTGGAAGTAACGGCTGTTTAGTTTTTGTACATGTGTCTAGATGTATTAATTGAACAATCACATATTACAGACACCGTGACAAAGCTTTCTAAGGGCTTTGCCTGCCAGTGTGAAAGACACATTCAGTTTTCATTCCCTGTAAACACCCAGGTGGCAGCAGGAAGGAAAGCCTTTTGCTCTTTTCAACTGTTCCCTATAAATGGAAGTCCAAGCTGCTCTTTTAAAAGTTGCTTTTGAATGCTGTTCCTCCAATGAGATGACTTTTTTTATTTAATGTATTCTCTATTTTTAAAAAAAATTCTTCCTCAATTTGCATTGGAGATGTGTATGTTTTCTAGTGTTTTTTAAAGTCTCACCACTGTCTCTTTCTCTCATGCATATATATATATATATATACACATACACATGTATGTGTATATACATATGTATATATATCCACGTATATTATGTGCAAACACATTTTTCTGTTCAGTTGTTAACCATTATAATTCTCTGTTTAGACAGGTAATATTACCTGTTCCTTCCCAAATCCTGTCAGTCACTTTCTCAATTAGGTAATCCGTGAAAAAATGGCAATGTCTATGTTAATGCAGTTTTTATATCTCACCAATGCCCATTTGATTGAATAGTTCTTAAAGCTTGTGATGAATCCGCAGTGATGGAAATTTGCACTGAACCATTTCATTTTGTAATGGGTATCTACTTTGTTTTAAATGTGATAATGCTGTCATTTTTGTTCTCTAATTTTCAGTTGTTCCGTCTTTTGCAGGACCTGTCAGCTGCCTTCCAAGTGCTAATTCTCATGAAGAGATAATAAGAATGGGTGTGACTGGGTGTTGATTGATGAGCCGAACACATTTAATCCTGGAGTTTGAGGTTATTGGAACTCCCCATTTAGAAAATCATCCTGTATTTCCAGATAAACACATTGTTGAACATATAATGCTTCTTTTTTCTTCATCTCCGAGTGAATAGCCAGTCTTTCATGTATACATTCACAGAGAAAGCTCTCAAGAACTCAAAGAGATTCAGAAATTAGTAAGTATATTGCATACAGAGAAAAACAGTAGATGATATAGATAGCTGATAAGAGATTCTATACAATTCCTATGAGTTATATTCTTAGAGATTAACTTTTAAAAATTGAATTTAGGCCAGGCACAGTGGCCCACTCCTGTAATCCCAGCACTTTGGGAGGCCGAAGTGGGTGGATCACCTGAGGTCAGGAGTTCAAGACCAGCCTGGCCAACACAGTGAAAACCCATCTCTACTAAACATACAAACATTAGCCGAGCGTGGTGGTGCCTGCCTGTAGTTCCAGCTACTAGGGAGGCTGAGGCAGGAGAATCGCTTGAATCCGGGAGGCAGAGGTTGCAGTGAGCCAAGATCGCACCACTGGACTCCAGCACCGCTGGACGACAGAACCAGACTCTTGTCTCAAAAAAAAAAAAAAAAATTGACTTTATACAAAGGCATTTTATACTTTCATCTGGAACAAATTTAAAACTGCCGAATACAGAAATAGCTGATGACTCAGGAATGGTAAAATGGGTGGGGATAGTCTTTCAAATCCAGGAAGGAACCTCATTTTATTCTGAATGTGTTTTGACCCTCTTCACCCTGAAATTTTCACTATAGAATATATTTGGAAGGTGGGTCTTTTTTCCTCATTTAACGTTTATCTCATACACAGGGAATAGTACTGTGGGTGTGGGATTCAGATTTTGAAATGAAGCACGAACTCTGAGTGGCCCCTTGTCCTGTGAAAGTGCGCTGGTCTGGAGAGCGGCAGTTGGACCCCAGAGTGTGGCGCGTGTTCCTGTGTTCATTTGAACATTCTCTGATGACCTGTCGCTGAGGTCATGTGATGATGCGTATCCTGTCTCCACCCCAACTGCCGCTGGGTTTGAACTGCCGGCTGGACCACTCACCAGAATGCGAGGCAGCCTTTGCTGCTGTGGTGAAGGTAGGCTCACGTCCGTCTTCTCACTGCAGCTTCTTCACACGGGCCACTTGTACTTAAAATGTCTTCCTGATTTATTTATTTTTCCCCAACTCCAGTTGGATATTAAGAAATCATTATTTTTAAGTATATACTGGCGGAAGTAAATAAGGAACAACAATTTTGATTTTTCTCCTTCACTTTCCTTATTCTCCCAGAAACTGCTGATTTTGTCAGCTGTTGAGCTGTATTTCTCCATTTCTTCTATGGGCCCATGAATTCTGGGCTTCCAAATCCCAAGTGAGTATCAGCCTCTAGCCGGAGCTCCCCTGTCTAGGGTACCAAGCTTGCTTGTGTGACCCTTGCTTCAAGGGCCCTCTCCTCGGAGACACAATGGCTTCTGCCCCTGCCTGGGCTACAGAACTTTTTCGTGTGTTCAGTCTGCTCTTAGGATCTTAGGGAAGAAGAGAAGAGTCCTGCCTGTACCAGTGTGAATGCCTGTGCCTGGAATGCTTGCCCACGGCTTCCCTGGGCTGGCTCCCTCTGGGAAGCTTTCCTCCACTCTTCCCAGATTTCCCGTGAACAGCATGCTTGTAGCACCATGGCCGCTCACACCCCCTGTGCAGATGGCATTGGATCGTCTCTCTCTTTGCCTATATTCTTCTCTGGAGCACAAGCTCTAAGGGTGGGAATATCATTGTGTCCTCAGCACCTAGCTAGGTCCTTTGGACAAAGGAAATACAGAAAACAGTTGACAAAATAATTGAATTCAGAATCTTCAACTCAGATTTCTGTGTTAGGATCTAAAAACTGTCTGTGCAGTGTGAAGTGGTGTTAAAAGGTGAAGTCTATTCTTCAGGAAGTAAACCTCTGCCAGGCGGATCATGCTCAGACATTCGATTGAAGTTTGTCCAACAGTTTCTTGCTTTGGAAGGTGTCCCTCTTGGTGGAACACAGTAAGTGTCAAAGATGGACAAATAGTCAATCCCCTGTTGGTACATGTATAGGAGAAGATCCCAAATTAATGTTTGGAGGACAATTTTGTTGTAACAGACACTGTTGAGGCTCAGTTGTACAGAACTGGAAAAGCCTTTAGATGTGCATGTGTCTAGATTCAGCCTTTGTTTAACATATATTCCAATCCTGATCCTGCCTTCACCAGCTGCAAAGAGTAGCTGACATGTGACCACAACACAGGAGCTGCTGAAGAGGGAGTATTATCACCTCCAACTCGCGGCCACCTGGTATTTTCAAAAGCCAGCCGAGAGAGATTTACAGAGAGCTATGGAGAGAACATGCAGTCCATCCAGGCATCTCAGTGAGCTAAATTTCTCAGTCAGTCACCCCGTGGCTTCTGGATGTCACACTTCCTGCCCATACCAAATGGGGCACCTCAAAAGGAGCAGAGCCTAAGAAATGGGATTTAGTATTTACTGTAAAATTGGGTTTCTGAGACTCCCCATATTGCACAGATTCATCTCCAAAGGCCTCAGCTTTCTCTTTTAATACAAGGCAGAGAGGCACAGACCACAGCTTAAATAATTTATTAGCTGCTGATTTTCCCCAAGTTTGAGTAAGACCCTTCTTTTAACAGACAAAATGTGGTGAGATGGCAAAATAATTCACAAAAAACTGGTGCCTCTTCTTTTTTGAGGTGGTGATGGGCTTGTGGAACTCAGCTGGTGACATTTACCTTATAAGTGGACTGGAAGGTGTATGTGGGGTCGTCTTTATCCTCTGGGATGTATCTTCACTGAATTAAACTGACTTCCATCTAACTGGAAAACTGTAAAGGCTCATTATAGAAGCCATCTGCTTCCACCAGATGGCTATACCTTCTTCACAGGCAGCCACAATCAATGTTGAGCCGCAAGTTGAGGCCTTGGCCAAGCACACGGCTGCAGCTTTGAGTAATACGCACCATGCCCTTACCCTCCTGAGGACATCGCTCAGATTAGGCAGGTGGCCTTACCAAACCGAATGGCAAAGCCATTTTAACAGCAACTTAAGGGGGAACTTGTGCTTCGATCAAAATGAAATGTTGCAGCACATTCCAGACTACTCACATAATATTACCCAGGCTAAGAAAGCTTTAGACACTCGTATCTCTGCCACTGATGCACTGTCAGCCAACTCCATATCGGCTTGCTCCCAACAACTGCCCAGTCTTTGGAAAACCTTCCTGTTAGTTTACCTGGGATAATTTTACTTTTCTTTGATGTTGTCAAGTATATTATGATTGTACTCTTTGTGGAGGAACACAAGATAAGCTTACTCGATACCTTCTTAAATTGGATCCTTATTAATCCTCCAGGTTTCACTTTTTGCTGGAACTCAGAGCTGCAAATGATGCTTAACATACCAACGCTTTCTGACTGAGCTCCTCTCTACCCTGAATACAAGAGACCCTAATAGTTATGTGGAAATGTCATCGCCCCTGTTCAGCATGAAGTTACAGAAGATGGACCTTCATCCTTCTGCAACCCCTGGATTAAGGGTCCTCTTGTAAAAGGGAGGAGGGGAATATGTAAGAAACATTCAAACCAGAGCGACTCCATTTTGAACAAGGGCTAAAAAAAATGAAGCTGGGTCCTGTTGGGCTGCATTTCCCAGGTGGTTAAGCATTCCTAGCCTCAAGATATTTACAATTGAGGGGACAGATTAATAATGTCTCTTAAACACACTCAGGACTTAACAGACCCAGGAATGTCTTGATACTTTGAGAACAAAAGCACTTCTAGTTTTAAATATGCATTGTACCTAGGATGGATGCTTTCGTACTTTTGGAAATGGCCTACCCTGTCTATGGAGTCACTATTCGTTCACTCCTTTAATAAAGTTGCTTCTGTTTCGCACTGTGGACTTGCTCCAAATTCTTCCTTGCATGACTTCCAAGAACCCTCTCTTGGTGTCTGGATTCAGACCCCTTTCTAGTAACAGGTGGATCTACCATTCTGGGGTCTGGAGGATGGTAGCCCTCTTCTCACAGCTCCACTAGGCAGTGCCCCAGTGGGGACTTTATATGGAGACTTTAACCCCACATCTCCCCACTACACCATCCTAGTTAGAGGTTCTCTGGATTTTGTATACATTTTCTGAAATCTGGGCAGAGGTTCCTAAGCCTCACTGTGCACCTGCAGGCTTAACACCACGTGGAAGTTGCCAAGGCTTACAGTTTGCACCCTCGGAAGCAGCGGCCCAAGTTTCACCTTGATCACTGTTAGCTGTGGCTGGAGCTGGAGTGGCCAAAGTGCAGGGCATCATGTCTTGAGGCTGCACAGAGCAGCAGGGCCCTGAGCCTGGCCTATAAAACCATTCAGTCTTCCTAGGCCTCCAGGCCTATGATCAGAGGGACTGTCACGGAGGTCTCTGAAATGCTTCTGAGGCTGTTTTTTCATTGTCTTGTCGGTTAGCAATTGATTCCTCTTTCCCTTCGGCAAATTTCTGCAACCTGCTTTTAATACCTCCCCGTGAAAATGGATTTTTCTTATCTACTGCATGGCCAGACTGCAAATTTTCCAAATGTTTAAGCTCAGCTTCTCTTTTAAACGTAAGTTCCAGTTTCAGGTCATTTCTTTAACTCAGGTATATGATCACAGGCTTTTAGAAGCATCTAGGTCAAATCTTGAATGCTTTGGCTGCTTAGAAATTTCTTCTACAAGATACCCTAAAATCACCTCTCTCAAGTTCAATGCTCCACCAATTCTTTGAGCAGGAGCACAATGCCACCAGTCTCTTTTCTGAAGCATACGAGAGTGACCTTTACTCCAGTTCCCAATAAGGATTTTATCTCCATATGAAACCTACTCAGCCTGGACTTCATTGTCCATATCACTATCTACCTGCATTTTGGTCACAACTATTTAACAGGTCTCTAGGACGTTCAATTTTTTTCTTAATCTTCCTGTCTCCTGAGCCTTCCAAACCCTTACAGCCTCAGATTATTGCCAATTCCAAAGCTGCTTCTGTATTTTAAGGTATCTTTGAAACAGTGTCTTACTCCCAGTACCATTTTTTTGTACTAGTTCATTCTTGCATTGTTACAAAGAAATGCCTGAGACTGGTTAATTTCCAAAGAAAAGTTTAATTGGCTCATGGTTCCATAGGTTGTACAGGAAGCAAGGCAGCATCTGCTCAGCTTCAATTATGGTGGAAGGTGAAGGGGAAAATGGCACTTCACATGGCTGGAGCAGGAGAGGTGGGGGGCAGGCACTACACACTTTTAAACATGATCTCATGATAACTTGCTATTGCCACGAAAACAGCAAGGGGGATGGTGTTAAACCACGAGAAACTGCCCCCATGACCCAGTCACCTCCCACGAGGCCCCATCTTCAACATTGGGGATTACAGTTGAACATGAGATTTGGGTAGGGACAGAGATCCAAACCATATGATGCTGAGCATCAAATATATGCACAAAAAAAGCATTTGACATATTCAACATCTACTAGTGATGAAAACTCTCAGCAAATTAGGTATATAAAGAATGTGCAACTACACAATAAAAGCCACATATGACAGAGCCACAGCTAGCATCATAATCAACAGGATCCAGAACAAGACAAGGATGCCCTGTCACTACTTCTATTCAGTTTAGGCAACAGAAACAAAAAGCATCCAAATTAGAAAGAAAAACGTTGAGTTGTCCATTTGCAGATGACATGATTTTTTTTTCTTGAGACAGTTTCTGTCACCCAGACTGAAGTGCAGTGGCATGATCATGGCTTACTTCAGCCTCCACCTCCCTGCCTCAAGTGATCCTCCCACCTCAGCCTCCCCAGTAGCTGGAACTACAGGCATATGCCACCACACATGGTTTTTAATTTTTTTTTTGTAGAGACATGGTCTATGTTGCCCAGGTTGGTCTCAAACTCCTGAACTCAAGCTCCATGACATTGATCTGGGCAGTGACATTTTGGATTTTACCCTAAAAGCACAGACAACAACAAAAGCAAAAATAGACAAATGAGATTACAGCAAACTGAAAAGCTTCTGCATAGCAAAGGATACAGTGAACAGAGTGGAGAGAAAACCTACAGAATGGGAGAAAATATTTGCAAACCACACATCTGACAAGGGGCTACTATCCCAAAAATATAAAGAATTCAAACAACTCAATAGCAAGAAACAAAGAAATCTGAGGCTGGGCGTGGTGCCTCATGCCTGTTATCCCAGCACTTAGGGAGGCCGAGGCAGGTGGATCACAAGGTCAACAGATCGAGACGATCCTGGCCAACATGGTGAAATCCCTTCTCCACTAAAAACACAAAAAATTAGCTGGGTGTGATGGTGCACACCTGTAGTCCCAGCTACTCGGGAGGCTGAAGCAGAAGAATTGCTTGAATCCGGGAGGCAGCGGTTGCAGTGAGCCAAGATCGCACCACTGCACTCCAGCCTGGCAACAGAGCGAGACTCCTTCTCAAAAAAAAAAAAAAAAAAAAAAAAAAAGAAATTTGAAAATGGGCAAATGACTTGAATAGTCATTTCTCAAAGGAAGACATACAAATGACCAACTAGTGTCTGAAAAAATGCTCAAATCACTAATCAGGGAAACGCAAATCAAAACCACAAGGTATTTCCTCACACCTTTCAGAATGGTTGTTATCAAAAACAAGAGATAAATGTTGGTGATGCTGTGGAGAGAAGGGCACCTTGTACATTTTTGGGAATGTGATTAGTACAGCCATTATGGAATACAGTATGGAGGTTCCTCAGAAAATTAAAAATAGAACTACCATGTGATCTAGCAATTTAATTCTGGGTATATATCCATAAGAAGTGAAATCGGTACTTTTGCACTCCCATGTTCATTTCGGCATTATTCACAATAACCAAGACATGGAATCAACCTAAGTGCCCATCAACGGATGAATGGATTAAAAATAAAATATACACAATTGAGTACTATTCAGCCACAAAATGAGAGAGATCCTCTCATTTGTGACAACACAGATGAACCTGTAGGACGTTATGCTAAGTGAAATAAGCCAGACGCACAAAGACAAATACCACATATTCTCACTCATATGTGGAAGCTAAAATGATGGAACTTAAACAGAGTAGAATCATGACGACCAGAGGCTGGAGTGGTTGAGATCAGGGAGGGCTGCATATATGTTAATCAAAGGATATAAACTTTCAGTCGGATAGAAGGAATACATTCAGTAGATCTAACCTACTACACAGTGAATTACACTTAATAACTTATTGTACTCTTGAGAAATGCTAAGAGAGTAGGTGTTAAGTGTGTCAACTACAAAAATGATCAAAATGTGCCATAATACGTATGTTAATTAGCTAGATTTAGTCATTCCACAATGTATATATACTTCAAAACATCATGTTCTACATGGCAAATACATACAATTTTAATCTTTTTTAGCATTAAAAAGAAAGGAATATTTCCTTATTTTTCTTCCCAGCCTACTGAAAGATAGGATGGGTAACAATCTGAGTTGTAAAACAAAACAAAACTCCATTATATAGATAGGGCACCAAATGTTTGCTTTGCCTTTCCTCTCAGCCCTGGCCCATAGGAAGCCAGTTAGTACAGTGTCGATCCGGAGTTTCTGATGCAGAGAGATTAAAATATTTCATAATCTTTCCAGTTTCATCAGAATTCATTTTCTAAATTTTAGCTTAGGTTGAAATTCTTCCATAAAGATTAAAGACCCTAAAGAAATCAAATCCCATGCTTTTATTTTACACAATGTAGCATTTTGATGAAATTTCCTATATAGTAAATGTCATAGTATATGGGTAGGTGATTGGATGGTTTCAATTATCACTATTAACTGTTGTTCATCAAGTCCTACTAATATTTCCTTTATGTTTAGTACATTTAAAGAAAAATAACTTTGTTCTGAGCAAAATACAGTTAGTTTTGCTTCACTACTTAAAATTAAGCTGCATCATTTTTACCTATGTAGATTTTGTACAGTGTTCAGATATAGTATCATATAAAATTATATTTGAGCCATTATATAGACATTATTGTTCTTCTAATAGCAAATCTCATCTAGTCCAAGAAAGTAACAAACATATTGTTGGATTATATGTATCTTCTAGAAAATGCCTATACCACTATATTCTGAATGAGATAAAATAGATACATAACTCTATATCATGTCCAGATAGTCTTGTTTTGACTTCCTATTAGCTTTCATGTTCCTTGATTTTATTGCTTTTTAAATAAACCCTGGAATAAGCACAGTATACTTCATTTCGATTTTTAAAGAGGAGCTTATACTTTTTGTGCTATAAAATCCAGTAACTTCCCAATTTCCAAGCTATGCTATTTTTATGAGTAATTTTTGATATTTAATCAGATTTGACATTTGAGAGTTTAATTTTATGAGCATGGAAGTGACAGAAAACATTTATATTAATTCTGAGAGTAAGTTCTTATAGACATTCCTTCAATGTTATTTATTAAATCTAAAAAGGGCTTATTTAAAAATCAGACTAGGTACAAGAATAGCTAAAATCTCTTACAGTTATTATTTTATTAGACACGTATGTTTGAAATAATACTATATTATTTCATTGTATACATTAAAATTTAACTCTTTGTCTTTTCTGCTATAGAACTTACCTGCAAGAAAAAATATTTGTTTTCTAAGTTCTGGAAATGCTTTAATTGGACCTTTAGTGTTAAATATCCATTTCAGTGAACAGATTCCATGGTACTGGACAGAATATACATTTTTAAATACTTTTTAAAAATTCAACTTTTAAGTTCAGGGGCACATGACGTGCAGGTTTGTTAATAGGTAAATTGTGTTATGGGGGTCTGCTATACAGATGACTTCATCACCCAGGTATTAAACCTAGTACCCATTAGTTATTTTTCCTGATCCTTTTCCTCCTCTCACCCTCCACCCTCTGATAAATTATTCCAATTTTATAAAGGATAAAACTTATCTGGTTTAAAACTTTTGTGTTCAAGAGTTGTTTAGGACTTGCGTGCCTAACACAAGTAGTTACTTGTAGCAGGATTTTTTTTTTTTTTACTTTAAAAATTTTATTTATTTTTTATTTATTTATTTTTATTATACTTTAAGTTGTAGGGTACATTGTGCATAACGTGCAGGTTTGTTACATATGTATACTTGTGCCATGTTGGTGTGCTGCACCCATCAACTAGTCATTTACATCAGGTATAACTCCCAATGCAATCCCTCCCCTCTCCCCCCTCCCCGTGATAGGCCCCGGTGTGTGATGTTCCCCTTCCTTGTAGCAGGATTTTAAAGCAATCAGAAAGAGCGATGGGGTTCAGAAGGAGATTATTTAGGTGCACCGGCCCAGTCCGATTAATATTCAAAGGACTAAGCCCTGAATAAAAGTTAAGTTAGCTTTTAAGCATTTTGTGGGGTGGGGGGAGATCTGTGCAGCGGGAAGCATACTACAGAAGCGAGAAACAAAGGCAATTATTCAGTTGCGATATGCATTACATCATTTTTTACTTTTTAAGGAAAAAAATGTTTTGCAACTTGAGTGTATCTGTCTAGTGACCTTGCAACTGCACAGCTAGGGATTCAGGGTCTTCACCATGCCTGGGAAGGGAGGAGAGGTAAGGCTCACTAGCCACAGAAAAATAGGCAGTTTTTAAAGGACTCACCCTCTTTCTCTTTCTCAGGGGGAGTTGGGTTTTCTTACAACTGAGTTTCTGCTTACACACTCTTTCTTTTAATTCCTGTTCCAACGAAGGAAATGTTCTAAGTTTTAGGCTTCTTTACAATGATTCATTTTAGGTATTTGGTGCGTTACTATACTTTCAAAACATTTCTAGTGAGTTATTCACTCTCAAATGTGCAGTCTATTTAGCAACTTTTTCTAAAAGTGGTTACACAGCTCATCAAACCTACAACAATATTCCTAAAACTTCAGTTTTTTTCATGGTAGAATATTGTGTCTTAACTGAAAGAGTTGCATTTCTTCCCACATAAAAAAAGGCCTGTTAGCATCACCACGGCAGTGCCTGTCTACTCTGTATTTTAACTCTAATCAGACTATCATATTAGGTATGCTAAATACTCAGAAGGCAAAGACAAAGTTCAATAAACTTTTTTTTTGAGACGGAATCTCGCTGTTGCCAGGGTATAGTGCAGTGGTACAATCTCAGCTCACTGCAACCTTGGCTTCCCGGGTTCAAGCAATTCTCCTGCCTCAGCTTCCCGAGTAGATGGGATTACAGGCACATGCAACCACGCCCAGCTAATTTTTGTATTTTTAGTAAGAGACAGGGTTTCACCATGTTGGCCAGGATGGTCTCAATCTGTTGACCTCGTGATTCACCTGCCTTGGCCTCCCAAAGTGCTGGGATTACAGATTTCAGTCACCACGCTCGGCCCTAAACTTTTTAATTATGTAAGTTATATGCTCTGTATAGTTCTTTCTGTCTCCACTTAATTTTACCTACTTAGCCAAATGCCCAGTAGTCATTTTATTCTTTGAAAGTTTCAGGTAATCTCTCACATTCTTCCAATTCTTTTTTGTTCATTAACTTTTTTCACAGGGTGTTTAAGTATATATGTGGCTCTGTACTTAATACTTCAGCTCCTCAGTCAACAAACTGTTCTCCAGTCCTTTTCCCTGTGACAAAATGCATGCGTTTCATATTTACAAACTGCCAAGTGTAATTTCCCTTACACATTAGCCTATTTACAATTGATACTACATTGCAGTAGTTTAAACGGGCAAACTTAGATTGTATTAAATTTGTGTGCATATTTATGAAATTTGAACACTCCTTACAATAGAGAATATCACATTTTAATTTCAAAACATCAATAGTTACTGAAAGCATTTTAACTATGAAAATATGTAACAGTTGCAAAGGCATGGCATCAATTTAAATGCCCATCAATGGTAGACTGGATAAAGAAAATGTGGTACATATACACCATGAAATACTATGCAGCCATAAAAAAGGACTAGATCATGTTCTTTGCAGGAACATGGATGGAACTGGAGGTCTTTATCCTTAGCAAACTAACATAGGAACAAAAAAACTAAATACTGCATATTCTCATTTGCAAGTGGAAGCTAAATGATGAGAATATATGGACACATAGAGGGGAAAACACACACTGAGGCCTATCAGAGAGTGGAGGGTGGGAGGAGGGAAAGGAGCAGGAAAAATAACTACTGGGTACTAGGCTTAATATCTGGGTGACAAAATAATGTGTACAACCCCTGTGACATTTCTCTATGTAACAAATCTGCACATGTACCCCTGAACTTAAGATGAAAGTTAAATAAAAAAGTTTGAATAAATTAAGACGTGTATCAACAGCCTCCCAAAGTGCTGAGATTGCAGGCATGTGCCACCGTGCCCAGCCAGCTAGCATAGTATTTTTACATAACTTTTTGCTGGTAGGATTTTCACATGGCATTATGACAGTAGCACTTTCTTCATGTAGGTATTTAAGATTGTGTGCTGAAAAATTAATAGCATAAACATACTATAGAGAGAGATGACTAAGGGGAGTCAAGAAAGGGAGGCAGAGCCCTGTGCAGGCCTTCCTTTCTCTGTGGACAAAGAGAAGCCAGGGCCAGGCCTCCTGGGCAGTTGCAGGCTGGCATTTCTGCCTGGCACCCCACCTGGCCCCAAATTCCCCTTGTGGGACTTAGGAGGGGCCCCGTTTCCACTCTGCTGGGTGAGGAGTTCCTTTGTGCTGCCTGATGTTCTGGATCCTGAGCCCACACCCAGGCCCAGGCAGGGCAGAGTCTCCTCTCCCTGCAGCCTCCGAGGCCAGCAGGCCCCAGGCTTCAACTCTGTCCTCCACTGGACGACCCTCTGGTCAGGTCCCTGGACGTGCCCGTGGGAAAAGATATGCACCCATGTGCACGTGTGTCCACATATGTGAAGACAGGTGTGTGTGCGTGTGCACAAGTGTGCAGGGTGCCTGCAAGTGTGCAGGGTGCACCCATGTAAGACCCCTACAGACCTTTTTCCCAGGAGAAGGCTATATCCCCCCCATGGTGTCAGGTGTCCACTCAAGCCCCCCAAGGGTGGGGTGGGGGGGACGGGGAGATCTTTTGGATTCTGGGCAGAACTGCCATCTCAGATGGGCCCTGAGGTCATCACAGAGCCGAGCCAGACATTCAGCTTGTGCACGTCGGCCAAGGTCTGGCCAGAGTGGTCCCTGGGAAGTGTGGGGAGGGTGCTATTCAGACCCACCCCTTACCTCTTCATTCTCCTGGAAGACAGTCATAGGAGCCTGTTTGCCACCAAAAGTTCCAAACACCCTTCACCCCCAGCCTCTCCCTCCTTATCAGGTCCCTTCCCTGGGCATAGGCCTGAGTGTGCAGCCTGGGTAGCTGCTAGCCCCAGAGATGGGACCTGTCTGCACCGTGGGGAGCTCCCTGTGGCCAACTCCAGCTTTGTCAGACCTGGCAAGGGTGGGTGGCAGGCAGCACCCGGTCTCTTGGTCCAGGTTAGCTCTCCTGGGCTGGCTGCCCCCGCTCCCCAACGCCCTGCACCACCTCCCCCTCAGCAGGCTAGCTCTGGACACAACTGTTGGCCGAGTCTGAGCCAGACCCTGACTTGGCAGCTCCCTCTCCTGCCTGCGAAGGCGACTTCACTTTGACTTCAAATCTGCAGTGATGTGCAGATCGCACATTCAGCCCTGAGCCCCACCAGGACACAGCAGGGACAGGAGCAGCTGGCCTGGGGGCACCCTAGGCTCAGGTTCCTAGGCCCTCCCACCCCAAGGCCCCATGGGCTTCCCTTCCTCCATCCTTTCTGTGCCTAGATGCAGGCCAGACCTCAAGAGGCAGCTGGGGGGTGGGGAGAGAACAGAGGACTTTTCCCACAGAGGCCCAGAGCACACATCCAACCTCAGCCCACAACCCCCCCAGTGCAGGCCCACTGGCTTCTCCTTGTGAGCTGAATATGTTCATGGCCACTTCTTTAGAAGAAATTAAGTCTTTGGGACTCCAGTTCTTCTCTGCTGCTGCCTGCTCTCCTCCGCTGCCAGTCCCACATCCTAAGAGTGCCCCTGCATAGAGTAGGTGGGGAAGGGCGCCCACCCTTGCAGCTCCCCCCACGAGGCTGAAAGGTTCCCAATTCTCCCATAGACCCAATATACTACACAGCTTCCTTGAATAAACGGAGAAATTAATCCTGCTAGTCTTAAAGTTACATTTGTTTCACCTGAGTTCCATGAAACTTACCTGCCCAAGGCCTGACAATGAGAAGCCAGCCCCTCCTCAGCCCCTATGATTGCCTAAGGCCCCTGCTGCTGCCCGATGACCAACTCCTTTTCCACACCCTTTTCCAGTTCGTTTTTCCAGTTACATTTCTTCCGGGCTAGCCCTGCAGGACCCCCAAGCCTGTCCACTAACCTGGATGTTGAGAAAGGCTCTCTCGGACCCCCTTCCCTGCTCAGCTCTTTCTGTCCTCCTGCTTCTGCCCTGTCCCCTACCCCTCCCGCAGAGGCCCAGCTCCACAGGGCCTGTGCCTCCGGAAAACCGCGGGGGTTGTGGGTGGCGCTCTCTGCCAGGTGAACCTGGGGAGGCGAGGCGGTTTTCCAAGTCCCCTTGGTCGCACCCCCAGCCATTCCCGACCCTGCTTTCCCGCGCGGTGTGTGGCTTCCCTGCCCTCTGTGCAGCCAAAACGAGCAAATGCACGAACTGCAAACTGGCGCACCAGGTGAAAGAGCAGCTATGCCTGCAGATGTGCTGGGACCCCGGCTACTGGTGGCCTTTCCAACATCAGGTTCCTATCTTTCCCGCGTCCTGCTGGCATCCCGCTCCTATCAACGTTCTGCCCTGCCATCACCCTCCACCTACCCACGGCCCGGTCCTAACCGCACCCTGCCTCACCACCACCCTGCTCGTACCCACACTCGGTCCTGCCAGTAACACATCCTACCCGCGCCCCGCAATCACCCTGCCCCTATCGCACTCCGTCCCACTCTCCCACGCCACTCCAGCACCCCGATCTTACCCATGTTTCTCCGCACCAGTACCCCATTCTGCCCCGTCAGCATCTTGCTCCAACCACATCCCGCTTCCACCTGCGCCCTGCTCTTTCCTGGGCCTGGCCCAGCTGTCACCCTGCTCCTACCCGGCACCGGTCAGCAGCATCTAGCTCCTACCTGCTGCCCTGCCCGGCAGTGTGTCCAGAATTGGTAGGTTCTTGGTCTCACTGACTTTAACGAAGCCACAGACCCTCGCAGCAAGTGTTACAGTTCTTAAAGGTGGTATGTCCGGACTTTGTTCCTGCAGATGTTCGAATGTGTCTGGAGCTTCTTCCTTCTGGTGGGTTTGTGGTCTTGCTAACCCGAGTGAAGCTACAGAGCTTTGCCGTGAGTGTTACCGCTCTTAAAGGCAGTGCGTCTGGAGCTGTTCATTCTTCCCGGTGGGTTAGTGGTCTACCCTAGCTTCAGGAGTAAAGCTGCAGACCTTCACAGTGAACGTTACAGCTCGTAAAGGCAGTACGGACCCAAAAAACGAGCAGCAACAAGACTCATTGCAGAGAGAAAAAGAACAACCCAACCACACTGCCAGTACCACCCAAGTGAGGTGTTGGCTCGGGCAGCCTGCTTTTATTCCCTTATCTGACTCCACCCACATCCTACTGAATTGGTCCATTTTGCAGAGAGCTGATTGGTTCGTTTTACAGAGAGCTGATTGGTCCGTTTTGACAGGGTGCTGATTGGTGCATTTATGATCCCTTAGCTAGATATAAACCTTCTCCAAGTCTCCACCAGACTCAGGAGCCCAGGTGGCTTCACGTAGTGGGTCCTGCACCGGGGCAGCGGGCGGAGCTGCCTGTCAGTCCCACGCCGTGCACCAGCACTTCTCAGCCCCGGGTGGTTGATGGGGCCGGACGCCGCGGAGAAGGGGGCGGCGCCCGTTGGGGAGGCTCGGGCCGCGCGGGAGCCCAGGGCGGAGCAGGGGGCTTGGGCATGGCGGGCTGCAGGTCCTGAGCCCTGCCCTGCGGGGAGGTAGCTGAGGCCCGGCGAGAATTTGAGCCCAGTGCCAACAGTGCTGGGGGACCCGGCGCAGCCTCCGCAGCTGCTGGCCCGGGTGCTAAGCCCCTCACTGCCCTGGGCCCGCTGCCGCGGCCGGCCGCTCCGAGTGCGCCCCGCGCCCAGCGCCCCTCGCCCCGACCCCGCCGGAACTCACGCTGGCCCGCGGTCGCCGCCCGCAACCCCTGTTCCTTCCCAAGCCTCTTTCCTCCACATCTCCCGGAAAGCGGAGGAAGCTGGCTCCGACTTCTGCCAGCCTAGAGAGGGGCTCCCACAGTGCCGTGGCAGGCCAAAGGGCTCCCCAAGCACAGCCAGAGTGAGCGCCGAGAGCGAGGGCTGATAGCATGTTGTCACCTCTCAGCAGGACCACATCCTACCCGCGCCCCACCCCGCCAGCACCCAACTGTACCCGTCCTGCAGCACTCCATCCTACCCACCTTAGCCCCACCAGAACCCCAATCTTACCTGCACTCCACTCCTACCCATTCTCTGCCCAGCCAGCACCCTGCTTCTACCTGCACTCTGCTCCTTCCAGTGCCCTGCCCTGCCCTGCCAGCACCCCATCCTACACATGCCTGGCCCAAGCAATCACCCTACTCCTACCTGAACCCCACTCCTACTCACACCCCGCTCCTACCCATGCCCCACCACTCCAGCACCAGCCCAAATCCAAACCCTGCTCCTACCCACACCTTGCCCTGCTAGCACCCCATACCACCCATGCCTCACCCTGCCAGCACCCCAATACTACCCACACAAGGATCCTACCCACATGCTGCTCCTACCTGTGCCCCACCCCACCAGCACCCCACTCCTACTGGAGCCCATCCACATGGCACCCTGATCCTGCCTGTGCCATGATCCTACCCTTGCCCAGCTCCTGCCTGCTTGAGGTCTTCAGACTCCTAACATTTAGACAACCACACAATCCATTAGATCCATTCAAAATGTTTATTGATAAACTAAGATTTATGACATGAAAGTCACACACGTTGTGGGAAACTGAGGACTGGAGAGACTGATATGAGAGTACAGGAGGATTGTTTATTTTAGGTACACATCAGCTCAGTGGATTCGCATCCAAAAAGCTGAGCATTAAACAAAGACAGAGCGGGGTTTTTGTAAGTGGACTTACAATAAATAAAACCAAAGCAGCTAATCATATGACAGGTCACATAATCTATAGCATAGCATAACTTGTGGCCTTGCATAGCTGGTGGCCCTGTAGTTGCATTGAAAGAAAAACAAGAACTGGCTAAATACAGACATTTGTAAAATGTCTGTATTTACATTTTACACGCTTAAGAAGCCTGGGGAAACAGTAACAGTAAAATAATTTGTCTTTTTTTTTTTTTTTTTCCTTCAACCTTGCTCTGGAAGGGGGTGGTGTCTGGAAGCCATTCCTTTGGCTTTGGCTTCTCAAACAGCTTATCTTACAACTGTCCTTGAAGTGAGCTGATAAGCAGAGGAAAACTTGTTCTTTTCTTTTTAACCCATGCCTTGCCTGTTACTTTTCTTGGAGTGAATGAACGCATCTTTATTTTTAAATTTCTGCCTCATGCAAACAAAATATGCTGGAATTTAATTTGAAATTAAAGAGGTCTAGGAAATAACAAGTCACCAAATTCTCAAAAATACATTCATTAGAGTAACATGTAATTTTTAAAAGTAGTTTTAAACAAAACGTAGTTTTAGGCAAATCAAGATAATTTCATTTATGGCACATAAAATTCCATAATCTTGTGCATAACACTTTACAATGAGAACTTTTGTTAACCAGGACACATTATTTTCTATGTTCATTCTTTTGACACACAGATTTATGTTTCCCTCCTAGACCTCCTTGCAAAAATGCCTGTTTCGGATTCCTCAGAGTACGGATAAGAAGGAAGGCTTGATCAGCATGTGGTGGATCTGAAGATTCAAAGAGGTGCCATGGCTCAAAAGTAGACATTTTGGTAAATGTGAAGAAGTGAGATTCAATGAAGATGGTAAGAAATGAAAGGTGTTACCAAAAGTGGGTGTGTGTAGCCATGCTTGTCACACAAAGTAGGCTTTAAGTCAAAAAAGCACAAAAATAGAAAATAAAGGTCATTATAAAATGATAAAGGGATCAATTCAGCAAGAAGGTAGAACAGTTGTCAATGTAAACACACCTGACGCAGGAGCCCCAGTTATTACAGTAAGAGTTATTCGAGCAACAGGCAGAGACAGACAATAATAGCTGGGGACTCCAACACCTACTTTCAGCAACAGACACACCCTCTCGGCAGAAAAGCAACAGACCAGACTTACACTCCAATAGAAGTCGAAGGGACCTGACAGGTAATTACAGCACATTTCACCCAGCAACTGCAGAACCTGCGTTCCTCTCATCAGCTCACAAAACATTCTCCAGGATAGGCCACATTTTAGGCCACAGAACAAATCTCAAAAAAGCATTTAAAAAATGAAAATCATAGCAAGTATCTTCTCAGAGTAAAATGGCATAAATCTAAAAGCCAATAACAAGAGAAACATTGGAAACTCTCCAGGTACATGGTATATAAATAATGTTAATAGTGAAAAAATCAAAAAGGAAAGTAACAAAAACATATCTTGAAAAAAAAAAAGGAAACAAAAGAGAAAAAATACATATAGTAGGCGTTTTTGAAGTAAAAAAATGCAGAACAATAAAAAAGTTCAAAGATACGATAAAAGAAACATTTTCTGAACTAAAAATTGATTTGAATATGTTTTCTTTCATTGGTAAGAACATGACTGGCAGAGAAAGGTGATGTCCCTGAATTTTTTTTTTTTTTTTTAGAGGGCATCTTACTCTGCCACCCAAGCAATTCTACCTCAGCCTCCCGAGTAGCTGGGATTACAGTCAAGCACCACCATGCCCAGCTAATTTTCTGTATTTTTAGTAGCGATGGGGTTTTACCATGTTGGCCAGGCTGGTCTCAAACTCCTGACCTCAGATGATCCACCTACCTCGGACTCCCAAAGTGCTGGGATTACAGGCATGAGCCACCACGCCGAGCCGATTAGACAGGCTTTTAAAGCCACGGCAGAAGCAGCAGGAATGTCTGTAACCGATGGCCGAACAGTATTAAACTCCTGGTTGTTTTGGGAGGAGTCACTACAACTGCAGCCCAACTACCTTTATTATGCCAGGTAACACAGTGCTGGGGGGACCTACTGGAGTTGACAAGATCCCCTGGGGGCACAGGTGGCAATGGCTGTGCACTAGTGGCTGGATATTTCTGAAAAATGAAATAAACTAGTGGTCATCCAAGAAGATGTAGAATTAATGTACCGAAAAGCATTGATGAACATGGTCCGGCTCAACAGGAAAGCTGCAGGAATCATGTACACGTTCAATGCCCACGCAGCCACTGACATCACTGGCTTCGGGGTTTGGGAACAGGTACTGAATGTGGCTAAGCAGCAGAAGTACTCTCTTTTTAAAAGCACTTTCACAGGCAGGCACGGTGGCTCATGCCTGTAATCCCAGCACTATGGGAGGCTGAGGCAGGCAGATCACCCGAGGTTGTGAGTTCAAGACCAGCCTGACCAACATGGAGAAACTCCGTCTCTACTAAAAATACAGAAAATTAGCCGGGTATAGTAGCACATGCCTGTAATCCCAGCTACTCAGGAGGCTGAGGTAGGAGAACTGCCTGAACCTGGGAAGCAGAGGTTGCTGTGAGCCGAGGTCGCGCCATTGCATTCCAGCCTGGGCAACAAGAGCGAAACTCAGTCTCAAAATAAATAAAATAAAAAGTGTTTTCACATATGACAGACATTACCAATAGTGTCAAATAGCAGTTGGTGTCTTTTCATTTTATGTATGTTTATCGTATAAGTCTGATCTTTTTTTAGTGTCTTGAATGGTTTTCTGGGAAGACAGCATTGGTAAGTGGCACAGGATGGTATCCTAGTTGTAAGAGGGTTGCATGATTCCTTCGTCTTTGGCTTGAAAAGCCTAGTCTTGGACCAGGCGCGTTGGCTCACACCTGTAATCCCAGCACTTTGGGAGGCCCAGGAAGGTGGATCACGAGGTCAAGAGATCAAGACCATCCTGGCCAACATGGTGAAACCCCGTCTCTACTAAAATTCAAAAAAATTAACCGGGCGTGGTGGTGGGTGCCTGTAGTCCCAGCGACTTGGGAGGTTGGGGCCGGAAAATTACTTGAACCTGGGGGACAGAGGTTGCAGTGAGCCGAGGTTGCGCCACTGCACTCCAGCCTTGCGAGAGAATGAGACTCCGTCTCAAAAAATAAAAAATAAAAATAAAAAAATAGAAAAGCCTAGTCTAGTCACTCAAGGGCATCTCACACCCACGACAGTTTCCAGTACTGCATTCTGTTCAACACAGTTAAGTGCTTCACTGCATACAACACACTTTGAAGACAAAAAGAAATCTTATTTTTTGTTTCCTTATTGATATTTACAGTAATACTATTAACTGTTTATTAACAGCAAAAATGAGATATTTGCAATGTGATGTAGTTAGGTTTTTTTGTTTGTTTTGTTTTTTTTTTTTTAGACTGAGTTTTGCTCTTGTTGCTCAGGCCAGAGTGCAGTGGCACAGTCTCAGCTCACTGCCACCTCTGCCTTCCAGGTTCAAGCGATTCTCCTGCCTCAGCCTCCCTAAGGAGCTGGGACTACAGGTGCCCGCCACGATGCCTGGCTCATTTTTGTATTTTTAGTAGAGGCAGGTTTTCCCCATGTTCAGCAGGCTGGTCTCCAACCCCTGACCTCAGTTGATCTGCCCATCTTGGTCTCCAAAAATGCTGGAATTACAGGCATGAGCCACCACGCCCAGCCAAAATTAGATGTTTTTTAGTGTAACAAGGAATTGCCTTCCAAAAGGAAGTTCATGTATTATGCTCATTTGTAATATATAATTAACTGCACAAATAATTTTTAAAGATAGTCAGTAACAAAGATTGTTCTGTATATGGTAGTGTTTAATACCTTTTTTTTTTTTTTTCCCCTGAAACAATCTTTCCCATCGCCCAGGCTGGAGTGCAAGAGTGTGATCTCGGCTCACTGCAAGTTCCTCCTCCTGGGTTCGAGCAATTCTACTGCCTCAGCCTCCCGGGTAGCTGGGACGACAGGTGTGTGTCACCACACCCAGCTAATTTATTTATTTATTTATTTATTTTTGAGACAGAGTCTTGCTTTGTAGCCCAGGCTGGAGTACAGTGGCGCGATCTCGGCTCACTGCAAGCTCCGCTCACTGCAAGCTCCGCCTCCCGGGTTCACGCCATTCTCCTGCCTCAGCCTCCGAGTAGCTGGGACTACAGGCGAGCACCACCATACCTGGCTAATTTTTTGTATTTTTAGTAGAGACGGGGTTTCACCGTGTTAGCCAGGATGGTCTTGATCTCCTGACCTCGTGATCCGCCCGCCTCAGCCTCCCAAAGTGCTAGGACTACAGGTGTGAGCCACCGTGCCCAGCCTAATTTTTTATTTTTAATAGAGATGGAGTTTCACCATGTCGGCCAGGCTGGTCTTGAACTCCTGACCTCAGATGATACTCCTATCTTGGCCTCCCAAAGTGCTGAAATCACAGGCATGAGCCACTGCGCCCAGCCAATACATTTTTTAACATATTGTATATTGATTTCAGGCCTTTTATTTTCTTAAAAGCAGCAGCTATTTAGCCTAATTCTTAGCAGTGTTTTGTTCTCTGGGCCAGTAGTATTTTATCCATGCTTTGTGTGATCCGCGTTCAAAATCCGCATTGCCAATGTTGCAGTTCAAATGTAAGCTTGTTATTCAAATAAATATTTAATTTTTAAACTTGCTCCCGTATGGCTGGGTGCAATGGCTCATGCCTGTAATCCCACAGTTTGGGAGGCTGAGGCGGGTATATCACCTGAGGTCAGGAGTTCGAGACCAGCCTGGCCAATATGGTGAAACCTCGTCTCTACTAAAAATAAAAAATTAGTCGGGCATGCTGGTAGGCTCCTGTAATCCCAGCTACTCAGGAGGCTGAGGCAGAAGAATCGCTTTAACCTGGGTGGCAGAGGTTGCAGTGAGCTGAGATCGAGCCACTGCACTCTAGCCTGGGTAACAGAGTGAGACTCCATCTCAAAAAAAAAAAAAAAAAAAAAATTGCTCCTGTATTACCAGATGCCCCTTTTAGTATTATTTTAGAAGCATTGGGAGGGTTTTGGCTAAAGTGTAATTTACCGGAAAACACTAGATTTTAGCTTTATAAAACTCTTACATCTTTCATGGGACCTGTATTTTCTTGAATTAAATTTTACAGTTCTAGGCCGGGCACAGTGGCTCATGCCTGTAATCCCAGCACTTTGGGAGGCCCAGGCGGGTCGATCATGTGAGGTCAGGAGTTCAAGACCAGCCTGGCCAACATGCTGAAACCCCTGTCTCTACAAAAAATACAAAAATTAGCCGACTGGTAGTGGCATGTGCTTGTAATCACAGCTACTTGGGAGGCTGAGGCAGGAGAATCGCTTGAGCCTGGGAGTTGGAAGTTGCAGTGAGCCAAGATCTTGCCACTGCACTCCACTATGGGTGACAGAGTGAGACTCTTTCAAAACAAAACAACAACAACAAATCTGTAGTTCCAGAATAGGTGATCTAAAAAGGTGTTACCTGCGTTACTTAAAAACAGAGGCTTCCATATATATATTTTTTTGTTTGTTTGTTTTTGAGATGGAGTCTTACTCTGTCACCCAGGCTGGAGTACAGTGGCACGATCTCGGCTGATTGCAACCTCTGCCTCCTGGGTTCCAGCGATTCTCCCCTTTCAGCCTCCCAAGTAGGTGGGACTACAGGCGTGCGCCACCAGATCCTAATTTTTGTATTTTATAGTAGAGACGGGGTTTCACCATATTGGCCAGGCTGCTCTCCAACTCCTGAGATTGTAATCCACCCACCTCGGCCTCCCAAGGTGCTGGGATTACAGGAGTGAGTCACTGCGCCCGGCCAGCTTCCTTGTATTTTAACCCACTAAACAATGAGAAGGAATCCTTCTCATTAAGCAGAAGGGCACTGGATCCTTGGGTGCCTGACTTCCTAAGAGAAGCAGTAGCATACCCTGAAAGTTTCTGACACTTCCTGCTCACAGGCACCAAAGCCACGTATGTAAACCTATCCACTTCTTGACAAAGGAACCCTCCCCTGGGAATATAAAGCTCCCTGGAAGAGGCTTCTTGGACGTGACCACCTCCAGGAACCAGCGGGCAACCTGTATGCATGTGTGACCAGACCTCCAGCTATAAGCATGTCGTGCAGTACAGAAGAGCCTGCTACAAAACTGAAATTGATCAGACATTTTATAGGAATTAATAGAGATGTTGGGCCTCAAAAGCTTTAAATCTGTGATCTACAAAATAAAATGTGTTGGAAACCTCTGGACAAAATTTTTTTTTCTTCCACTATATTTGGAATATTTTTCTTCCATTGTTAAGTACACATATGTATTGTACAAAATGTCCAGGAAAATGTCATACAATAATGAACAATGAACTATACACATTTATTTATTTGAGATGAAGTTATACATTTATTTTTATTTATTTATTTATTTGAGACAAAGTTTCACTCTTGTTGCCCAGGCCAGAGTGCAGTGGCATGATCTCAGGTCACTGCAACCTCCGCCTCCTGGGTTCAAGTGATTCTCTTGCCTCAGCCTCCCATGTAGCTGGGATTACAGGTGCCAGCCACCACACCTGGGTAACTTTTTGTATTTTTAGTAAAGACGGGGTTTCACCACGTTGGCCAGGCAAACTCCTAACCTCAGGTGATCCACCTGCCTTGGCCTCCCAAAGTGCTGAAATTACAGGCGTGAGCCACTGCTCCCGGCCAGGATATACATAAAGTTGTTACCAAACTTCAAGGATCAAAGAAAGATTCCCAAGGAGGGGACATCTGAGAAAAAAAAAGTTCTGTTCAAATATATATTTTTCCTCAGAGTTTTCCATAGCAATGTTTAATGCTAGACAAAATGGAATAATACGACAATGTGTGTGTATACTGTATATATAACTAAAGACATATAAAATGGTCTGGAATTATAATGCACAAAGCCAATAGCATTAGTTACTTCTGAAAAATGTACTGGAATGGAAAAGAAGACATTGGTCTTGTGTAAAATTTTCATTTTTTAAACAATATGAAATATATTAATGATAACCACCCAACAATAATAACAACGCTGAAGCAACCTCTACCAAGTTATCAGGACAAGACCATGTGGTCCAGACAGGTATGTTCAAGTTGTTTTCTAAGCAGAAGGAAGCAAACATCATTTGCAAATATACAAGGACAGACCCATCTCATGAAATAATTTTGATAAGCAAGAAATGACTGGAGAAGCCATGACTTTAACAAAATTGATAGTAAGCAACCAACCCATTAGAAAATTGTTACACGATTGTAAAATTACAATCTATAGCCATTCTATACAATCTATAGAATGGTAATTCTATAACCATTACATGCTATAATTCCTCAAGGAGGAATATGGTTGGTGAGTTCTTATATATGTAACATTGATAAATGTGAATGATATCTTAGAATTTATGCCAAAAGAAGAAATGTGTCTTTGATGGTGTTATCAGATTAGATTCTCCCAGAAAGGTTGAAAGATCTTTCAGAAAGGTTCCAACATTAAACAAACCAAAGAATAAGGTAATAGAAAGCCATTGTACGTTCCCAGATGGCAGATGATATTACTCTTAAGAAGCATTTCTTTTTCCCATCCCCCACCTGCATGTACTACCCCATTTCATTAATGCTGGACTTGACCGTGTGACTTTCTTTGCTCAGCATAGCATTAGCAGGCTTGGTTCTGCCATTACTGTGACAAGAATAACAGAAAGCTGACCGTTCCTCTTCTTCAGTTCCAAAAGTAAAAATAAAATGAGCGTGATCTCATTGTTCAATTCCCACCTATAAGTGAGAACATGCGGTGTTTGGTTTTCTGTTCTTGCGATGCAGGAAGGGGAACATCACACACTGGGGCCTGTTGTGGGGTGGGGGAATGGGGGAGGGATTGCATTAGGAGATATACCTAATGTAAATGACGAGTTAATGGGTGCAGCACACCAACATGGCACATGTATACATATGTAACAAACCTGCATGTTGTGCACAGGAACCCTAGAACATAAAGTATAATTAAAAATAAAAATAAAAAATAAAATGAGCGTTAAGAGACAGAATAGAAGCCACAGACTAGGAGAAAATATTTGCAAAACACATGTCTGATAAAGGGCTTATATCTAAACTAGATAGGACATTCTTTTTTTTTTTTTACATCAGCAGAGTCTGTTTAATATCTTTAATAATTATATCATTTCTAAAGCTTTCCACAAAAGAGTATTACAGTTTTTTAACTTATTGGAAACATATCTAGGAAAAAAAAAAGTCAGCCTTAATACTGAAACTATAATACAAATTTTAAATTATGGACACATACCATAAAACACAATGAACATTTTATTTAAATAAAAAGAAAAGATTTCACTAAGCAATAAATCCAACATATTTCTTTTCTCTCCATATCTACATCCAATGGTGATATTTTATAGGCTAGTTTCTAAACAGATGCAAATTTTTACAAAGCGGTGAAAGCCATGTTTTGCTCAGGAATACTATGGTTCACATACCATACAGGTTATTTTACAGCAGATACTAGTTTGCCAAGCTTCAGATGGCAAAATGCTAAGTTGTGAATTGAGTATTGTCCAGCTAGTTGTTTCTCCTTGCCCTAGAGACTCTGGCAGCATGACTGTTGAGAGACTGCCTTATTGCTGCCACTTCTCTTCTCGTAGTTGAATCCACTATGGGAGAATATTCATGTCCTTAAGATGCAAGTCCGAGCAAAAAGCCTCCCACAAATCCACTGGATATCACAATGTGCTGCTTGATAAATTCTGTTGCTTCTTCAATTAAATTGTTGATTTCAGGTGCTGCTTTGTTCACTCGTTTCTTAATCTGTCTTTTTGCTTTATTTACATCTTTTTCAACTCTCTTCCAGTCAGTCTGCACGTAGCCACCATGACTAGCAATCTGATGGAGGAGAAAGCCACCACCTACTGCAGTTGCTGCAAGTTTTCCAACTTTGTGGAACAGAAATCCTGCACAGCAGCCAGGAACGCCACCCATTACAATCTGGGTAGCTACTGAGTATTTTTCCACCATAGGTCCCGAACTGTGGCCAAACACTCGATTCCACCACTGGTGTCTTCTTGCATACTCAGTTAAATCCAACACTTCATAGGAGTCGTCATCACTTTCATATTCTTGGGGAGGGGGGTTCCGGGTCGCTGTGATACCGCCAACGGCCAATTCTCAGAACATTCTTAACAATTAAAAAAATTTACAAGTGAGAAAAAGATCTGAATAGACATCTGAACAAAAAAAATGCACAAGGGACAAATCAGCAAATAAAAAGATGCTCAGCCGGGCTGGGATCACGCCTGTAATCCCAGAACTGTAGGAGGCCACGGCAGGCAGATCACCTGTCAGGAGTTTGAAAGCAGCCTGGCCAACATGGTGAAACCCTGTCTCTACTAAACATATGAAAATTAGCTGGCAGTGGTGGCATGCGCCTGTAATTATAGCTACTTGGGAGGCTGAGGCAGGAGAACTGCTTGAGCCCAGGAGGCGGAGGTTGCAGTGAGCAGTGATCACGCCATTGCACTCCAGCCCAGGCAACAGAGTGAGACTCCATCTCAGAAGAAAAAAAAAAGCAATTTTACAGGGAGTACTAAATCGCATTTCTGAGGGTCCCCCCCGCCCCGCCCAGTTAGGTGATCCATTTGGTATGGTTGGGAGATGTGACACTCAAGGCTGGTACATCAAAACCACTTCTGTGGGGTTTGCTAAAACCACGTGGTTGCTGATTGAGAAATGTACATCACTGAGAAGAATGGATGGACTGCGTGTTCTCTCTGCAGCTCTAAGCTGGCTTTTGAAAATACGGAGTGGCTGTGAGTTTGGGGAGATAATACTGCCCCTCCCCCAGCAGCTCCTGTGTCGTACACATCTCAGGTGGTCTTTGTAGCCAGTTAAGAATCAGGATTGGAATATATGTTAAACAGAGGCTGAATCAGGACATGTGCCACGCTGAAAGACTTCTCCAGTTCTGTACAACTGAGCCTCAACAGTGTCTGTTATGACAAAATTGTTCTCCAAACATTAATTTGTGGTCTGCTCCCACACACTACAAATCATGGACTATGTGTCCATCTTTGACACTTACTGTGTTCCACCAAGAGGGACACCTTCCCAAGCCAGAAAATGTTTATTTAACAAAATCAATGAAATGTCTGAGCACAGTCCAGGTGGCAGAGGTTTACTTCTTGAAGAAATGACTTCAACTTTCACCACCACCTGACACTGAAATCTGAAGTCCAATGGCCTCACAAATGTTTTCCAGGTCCTAACAAAGAAAACAATCTGAGTTGAAGATCCTGTATTCAATTATTTTGGCAACTATTTCTTAGATGTTTTCTTTTTTTTTTTTTTTTTGAGATGGAGTCTCGCTCTGTTACCCAGGCTGGTGTGCAGTGGCGCAATCTCCACTTACTGCAAGCTCCACCTCCCAGGTTCACTCCATTCTCCTGCCTCAGCCTCCCGAGTAGCTAGGACTTCAGGCACCTACCACCACACCTGGCTAAATTTTTTTTTTTTTTTTTGTATTTTTAGTAGAGACGGGGTTTCACCGTGTTAGCCAGGATGGTCTCGATCTCCTCACCTCGTGATCGGCCTGCCTCAGCCTCCCAAAGTTTTGGGATTACAGGCGTGAGCCACTGCGCCCGGCCATCTTACATGTTTTCTTTGTCTGAAAGACTGAGCTAGGTGCTGAGGAGATGATGTTATTCCCATCCTTAGAGCTTGTGCTCCAGAGAAGAATATAGATAAGGAGAGGGACATCACATTGCCATCTGCACAAGGGGTGTGGGAAGCCATAGAGTTATGGGACTGCTATTTATGAGTAACCTGTAGAGTGGAGGAAAGCTTCCCAGAAAAAGCCAGCCCAGGGGAGCGGTGGGCAAGCAATCCAAGCACAAGCATCCACACTGATGCGGGCCAGACACTTCTTCCGTGAGGTCCTAAGAGCAGACTCTGCACACAGTCTGTATGTAACCAGGCAGAGGACAAGCCATGTGCAACTCAGAGGAGCTGTTTTTTTTTGTTTTTTTTTTTTTTTTTGAGAAGGAGTTTCGCTCTTGTTGCCCAGGCTGGAGTGCAATGGTGCGATCTCGGCTTACCACAACCTCTGCCTCCTGGGTTCAAGTGTTTCTCCTGCCTCAGCCTCCCGAGTAGCTGGGATTATAGGCACGTGCCACCACACCCAGCTAATTTTGTATTTTTCAGTAGAGACAGGGTTTCTCCATGTTGGCCAGGATGGTCTCTATCTCCTGACCTCATGATCTGCCCACCTCAGCCTCCCAAAATGCTGAGATTACAGACGTGAGACACTTTGCCTGGCCAATACTGAAATATTAATGAAAGAAAAGCGGTTGGGAAACTTACCTGTGTTTTATTCAAAGCCTGTCCTCTCCTTTCTGTTCATGAACAGCAGGCATCCTGTGGTGACTAAAGAAGGGCCTACCAGCTAAGCGCCTCCATCGGCCCAAGGAGCAGCTTCCGCAGGAGCTCCGGCAGGTTCCTTGGAAAACGTGACGGTGCCAGGCCATGGTGCCCTGTTCAGAAATACAAGACTCAGATTTAGTAAAGTCAGTAGTGTAATGTGAAATTTGTTTAAAAAATCCTTAACCAAAACATTTCATTTCATAAGACCGATGTATTCTATCAACAGTTTTACACTGTATGCTCATACTTACGGCATTAAGAGTCAGCGTGATTGGCTGGTGACGTGCATCTGGTTCATCAATTTTAGTGACAAAGCCTTCCAGCATCTACAACTCTAGTCACCAAAATCAAGAATGTCTCTCTTTTCTTTTTTTACCTAATTACAAAGAAGGGACTGATTTATGAAAAGCAATATATTAATAAATAGCACAACTTATGTTCACATCATTGCCACTTGTAGCCACAAATTAAGAGTCAGGATTAAGGAAAACTTACCTAAGTTTTCCCAGGCTATTTTAAAATTGCTGTTTTTCTACAAAAATAAATGTTAAATTCTTCTTCTGAGGTAGTCTGAATTAAGTCGCTGCTAATTGGAAAAGACTATTAGATCTTAAGATGAACTGACAATTTCATAAAATAAATAGACTTCCTTTCTACTATTAGAAAGTTCTAATAATGAGTTCTATCAGTTCCCCCTTAAAATATTATTAGTATCTTGGCATTTTTCAGACTTAATCTGAAAATGTTTTAAATATCAAAATAGACATATCCAAAGTTTACAACAAGGGTGTACAATCATGATGGGCACACTTCCTCAAACATGGGGGCCCAACCCAACCCAGACCCATCACACCCTCAGCGTGTGGAAATGTTAAACTGTACAGGATCCATGGCTGGATACAAAAATCCGTAGGTGTCCCTGACATAAAATGCCATAGTACTTGCCTACAGCCCGGACACACCCTCCAATATCCTTCAAATTATCTCTAGATTACTTACAATATCTAATACAATGGAAATGCTAAATAAATAGTTGTTACACTTTATTGCATAAAGAATAATGACAAGAAAAAAAGTTTGTGCATGTTCAGTACAGATGCAGCCATCCTTTTTTTTCTGGAGTATTTTTGATCTGAGGTTGGTAGAAAGCGAGGATGCAGGACCCACAGATAAAGGGGGCCGACTGTATTTAACACACACACACATTTTCCTTTGCCTGAGTAAAAAACAAAATTGTACTCATAACACAGCTAACGGATGTCAACAAAACTGTTCCTCCCATTCAACCTCAAATTGATAGAGACGACCTTCAAAGTCCACATAGAACCTTTTTTTTTTTTTGGAGACGGAGTCTTGCTGTGTTGCCCAGGCTGGAGTGCAGTGGCGCCATCTTGGCTCACTGCAAGGTCTGCCTCCCGGGTTCACGCCATTCTCCTGCCCCAGACTCCCATGTAGCTGAGACTACAGGTGCCCGCCACCACTCCCAGCTAATGTTTTTTTTTTTTTTTTTTTTGGTATTTTTAGTAGAGACGGGCCTTCACTGTGTTAGCCAGGATGGTCTCGATCTCCTGACCTTGTGATCCACCTGCCTCAGTCTCCCAAAGTGCTGGGATTACAGGCGTGAGCCACCGTGCCCGGCCCACATAGAACCTTTTATTTCCTTACTGCTCGCTACCTTTTAATCATCAGAACTAACAGTCAAATAAGTTGCCCTTCCTAATAAATCCAAATTAAAACAAGTGTCATTAGAAATGACACTTTATTTCTTCAATAATTAAATACCTACTTTGCACTACAAACTGTTTGACCATCAGTGACATATTAGTAAGCAAAAAACAAAAACTCCTGCCTCCTAAAACTTACAGTATAACAGCACTTTATTTTACAAAATAGACACATCCTTGAAAATCTGTATGAAGATTAGGGATGCTCCTCCCGACTTGCATGAAAGTTTCAGGAAGGCTCGTGTTCAAGCAGCTGCTAATGCAGAGGAGACTCCACTTGTCTTTCTTACAAACTGTCACAAACACACCTACAATGTCAACTCAGGAAATACACTCAGCTTTTTATTAGTCTTCACTTAAGAATGTCTTCCTTGATCCAGTAATGTGAATGCAAATAAAACTTTGTAACTTATGCCAAAATAAAAATTCTGAATACCAGATCATTTTTCCATGATTCAGTGTCTTATTCGTTAGTTTAATATATTAGTTCGTTGCTCTTCAACTTCTGTCATACTCTCAAAAGTCCTACACAATCCAGAAAGATCCACCTCTCCTAAGTATTTATTTTTATTTTTAAAAAATTCACTACACTGAACAAGATAACATTTCACTTTCAAAGCTAAGTTCAAAAAAAAAAAAAAAATGAATGGTGACTTCTACTTTTAATAAACTCTCCCTCCAATAACCCTAATTTCCTCCACAGAATTTATCAACAATTCCTTTGGCTCCACAGAATAAATGTTGAACTCTTGCTGAGATTGCACCGCTGCACTCCAGCTTGGGGGACAGAGCAAGACTCCGTCGCAAAAAAAAAAAAAAAAAAAAAAAAAAAGTAACAGTAAATCCTGTAGTAAAAAGGGAATCTAACTTCCTGAGTTACCAATTTTAAGTTTAAAATATCCAGTTTATAACAAAATCAAATCACAAGGCACACAAAGGAACTGGAAAGTATGGCCCATTAAAAGGAACTAAGTAAGTGAATATAAAATACAACTGAGGATACTCAGATATCAGGCATACTTATTAGACAAAAACTTAACGGTAACTCTTAAAGATGCCCAAAGAGCTAAAGACAGACATGGGCACTACAGGAAAATGACCTGTGAGCAAAATAAGAACCTCAATAAAGAGATAATTATAAAAAGGAATCAAAAAGAAATTCTGCAACTAAAAATTAAAATACCTGAAATAAAAAAATTTTACTAGAACGGGCTGGGCGCAGTGGCTCACACCTGTAATCCCAGCACTTTGGGAGGCTGAGGCAGGCAGATCAAGAGGTCTGGAGATTGACACCACCCTGGGCAACATGATAAAACCCCGTCTCTACTAAAAATACAAAAATTAGCCGGGTGTGGTGGCACGCGCCTGTAGTCCCAGCTACTTGGGTGGCTGAGGCAGGAGAATCGCGTGGACCCGGGGGGTGGAGGCTGCAGTGAGCTGAGATCGCACTACTGTACTCCAGCCTGGGTGACAGAGAGAGACTCCGTCTCAAAAAAAAATTATTAGAAGGGATTAAAAACAGATTTGACCAAGCAGAGGAAAGAATTAGCAAATCTGAAGACAAAACAATTGAAATAATCCTGTGTCAGAAACAGAAAGAAAATGGTTGCAGAAATATCAACTGAGCTTCAGGGACCTGTGGGACAGCATCAAGTGCACCAACAACAGTTTGTAAGAATCACAGAACAGACAGAGGGAATAAAAGAACATCTGAAGAAATAATGAAAATCTAAGAAACTTCCCAAATTTGATTTAAAACATTGTAAATATCCAAGGCTCGGCATGGTGGCTCCCACCTGTAACCTCAGTGCTTTGGGAGGCCAATGTGGAAGGGTTGTTACAGGCCAGGAACTCAAGGTCAGCCTGGGAAACATAGTGAGACCCTGTCTTTATGAAAAAATCATAATTAAAATGAAAAGCTGGTATGGTGGTGTGCATGTGCAATCTCAGCTACTCAGGAGGATCACGTGAAAGGATTGCTTGAGCCTTTCAGCCTGGGTGACTGAGTGACACCCTGTCTTTTTTTTTTTTTTTTTTTTTTGAGACAAAGTTTTGCTCTTGTTGCAATGGTGCAATCTCAGTTCACTGCAACCTCCGCCTCCTGGGTTCAAGCGATTCTGTTGCCTCAGCCTCCCAAGTAGCTGGGATTACAGGCATGCACTGCCATGCCCAGCTAATTTTGTATTTTTAGTAGAGACAGGGTTTCTCCGTGTTGGTTAGGCTGGTCTTGACCTCCCGACCTCAGGTGATCCACCGGCCTTGGCTGGTCTCCCAAAGTGCTGGGATTACAGGCGTGAGCCACTGCGCCTGGCCATGAGTCCCTGTCTCTACAAAAACTTACTTTCACAGAAACCAAGAAGCTCAACAAACTCAAAATAGGATAAATTCAAAGTATATCACTCAAGACACATTATAATCAAGGTATCAAAAGACAAAGAACCGGCTGGGCGCGGTGGCTCAAGCCTGTAATCCCAGCACTTTGGGAGGCCAAGATGGGTGGATCATGAGGTCAGGAGATCGAGACCATCCTGGCTAACACGGTGAAACCCCGTCTCTACTAAAAAATACAAAAAACTAGCCAGGCGAGGTGGCAGGGGCCTGTAGTCCCAGCTACTTGGGAGGCTGAGGCAGGAGAATGGCGTGAACCTGGGAGGCGGAGCTTGCAGTGAGCTGAGATCTGGCCACTGCACTCCAGCCTGGGCGACAGAGCGAGACTCCGTCTCAAAAAAAAAAAAAAAAAAAAAAGACAAAGAACCTTGAATGAAACAAGGGAGAAGCTACTTCTCACATACAAAGGATCCTCAGTGAGATTATCAGTAGATTCCTTACCAGAAACCTTGGAGGCCAGAAAGCAGTAGGGTTGATTAATTCAAAGTACTGAGTGGGGAAATCCTTTCAACTAAGAATCTTAGATCTGACTGTTAGGGTTGACAGGTGTCCACCAAAGTTCATGTCAAAACAAACAAAAACTCATTATGAGATTTATGCATACAGCTTTCTTTCTTTCTTTCTTTCTTTCTTTCTTTCTTTCTTTCTTTCTTTCTTTCTTTCTTTCTTTCTTTCTTTCTTTCTTTTCTTTCTTTCTTTTCTTTCTTGCTTTCTCTCTCTCTCTCTCTGTCTTTCTTTCGCTCATTAGCTATCATTAGTGTTAGCGTATTTTATGTGTGGTCCACGACAATTCTTCCAATGTGGTCCAAAGAAGCCAAAACATTGAACAACCCTGATAAATGTACTTAACATTACTGAACTGTACACTTAAAAATGATTATATGGTTAAGTTTATGTTACATATATTTTACAATTTAAAGTTACAAATATATTTAATATGTGCAAAACAGAGATGTACAGAATAAAGCAAAAAAGTAAGAATTCTTTTAGTAAATACTGGAAAAGTGGGTCTAAGTGAGAAAAAAGTAACCCACATGCAAAACTCATGTCATAGTTAATAAAACTGTAACAGTATTAGGAGAAAATGCTGGATGGTGGGGAAACCATGGATGGTCCTGACTGCTGAAGAAATGGAGCAGAGGACAATGACAGATTCTAATAGGTGAAGAATACTTACGTAACAATAGGTAATAAGATACACATAAAAGAAAAATAAAACACAATGGGAGAATTCCGAAGCAGGCAAAACTCTTAAAATCCAACTCTACAAATAATTTATACAAATATAAAGCTGATACCTAAAATTCTCTTGATAATTTCATTTTTGTGATTTTTCGTTTTTAGGTAAGGAGCACTTTGAACACCTGATAGCACCATGCACCTGAAACTCCCCCCAGCTGACATCAGTTGGGGGACAAACCCTCACTTTTTCTTTCTTTCTCTTTTCTTTCTTTCCTTTTTCCTTCCTTCCTTCCTCTTTCTTTCCTTCTTTCTTTTTCTTTCTTTTCTTTCTTTCTTTTTCTTTCTCTTTTCTCTCTCCTTCCTTCCTTCCTTCCTCCCTTCCTTCCTCTGTTCCTTTAGATGAAGTTTTGCTCTGATTGCTCTTCTTTTCTCTCCCTTCTCCTCCCTTCCCCTCCCTTCGCTGTCTCCCTCCCTCCCTCCTTCTTCTTTCTTCTTTCCCTTTCTTTCTTCTTTCCTTCCTTCCTTCTCTTCTTTCTTTCTTTCTCTTTCTTTCTTTTTCTTTCTTTCTTTTTCTTCTTTCTTTCTCTTACCTTTCTCTTTCTTCCTTTCCTTCTTTTTCTTTCTCTCTCTCTCCTTCCTTCCTTTGTTCTTTCATATGATGTTTTGCTCTCATTGCTCTTCCCTTCTCTTCTCTCTCCCTTCTCTCTCTTCTCTTCTCTTCTCTTCTCTTCTCTTCTCTTCTCTTCTCTTCTCTTCTCTTCTCTTCTCTCTCCTTCCCTTCCCCCTCCCCTCCCCTCCTGTCCCCTCTCCTCCCTCTCCTTCCCTCCCTCTCTTTCTTTCTTTCTGACAGAGTCTTGCTCTGTCCCCCAGGCTGGAGTCCAGTGGTGCGATCTTGGCTGACTGCAATCTCTGCCTCCCGGGTTCAAGCAATTCTCCTGTCTCAGCTTCCAAGTAGCTGGGATTACAGGTGCATGCCACCAGGTCCTGCTAATTTTTTATTTTTTTTTAGTAGAGACAGGGTTTTACCATGTTGGCCAGGCTGGTCTTGAACTCCTGACCTTGTGATCCATCTACCTCAGCCTCCCAAAGTGCTGAGATTACAGGTGTGAGCTAATGCACCCGGCCATCTGTATTTCTTATACACAATAATACTATAACAAGAAAGATATAAATTTGCTTAATATGTAGCCTCTGTTTCTGAGTTCTGTAGATGTCACTCAATAAGGTAAGAAAGCTACTGATTTCATCAAATCAAGGACACAATACTGTTCCTTCAGGGAGCACAAATTGCATGGCCTCAAAATATGGGAAAGATAATATTTTATGAAATGGTATACTTTAAGGCTGACCTACATATAGGAATTTTTTTCCCAATCCAAGCAATAGAGCTTTGATGCAGATGTTCATTCCACATCCTGTCCTGATCCTCAGCTGCCAGAGGCCACCCTGCACTTGCCTTCACACTATGCCTTCCTTCATGGCTTCAGGCTAAGATTGCTGGGAGCCTCCTACAAACACTTTTTTGGTTAGTTTTGTTTGTGTTTCAGAGACAGGGTCTCACTGTCATCCAGCCTGGAGTGCAGTGGCATGATCATAGCTTTCTGCAACCTCCAACTCCTAAGCTCAAGTGATCCTCCCAACTCAGCCTCCTGCTCAGCTAATTTTTAAATTTTTTTTTGTAGAGATGGGGTCTTGCTATTGTTGTCTAGGCTGGTGTCAAACTCCTGGTTTCAAGTAACCCTCATGCCTTGGCCTCTAAAACTGCTGAGATTACAGGAGTGAGTCATCAGAGCCCAGCTTAGATTAAATACTTCTTTTTTCTTTTTCTTTTTTTTGAGACAGTGTCTTGCTCTGTTGCCAGGCTGGAGTGCAGTGGCACAATCTCAGCTCACTGTAACCTCTGCCTCCTGGGTTCAAGTGATTCTCCTGCCTCAGCCTCCCGAGTAGCTGAGACTATAGGCATGCACCACCATGCCCAGCTAATTTTTGTATTTTTAGTAGAGATGGGATTTCACCATGTTGGCCAGGATGGTCTTGATCTCTTGATCTTGTGATCCACCCACCTTGGCCTCCCAAAGTGCTGGGATTACAGGCGTGAGCCACCACGCATGGCCCAGATTAAATACTTCTTTAGAAGATGGACTGGAAATGGGTCATCAGAAATTGGTTTTACTTACATATGAAGAATTCCAATCTTCAAAAAACTTTTAGAACTCAATCAGAACTTGAGAACGTCTTTCAGTAGGTGCTGTGATTCAATAACCAGAATTCTGCTTTACTTTACAGTTTACAAGTATTTCTGTCATTTTCCTACTAAATTACATGAAGGGAGTCGTCTGCATAAGAGCTGCACCACCGAGCAGCATGCCTGTTTGACAATTCTCAGTTGAAATGTCCTGACCGAGTTTCCCCAGAAATGTGTGAGTACTCAACTGCATTAAGACTAAATATATTGTTTTTAATGACAAATAGTCATTAATTAGTAAAATGATTACTGTACTATAATAGAACAAGTCCTTAACCCAAAATTAAATGGCCACAGATTGACATATGCATAAAGCTTATCAACTATCACATATCATATTTTGACAAAAATCAAGAAGACTAATAGAAGGTCTCCTCTTCTTTTTCTTTTGTGAGACAGGGTCTTGCTCTGTCACCCAGGCTGGAGTGCAGTGGCGCAATCACAGTTCACTGCAACCTCCATCTCCTGGGCCCAAATGATCCTCCAACCTCAGCCTGTCAGGTAGCTGGGACCACAGTCGCATACCATCATTCCGGGTTTGTGTGTATGTGTGTGTGTGTGTGTGTGTGCGTGTGTGCGCGCGCGCGTGTGTACAGAGTCTCCCTATGATGCCTAGGCTGGTCTCAAACTCCTGGGGTCAAGTGATTCTCCCTCTTTGGCATCCCAAAATGCTAAGATTACAGGTATGAGCCAAATCATATGAAAGAAATTATATTTTAAAAGTAAAGTCAAAAGTAGAATTTAAGAACAAAGGAATCCTATTTCTATACTCACTAGTCCCAGGTAGACAAACAACATGGCCTTCCTCAGCCTCTTCCTGAGTCGTTTCAGAAGAGTGTGAGCCATGAGAAATCATAGCTGTTATTTTCTGGTTGAAACCGACACTTTAGGCTACTGTTTTCATTTGCCTGTTGAAAGAATAACTTAGCTGTATTAACCATTTAAATTAAAATTAAACATTTTGAAGGGTAAAACATGGGGAAGAGACAACATCTACTTCATTGAAGGAGGCAGGTAATCAATATAAAAGGAATGAGAAAAATCACCATTGGAACCACGGGTGTAACCAATGTTTCCAAGAGGCTTCAGCAATGATGCTGAAACCAGCTCATGAAGGTTGCCGGGGAATAAGATGTTCACAGTGCTTTGATGTCTCATCCCACAGATGACTAAGAACAAAAGGGAAAAGCTACCTTCACAAGGAGACGTCCAGTGGACACCACCTCAACCAAAATTATTAAACATAGAATCAACAACTGTGGGACAGACGCAAAATCTCCTGGTGTGAGGCAATAAGTACCCAACACTGCCTAATCTGGATTAGGGATTTTTCACTGTTTAATCTGGATCCACTCATGAGAACACTGTTTAATCTGTATTCTTGCCAAAATGCTCCATCTATTCTAGTCAGGAGAAGAAAAAAGCAATCAGATATATCTAGATTATGGGTCATTGTACAAAACAAAGAGCCTAGATTTTTCAAAATGTTTCATGTATTGAAAGAACTACTCCAAAGTAAAAGAATAGAGAGACATGATAACCAAAGGCAAGGTTAATCTTTGATTAAACTGTGGATCTAAAACAAAAATAAAGAATATTTTGGAGACAATTTGGTGAATCTGAATATGGGCTGTACATCAAATTACTGTATTATAGTTAGATGGTACAATCGCAATTATGTAGAAATATGTCATTATTCACAAGAGATAAATGCTGAAGTGTTGGGGTAAAACATCATGCTCTCCGCAACTTACTTTCAAATGATTCAGAGAAGAACGTACTTATGGAAAGAGAAAGAAAATGCAAAGGTGGCAAATGCTAGCCACTGGTTAATCTAAATGAAGAATATGTAAATGTCCATTGTTTTGCCTTTTAATTTTCTGTAGGCAAGGGAAAGATAGGAAGGAGGGAAAGTGCAGGCATTTCTTATCAATTTATACCTGTAAAAAATCAAGTTAAAAAGAAAACCAAAGGCTTAAAATTCATGTAAACATCCAATGAAATCAATAGTAATTTTCTGTCAAATTTCTGAAAAGCCATTAAGACTGTAACATACCTGACTAAGATCACTTGTCGGTAACTTGAAGTATTTTTTCTGGAGGTTCCAGTCCTTCTACTTCATATGTTTTATTCCATCATTCCTGGAATTGTCAGTTATTCAAAATAAACCTCTAAATGATCTTCGTAAGATATTTCATCATCAATATCGTCCTTTAATAAAATTAAGAAAAAATAAAACAGACTCTAAAGTAGTGACTAAACAATAATTTGTAATAAAAAGGACTAAGACATAAGTAAGTCAATAAAATTAATAAAAAATAAAACATGCTCTAAGGTAGTGACTAAACAAAAAATAATTTGTAATAAAAAAGACTAAGACATAAATGAGTCAATAAAACTAAGAAAAAAATAACGCAGGCTTTAAAGTAGTGACTAAACAATTTGTAATAAAAATACCCATCAGACATAAATGAGTCAATAAAGTACACAATTTTTTTTTTTGAGATAGAGTCTCGTTCTGTTGCCCAGACTGAATGCAGTGGTGTGATCTCAGCTCACTGCAATCTTCACCTCCCAGGCTCAAGTCATCCTCCCACCTCAGCCTCCCGAGTAACTGGGACTACACATGTGCACCACCTGGCCTGGATAATTTTTTTTTTTTTTGTAGAAATGGGGTTGCCCCATGTTGTCCAGACTGGTCTCGAACTCCTGGACTCAAGCATTCCACCCACTCTGGCGTACCAAAGTGTTGGGATTACACGCATGAGCCACCTCAACTGGCCTGTTTTTATATTTGACATGAGAAAACTATTATAACTTCAGTCAGTTATAAGTCATTATAAAAAAATTTAACCCCTTTGAGAGGACAGGACAGAAAGATTCTGACACGTTATCAAAACTTAGGGTAGGATAAATGTGCCATCACAAATGAATGGGAAGAGAGCAGGCCCTTCAGAAAATGGTGTGGCAAATGGTTACCTCTATCAAAAAAGTACAGATGAGCCTATCCTAAGAGAAGTAAAAGGAAGAAAGGGAAGAAGGGAGGAGAGAGAGAGAAAGAGACAGAGGGGGAGGGAGGACACGGCAGAAGGTTTCAATGTTGTAACACCCAGCTCAGCAAGGACAAGACTAGAGCTCTCAGTCATGGTCGAAGCTGGCACTGCCTTTTTATAGGTTAATTTTGCAATTAACATTAAGAGTCTCAAAAACACTCATCACCTTTGACTTAGCCATTTCACCTCCCATAATCTGGCATACTAAAACACTCTAAGATCGGATACATTTAGGTCAATAATTCTTTATCCACCAATTACACAATCCAAAAAAATTTAAAAACTCTTTTGGCAGTAAAAGCTGTCCTCAATAAATGTGATACGATTTATAGTTTCTATTTATACCACTCAGCTGGCCTTCGAAGCCATGCATACTTGTAATTTAGGTAGCTCCAGCCTACTTCTCTGGGCTTATTTACCAATGCAGCCTCCCACAGATGCTGTAAACCTGACATAGAAAGCCCCTGCTGTTCCCCAAACACGGCCCACATGCCTCACAATAGCACCTTTGCTGCTACTGTTTCTGCTTCCTGACACGTCCTCCTTCGCCCACATCTAGGCCTGGCACAGGCCCCATTTCTTTTCATAAAGCTTCAGCCATACCTGCCTCAGAGGTAAATTTCTGACCCCTGTGATTCCCAGGCACATTTTGGTGCTGCTGGGTGTACATAACACAACCTGAAATGCGGTTCTGCATCTCTTCTTTGTACCTGGCTGAGGTCTCAGAGAGCAGAGGCTAAATATTTCATGGCTCCCTCAATTTCTAAACACAGTGCTGTATATTGAGTGGCACCTCTAGGTGACTACTTTGTACCCTAAATGTTAAACTGAGGGATGAGTGAAACCATATCAGGATTAATAAATAAATAAATTCTTGAATTCCATCACTTAATAGAAGTGGCCATTTGAATGCTGCCAGGTAGGAAGAAAAGAGGAGGACAAAGAAACCCTAAAAGTTGGCATCATAACTACTGCCACAAAAAAGGAGAAAAAAGCAGAGTGGCAAGGTAAAGACCAGGGAAACACAGGCCACTGCAGGACAGAAGAAACTTCCAAGCTTGTCAGTAATGTAAGTTTCTCATTTTCCAATAAACTAGGGTGGCATAGGTCACTGTTTAGAGTCTTGTCTTCAAAATGTTTTCTAGCATCAAGGACAACAATCTACAAGAAACAAAATGGTGAGAAAAAGCAGCACACTCACGCCTTTTAAGAGCACAGCATAAGGCTACAAAAAGGACCAAGCACCTTCTCAACCTGCAATGTGCTCAGTGTCTGTAAATCACAAGTTAGGTGATGAAGGACTGGTAGTTTCACATGATTTAATAACTTTCCTTCTTGCCCCCATGTTATCTCCCTTACCTGACCCACCCAATAAAACATCCTTAAAAGGCTCCTCTCAAATTCCTTGCAGATATTAGGCTCCTCTCAAATCGCTTGCACATGCTTAGAGAAGCTCATAGTACAGTTAGTGCGCTAATACACAACTGAACTTGAGCAACACGAGGCTTATGAGACAGCAAAGACAACAGCAAAGCTGGGCCCAGCAGCCATCACCTGAAGAACTCTTCACTCGTTACATTGGAGCAAGTGATTTCTCTGGGACCAGGAACCACAGAACCCTGAAGGACACACAGCTGCTGGTTAAGGATTCAAGGCCTGGAGTGAAAACGTAACATTTCCCTCCCAGTGCTCATTTCTGCTATAAACTGGTTTAGTTCTGCAATGAACAACTAGATTTCTAACTGATATTAATATTAATAAACCTTTTTTTTTTTTTTTTTTTTTTAAAGACAGGGTCTCGCTCTGTCACCCAGGCTGGAGTGCAGTGGTGCAGTCATGGCTTACTGCAGCCTCAACCTCCTGGGCTCAAGCAATCCTCCTGCCTCAGCTTCCCAAGTAGCTGGGACTACAGATGGATGCCACCATGCCCAGCTAATCAAATTTTTTTTTTTTTTTTTTTTTTTGTAGGGATGAGGTCTCACTATGTTGCCCAGGCTGGTCTTAAACTCCTGGGATTAAGCAATCCTCCTGCCTTGGTCTTCCAAACTGCTGAGATCACAGGCTGTAGCCACTGCACCAGGCCATTAACACTTACATATGTAAAATACATCCAGAATATCAATCACTACAAAACATAAAAACAGTCCATCTTGATGTGACTTACCGTACTACGGAAGTGTTTTAAAAATGACGTAAAAATCATTGAGAAAATGAAAGCACAAAAGAAGTCTATCAAAATTACAAAAACTCAAAACTGAGTGAACAAAACTTCGGAAAGAATGAAAACAATTGGAAAATAACTTCAGGAAAAAAATGTGAAAGAGATACAACACAATAACACTTTGTGCCCTCTAAAAAACAGAGGTTAAAGTCAGAATTTTTTTTTTTTTTTTTTAGATGAAGTCCCACTCTGTTGCCAGGCTGGAGTGCAGTGGCATGATCTCAGCTCACTGCAACTTCTGCTTCCCGGGTTCAAGCGATTCTCCTGCCTCAGCCTCCCAAGTCCCAAGCGGCCTCTGGGACTACAAGAGTGTGTCACCACGCCTAGTTAATTTTTATATTTTCAATAGAGACGGGGTTTCACCTTGTTGGCCAGGCTGGCCTCGAACTCCTGACCTCAGGTGATTCACCCGCCTCGGCCTCCCAAAGTGCTGGGATTACAGGGATGAGCCACCATGCCCAGCCAGGAAAATGTTTAAAAACAAATTGAGCAAAGATTATAAAAGTTTCTGGAGTAGCACAGTTCCCAAAATGATCACGATCCATATGAAGTCTGAGCCAGGCTGACATCCCCACATCAGGGCCCTTCCTGGTGTTCGAGGAATCTGCAACACAGACAGAGGTGCAAGAGTCACTGGGGAGGCACAGAGGTAGAGGGAGGAGGGGCTCCCTGGGGTCGTGCAGGTCTCAGAGAGGTCCTCGGGCCCTGGAAGGTGACCTTGGGCCCCTGAGCTCCCCACAATCAGGTCTACTGAGATGCCAAGGCACTGAGGCCTGTGTGCTGCTGTCTGCTGAGGGGTTATCTGTCCACAGAGAGTGTCTGTAAGTGTCATGGAGGAAGAACTGAACCTGGGCGCTCACGCAGGCACCTTCAGGGGGCTGGTTCCCCGGAGAGTAAAAGACACAGAAACAGGGGAAATCGAGGATTCCAGGATCAACAGGCAGAGTCCCATGCCCCTGGGCCCTAAGAGGAGCAGGAGGTCTCATGACACAGGGTGGGGTGGTGACCCTGCCTTGCCACCCAGATCCTCTGTGCCATCCAGACAGAAGAGCTGCACATTGAACATGCATAGCTTCCTGGAGCACGTCATTGGTATTGCCTAATAAGACCTGGTCTTTCTAACATCCCCACTGGACTTCTCTTTGCATTGTAATTTTTAAAATCATGCTTTGGTAAGACATAAATTTCTCACATTCATGTATTCTAGCATAAAAGGGTTACAGAAGACATACATTTTTGAAAGAGTGAAAAACAGTGTATATGTACACATACACACACATTCATATGTGTACCTTATTTCAAGATTGGAAAATATATTTAAAAAACAGAGGTTCCCTGAATCATGCCCTCAACTCCTCCCAAGTGAGCATGGCCCTGAAATGTCTTCAGGGGTTTGTGAAGACATTGGCATTTGGAACAGATACAGAACGACTGACGCCCAAGCCAGTGCTCTCTACATATAGAAGTCTTCAACCTCATCTTGAAAAATGGGGCCATGAGGCCACCCCTGACCCCCAGGGCTCCACAGAGGCTGAAGAACCCCTGGGACTGGGCACATTTCAGTGCTTCTTGGATCCTGCTGTGTCCCCTGCTTGATGCCAGGACCTACTGAGTGCCCGCTGGCCTCAATACTGGGCAATACTGGACCGGGTGGGCTGCTTGCTCGTGTGACAAGGAGCCTGGGGATGCTCCATCCCTCTCACACCTTTCCCAGGAGGCCTGAACTGGGGGCGATTCATGGTCAACCCTAGTGTCTCCTCAGGATGAACTAGTGATGCTCCCTGTTGGCCTCAAGGGGCTGGGGGGAACAGAGCTAGGTCCCCCCAAATGAGATGCTGGTGAGCTGAGGTGTCACTGCAGCAAATAACACAGTGCACAGCCCCTGGTATCCTGCACACGGTGGCCCGACCAGCACCTCAGTGTCTCCCTCACTAAGCAGCCTGTGGAGGGCTCAGCCCAGCAGGCTCAGGGGCTGCTATGGAGTGGGTGTCTGTTTCCTGGAGGATGTTCTCAGGGCATCTCTTCACTTACCTTCAGAGGTCTCTAAAATATATTAAAAATGTCCCAACAGTTTAGGATATTCCACCGGCTATTCTTGCTGGGATTCCTGGTTTTCTTCTTGGGCTTCCTGGTTTTCTTCCTGGTTTTCCTGATGGGACAACAAGAAAGTGAGCGTAGCCATGAAGAGCACGGGCACGTGTCTGCTTCCCTCATCATTCTGCCTGCCGCACACTCACTCTTCCTCTTCCACTGCTGTTTTTTCTGTTGCTGCTTCTGCAGGTGCAGAGGAAGGACTTGCTGACACCTGTGAGAAAGAGAACAGTTGCGTATGTCCAGAGACGCCAGTGCAGGAAAAGTCCTATCTGGGAAGGGGGTGCCCAGAGCAGACCCAGATGTCACTGGGAGTCCGTCCAGCACGGTGGGGTCCAGCTCATCCGACCCCAGCCCAGCCCCCTCCCTGGACCCTGAAGGGTTATTCAGCAAGATTCAAAGCTGCAGCTTGGGGGCCAGTAAACAGGGCAATGCCAAGGTAGTGGACAGGAGGGCTGGGCAGGGGTTTTATTGACACTGGAGACCCGAGGTAAACAGGGCAATGCCAAGGCAGCGGGCAGGAGGGCTGGAGAGGGGTTTTATCAACACTGAAGATCCGAAGTAAACAGGGCAATGCCAAGGCAGCAGGCAGGAGGGCTGGGGAGGGATTGTGTTGACACTGAAGACCCGAGGACCTTGACTGTGGGATGAGACCAGGTCCTTCAGGAGAACAATCACAAGAGAGGGAAAGAGGAAAAGGACCAGAGCTACAAAAGGAGCTCATGAGTCAGAAAGGGGATAAAAGAGAGAGAGCATATGAGAGGAGATCAGTTACCTGCTGGCGGCTGCCTGTCATGGTGGAGTCTTCCAGTTCTGGGAAGCAAGCATCAGAGTGTCCGGAGGAGCAGCGGTGATGGGGCGGCCATAAGAAGGAAAGGGGAGAGTTAGAGCTGAGAGAACCCCTCAGACTCCGCTGTCCTGGGGCTGTGGAGCCAACCCCAGAGCCTCTGATGTGCCCATTTCTGGAGACTTCTCCTCAGCCTGTATTATTTCCTCTGTGCTATGAGGGAGGGACCTCTGACTTCCCACACACTTTCCCAGCCCTCACATTCCATAACTGAGCCAAGGGAGGGGAAGCCGTGTCATTCTGTTCCTCCAAGAGGCGGCCGCCCTCTTCACAACGTCGTGCATGACGTGGAATCCCTCCCTCCTCCTCCTGTAGGGCCTGCTTCTGTTCCCTCATGAATCCCATTTCCCTCCTCCTTGTGGACCTCCACCAGTCCTACTGTTCTCCAATAGAACATCGGAAAGAAGGCCAAGGCTGCACTGCCAACCTCCAGTCAACACACAGATCACACCCTGGGTCGGCAGCACCTGCCCAAGCCTGGGGTTGTGTTGGGGCCTGTGGGAGGCGATCATGACCGATGTCCACAGGCCTGGGGTTGTGTTGGGGCCTGTGGGAGGCAATGATGGCCAATGTCACAGATACAGTCAGGCCTGGGGTTGTGTTGGGGCCCGTGGGAGGCGATCATGACCGATGTCCAGAGGCCTGGGGTTGTGTTGGGGGCTGTGGGAGGTGATGATGACCGATATCACAGATACAGTGACTGTTCTATGCCTGGAATGACCTTAGAGGCTTGGAAAATATTCAGCCCTCAAAAGAATCCCACCAGCTTCTGAATATTTGGAAACAATGGAACAGAATTCAAGGTAAAGCCCCTTGTCCCGGTTGCTTTAATCTGCAGGTGAGGTCAGCAGTTGTCAGCACAGAAATGAGGGGGCCTCCCAGGGTTTGCCTGAGCTGTGGGAAGACTAGGTGGGAGGGCACCTGGCAGGCCTGACACAGAGAACAAGCTGGGCCTTACTGGAGTGTGGGGAGCAGGACAAGACTGTTGGCCCAGAGAGGAGGGTGTCACAAGACAAGTGACCCCTGTGGTGGCTGCCCAGAGGCTCTGCCCTGGGCCCAGTGGATTCCAGGGACCAGGCTACAGGGAGGGCGAGAGCCACTGCCTACAGCAACACGGCAGCCCCTCCACACAAGAACCTTCTCATCCCAAGCTTTGGGATGAGAAGGAACGAGGGGGACATAATCTTTGCCCTCCCAGTGACCAGCCCCAGCCAGGATTCATCAACACACGAGTAAAACAAAACAGAGTTTGAGACTAATACTTCCAAGACTATCTCAGAGAAACAGGCGAAGTGATGTCTCATGGGTCACACGCGAGAGGTGCAAGGACCACCTGGACTCAGGAGCAGCCCCGCTCCCTTTGCTGAGCTCACCTTGCACTGAAACAGGGTCCCTTCTCACCTTCCCTGCAACTAGTGTGGGGCAGCCATCCTGCCTGAAAGCTGACACTCCCTTCAGTCACGCAGGATTCTGGGCCAAATCACACTTGGCTAACAGCAACTACACGAGGACCAGCTGTCAGGCCACGCCCAGAAGCAGGTGAAAAGTAAGAGCTGATCTCTGTCCCAGCCAGAGAGACCAGGCCTGGGAACTACTCTGTGTCTGGCCTGACCCTGAAGTCCATCCCTGCCGATCATGTCCTCTCTGGGCCACATTGGCTATTTCGGGAACTCCTATTCTGTGCCTCTCATTTCTGGTGGTGCCACTGCCATCGACATACAGGAAATAGAGAAGACAAGAAACAACAAAGTAGCTTCTCTCTTCAGGCTCTCGGGAAGACGGGCAGACAGTGCTAACGCCAGCTATGAAGTCGGAGCTCGACCCGTTCTCCCTCAGCTGGAATATGAACATCCCGGCCACGCCCAGGTGATGAAGAACTGACTTCCTGATGTTGCACCTCGGCTGCCCCCGTGGCTCTGCTGCCCTCATGCCTTCCTTCTGCTCCTCCAAATCCTGTTCCTTTTCAGGCCCAGGCCAAGGCTGTACCTGCTCTCTCTCACAGAGCCCACTGGGCAGCTGTCTGGGAATTCTTAGAACCTCAGTGTTGGTAACGCTGATTTGTGCCTTTGATCACACATAGCAGAAGGCCCTGAATACCACACACAAAAAAACTGTATTCTAAAGATTAGAGATGACCAGGGGAATTGGGTTATGAGGAGATAGTTTCTGAGGTTAACGAGGGACATTTTAAAATCACACCAGCCTCATTTTTTTCAAATGTGGGTTAAGTATGGACACCTACAGAGCAATCAAATTCAACTCACATACAACGTATTTCCACCAAAGGCAGGCTCCCAAAAGAAACTCAGTCCAGAACTGGGTTAATTTTATTTTCATATGACCTTAAGCCAACCACCTTGACTTGTTTTTTGCAAAGGCCTTCAGGAGCAAACAAAAACCTTTGTCCATGGTGGGTTCAATGGGGACGTCCTGGAGCCTCTGCTGTCCCACAGCCACATTTGTCTCTCCCCACCTCGTAATGCATGAGTCACCCTCCATCCTCCTAGGAAGGCAAGTGCTCCCCCTGCCACTCACAGCCTAGGGCAAGCCCTTTGGTTACCTTTTCATGATGCTGTGTTTCCTGAGCACAGAACACGGAAACCAGGAGGAGGCTGCATGATAGAGGCTGAGCCTCTACATGACCTTGACATTATGTATTTTGGACACTCAAGAGTTACACCACATGAATTCAAAAAGACACGCAGCAACTGAATGTGCACAACCTCACCCTATCCTCAGAGAATGCAGTTGCTCCCAGGGACCACAGAATGTGACCATCATGCTCCATCTGGAACAAGCATTTCTCCCATCACAGCCTAGGTCCTCATTCATGAGAGGAAGCTCCACTCAGGCTGCCTGTCTACGGGAAGGCCAGCGAGGCAGTAGCACATTCCTCATCATCTGGGTGACTCATCAGTGTGAGAGGGGCTCCGCAATACGTACCCTTTTGTGGAACTCCCGAGGATTTCTGTAATGACAGAAAATAAATTGCTATGAGCATCAGACCATGCTGTGTCCTGTGTGCACGGGACTTTTCTTCACTTAGTGACATTAGAAAACAAGATGGAAACCAGTGTTCAAAGGAACCCAAAAGAAGAACAGAAGAAATCGACTCATACCAAAGACACAAATTTTTCTCAGAGGATGTTTCCACTCAAGTCCATGTTGGCTGGCAAGTAAGTGATTTTGTTCCAAAGAGAGAACAAAATTGGTAAGCCTCACTGCCCCACAATGTGTGACTGATGCTGTCATTTTCTCCCACTGTCTTAAATCAAGCTTCACTGGGGACAGACTCTCACAATTCCCCCCAAGGACATTGTGTAACTAATCTAAGATATATATTGTCAGATTCTCATATCTTAATTTAATCCAAATAAAATAAAGCTAAGAAAGCAACAGTTTTTCTCAGAGAAATGCAGGTGGCCTGACCTTCACATCCTCTGGGTCTTCCTCCTCTCCCTTGTCACTGGACAGCTCCTGTAGTAGATGCTCTGGAAGAATTAGGAGGATACAGAGTGACCGTCAGCACCGTGGTGGTGTTGCTCATGAACAATTCAGTAACATTACTTGAGGTGGGTGTGGGAGGAGGATAGCAGAACAGGAGAGAGGCAGGGAAGAAAGGGAATCAGGGCCTTTGGCTTTCTAGCTCCAATTTTAAACAGGGCACACCAGGCATTGCAAACTGTGCGTCCCTGGCAGCCTCTAAGGGCTCCTCCCTCCTAATCTGACCTGAGCTAATGTGCCCTCTTATTGATCCCTGCCAAAGTCATTTCCTCCTCAGAATCCACATGTGTGGCTGCTCTGCATATTATCCCTTTTAGAAGATTTTGTACTGAATAAGAAGAAAGCTTTCATTAAAGAGATTTAATTCTAGCCAAAAGATTTCATTAACTAACTTTCTGTTATAAGGCAATTAAACCAAGATTTGAAAATACTCAATTAGCCTGCCATTTCACGATGACCCCTACTTAGCATGTGATATTTGTCCTTCCACTCTTCTTTTTCAACATGATGTGTGTGCACCACGGAGTGCACTGCTCCTCATGCTCACACTGACTCCAGCACGGGGACAGCCTGTCATGGGGAGCAGCGAGGGGAGCGGGGAGCGGGCACTGACCCTCTCCAACCCAGCTCTGCAGGAGATTCCAGCAGGGAAAGTGGGTGCCAGGCTAACACCCAGGTTGATCCTTGAGATTTTATTGGATGCTGTATCTTGGGATTGGGTTCCTCTGAATTTCTAAGACTTGCGGTGATTATCTCATTAAATACAATAGAATATCCCACTGATTATTGTCTGCATTTGAACAGCAGCTGAGGAATGACCTCACTGCTGTAGATCAAAAGCCTGTGGACTCTGTGTGTTTTACATTAATGATCACACTGAAGCCCACTGTACAATGTACCTGCTCAAACCAACCCTGGGTGAGCTGAGCACTGACACCATCCAGTCATGATAGTGTGTGGGATCACACAAGTGCTGGAATAACTTGGCCTAGCAAGAAATTATACTAGGGCTTTGTGATAAATTCAGTGTAGTGGCTCATGGCATTAACCTTCCACTCATTCCCGACTTCACATGTGCCTCTTCCATTTAAAAGACCAAGAGCTTGGGAAATTCGTCTCTGCACCATGTTCATCTGAGGACTGGGGATAGTGAACTTTTATGTTCAGGTACAGCTGTGCTGGAGGATGAATGGGTTGATGTATGTAAACTGTGCAGTGGTGATGGAAATTTTCTTGAACATTGATCCTTGTGTTGTACTTTGAACATGGGAGTATGTTTTCTGGGGAAATGCACACACACTCCCAAAGACATCCACAAGCATTCCATACACAGTCTCTCCTCTGTCCCTCCCAACCCTGATGAACCACCCCACCTGACATGACACTGCTGCTTCCAAGGATGACAGTACCATGGTTACAGTTGTTTACTGGACTCTTAGTAGTTTTTTAAACCAAACTTTCCAAATCTAATTTCTGGCAGAAAGCTCAAACCAGACTGGCTCTTGAGCAAAAGCAGGTGCAACAGTGTCATCTTTGCAACACTAAGATTTTGAACGTAAACAGAGAGGTGATCCCAGAATACGTACCGTTTGCCAGTGTGGCTGGGTCCACCTGCATCTAGAGAAAAACAAAACACTATGAGGGTCAGACCAGACTGTGTCCTGTGTGTACGGGCCTTTTCTTCACTTGTTGATATTAAAAAAACAGATGGTAAATAGTGGTTGAGACAATGGCCCTGATATCTAGAAGACATTCGTGGAAAGGCACAGATTTTTGTGCAAGATTTTCAATTGTTTTTATTTGACAATTCCAAATACTTCTTAAAAAGGCATTTCTCTTGAGGAAAATGCCTGCTGACACACAGCTTGTAAATGTGGATGCCATCTGAAACCATTTTTTAGTGGATAATGAACTCGGACATTTGCCCACCAAGAAATTCTTGTCAGTCACCTATCGCGTACGTGGTAAGATGTGTACATCTTAGTTCAATTGAAACAGAGAGAAACCGAGAGAAATTCAATTTCCATTTCAGAGGAAATACGATGACTTTACCATGTGAACCCCTGTGGCTTCCTGCGAGGATGTCTGCTTGGGCACAGCCTCCTCGAGGTCTTCCAGGTCACCTAGGAAACAGAGTCACTATAAGCACATGAGCTCCACTGAGTGAATCCTTCAGGTGATCTTGGAGCTGTGGACCTGGGGCTGGCGTGTGTGGAAAGGTGTGTTCACAGCACAGACTCAGCTGCTGCCGGTCCCTCCTCCGTGGTGGTGAGGGAAGACAAATGGTGAAGGAAGGCATCGGGAAGGCCACAGAAGACAGCTAAGGCAACCTCTTCAATATGAAATAATCCATCTCAAACAGGGCACACCACATAGTGTTTCCCTGTAGCAACTCAGGGCTCCTCCTTCTTAATCTGACCTAACTTGTCCTCCCTTCTTTATCCCCTTGAGGTCATTTCCTCCCCAGGAGCCACATGTACTGCTGCTGTGCTTTTGTTCTTCCTAGAACTTTTTTGTTTTTCTTTTTTTTTTTGCGATGGAGTTTCACGCTTGTTGCCCAGGCTGGAGTGCAATGGCGCGATCTTGGCCTACCACAACCTCCGCCTCCTGGGTTCAAGTGATTCTGCTGCCTCAGTCTCTTGAATAGCTGGGATTACAGGAATGCACACCCATTCCCGGATAATTTTGCAATTTTAGGAGAGACGGGTTTCCTCCATGTTGATCAGTCTGGTCTCAGACTGTTTGTTTATACCAAACTGCCTAAAACCTCATTTCTGTTAGGAAGCTCCAGAGAAATTCTCCAGCAAATGCAGGGTAAAAAGTGCCACCTTTCTGAAAAACTAAGATATTTCCTTAGCAAAAAACTAATCCCTGGGGTGTGGGGGGCAAGATGAGGGAGAGCATTGGTAAAGACCTAATGCACACGGGGCTAAAAACCTAGATGACAGGTTGATAGGTGCAGCAAACCACGATGACACATTTATACCTATGTTACAAACCTGCACGTTCTACACATGCATCCCAGAATTTCAAGCAAATTAAAATCAATAAAAAAAAACCCCAAAACACATACCTTCTTCCTCAAAGTGTACTCTTTTCTGCAATTAAAGGAAAGAAAAACATGATGAGAGTCAGACCACACTGTGTCCTCTGTGCACAGGTCTTTTCTGCATTGTTGACGTTAGAAAACCCAAAGGAAATAGTGAAAATAGTCAACACGAGGGCCCCAAAATAAAGCCTAGAGGACACGTGGAAAGGCACAAGTTTTTTGGGGCATGATTTTTGAGTTTATTTTCACTGCATGTTCATCACTATTTTCAAGAAGAAAGCACTTCTCCTATGGGAAATGTTTACCGTCATAGAGTTTTTAAGTGAACCTGCCATCTATAAATGTCATCTTGAATTCATTCTTGCTGGTAATAATCTCACTTTACAGCTGCCCACCAAGACATTCTGTAAGTCATCTATAATGTACATGGTAAGATCACCATCTCTTATCTCAATTTATATAGAAACGAAGAGAAATAAAATTCCCACCTCAGACAAACCAAAAACACTTTACCTTCAATGAGTAAGGGAAGCTCTCAGATGGTACCTTGAGCAGACGCTCGAACAACAAGCCTTCGTCGCTCTCTAGGAAACACAGAGTCGTTGTCAGCACACTGGATGCGCTGAAGGAATCCGTCAGGCAGACTCGGGCGCTAAAAACACGGGGCTGGCACATGTAGACAAGGGGGGTTAACTGCAAAAACGGACCTCCTGCCAGAACATCCTCCTTGGTGATGAAGAAAGGTCAGTGAGACCATCACGAAAGCCATGGAAGACAGAGCCTTGGCAGCACACACACGCACTGCCGATGCTGTGACAGTGTCTCTTCCTTCTCCCATGCATTTTGAGGCCTGGGAAATTTCCACTTTTCTGGTGAAATGTGACAATGTCATTTGTCTTTCCTGGGTCTACATATGCTTCTCCTGCACTTTCCATCCATTTTATTGCACTTCAGACATTGTTGTGGTAAAACATACAAAATGTATTATTGTAATCATTCAGTGCACACTTCAGGAGAAGACACGAGCAGAACCGCAGGAGCAGAGAAGAGAAAACCTCACTGTTTGAGGAGCCCACGCTCTTCTCCCCTGACCCTGGATTACAACCCACCCAGGCACCTGGGTAAGTGTGGGAACCCACAGACTATAGAAAATGAGCAGAAAGCCTTTGCACGCTTGTGCTAGATCTCACAACAGGAATGCAGGCATCAGAACATCACGGGGCCCAACATGGGCTGCCCAGGGCTGAGCTCTGGGCTGAGAAAGAATGAGGAGGACACAGTCCCTGCCCTCCCGGTGACCAGCCATGGCCAGGATTCCTCCACCTATGAGTAGGAGACTACAGACTTTGGGACTGATGATTGCAAGTCTGTCCCAGAGAAACAGAGAAACTGATCTCCTATGGGTCACACGGGAAAGCTGCAAGAACCACCTAAACTCCAGAGCAGCCCCTCTCCCTTTGCTGAGCTCAGCTGCCTTAGAGCAGGGTCCCCTCCTCACCTCCTGTGACACTAGCACAGGGATTTCACCACAACCCCACCTGCAGCCTCCTCTCTTCTCAGTTTTCCAGCAGAACTGGCTGTAGCACGAGGCTGCACCAGGCTGTAAATGCACAGGAAGGAGCCCCCCACTCTCCCTGCTCAAGATGGGTCGTGGAGGGTCACTTCTGAGGGCTTTGGTAGAAGAGGCTTGTAAAGGAGGGAAAGGGCTAGAGTGAGGTGTCATGACCTCTCCAATGGCAAGAGGAAACAGAAAGGCCTGTGAAGAGGTGAGGTTTATTAGAAAATAAAGTATAGCAGTGAATTCTGAAGAAAAAAATAAAATGAGCAGAGATCCTGACAGTTCTGTTCTATGGGTGCCCAGTGAGAATTTCCTGGGTGTGGACAGGATTTCTTTTAGTTTAATTAAAGTGTCCTGTGCATGAAATAAACTGCACACACTGGAAGCTTACAAGCTGATTTTTTCATGTGCCTGTAATAGGACCACAACGGTGACGGAAATCTCTGTTGAGAATGTGGACACTAGTAAATCTGGGGATATGTGGTATGGAAACCCAAACACACACACCCAGACACACTGACCGTGGCACCGCATGAATTCACAAAAGACATGAGCCGGCCCCGTGCACAGGATCCCACCCCACCTTCAGGGATCGCAGTTGCTTCCAGGGGCTGCAGAATGTGGCCACTGTTTCTTATCTAGAAAAATCATTTCTCCCATCACAGCCTAGGTCCTCATTCATGAGAGGACGCTCAGCTCCGGCTGCCTGTCTACGGGAAGGCCAGCGAGGCAGTGGCACATTCCTCATCATCTGGGTGACTCATCAGCATGAGAGCGGCTCCGCAATACATACCCTCCGGTGGAACTCCCGACGATTTCTGTAATGACAGAAAGTAAATTGCTATGAGCATCAGACCATGCTGTGTCCTGTGAGCACAGGACTTTTCCTCACTTAGTGACATTAGAAAACAAGATGAAAACCAGTGTTCAAAGGAACCCAAAAGAGGAACAGAAGAAATCAACTCATACTAAAGACACAGATTTTTCTCAGAGGATGTTTCCTCTCAAGTCCATGATGGCTGGCAAGTAACTGACTTTCTTCCAAAGAGAGAACAAAACTGGTAAGGCAAAGGCTCACTGCCCCACAATGTGTGGCTGGTGCTGTCATTTTCTCCCAGTCTTCCATCAAGCCTCAGTGGGGACGGACTCTCACAATTCTCCCCAAGGACATTCTGTCACTAATCTAAGATATACATGGTCAGATTCTTATACCTTAATTTAATCCAAATAAGATAAAGCTAAGAAAGCAACAGTTTTTCTCAGAGAAATCCAGGTGGCCTGACCTTCACATCCTCTGGGTCCTCCTCCTCTCCCTCGTCACTGGACAGCTCCTGTAGTGTATCAGTCAGAACTAGGAGGATACAGAGTGACCGTCAGCACCGTGGTGGTGTTGCTCATGAACAATTCAGTAACATTGCTTAAGGTGGGTGTTGGGGGAGGGTAGCAGGCACAGGAGAGACGCAGGGAAGAAAGGGAATCAGGGCCTTTGGGTTTCTACCTACAGGCCACCTCGTAAACATGAAATAGCCAGTCTCAAACAGGACACACCACGCAGTGCAGGCTGTGTTTCCCTGGCAGCCTCTTAGGGCTCCTCCTTCCTAATTGGACCTGAGCTAACTTGTCTTCTTATTGATCCCTGCCAAAGTCATTTCCTCCTGAAATCCACATGTGCTGCTGCTCTGTATATCATCCCTTCTAGAATATTAAAGTGTGTAAGAAGCAACCTTTCTTGTAAATGGAGATTTAATTCTAGTCAAAGTTTGCATTACTTTCTGTTACAAGGCAAATAAACCAAGATTTGAAAATACTCAATTATCCTGCCATTTCACGATGACCCCTACTTAGCATGTGATATTTGTCCTTCCACTCTTCCTTTTCAACACGATGTGTGTGCACCACGGAGTGCACTGCTCCTCATGCTCACACTGACTGTAGCATTGGGACAGTCTGTCATGGGGAAAAGCAAGGGGGTGGGGCAGGCATTGACCCTCTCCAGCCCAGCTCTGCAGGAGATTCCAGCAGGGAAAGTGGGTGCCAGGCTAACACCCAAGTTGATCCTTGAGATTTTATTGGATGCTATGTCTTGGGATTGGGTTCCACTGAATTTCTAAGACTTGCAGTGATTATCTCATTAAATACAATAGAATATCCCACTGATTATTGTCTGCATTTGAACAGGAGCTGAGGAATGACCTCACTGCTGTAGATCAAAAGCCTGTGGACTCTGTGTGTTTTACATTAATGATCACACTGAAGCCCACTGTACAATGTACCTGCTCAAACCAACCCTGGGTGAGCTGACCATTGACACCATCCAGTCATGATAGTGTTTGGGATCTGAATAGGTTTTTGTTCTCCCATGAGCACACAGAAGTGCTGGAATAACTTGGCCTAGCAAGAAATTATACTAGGGCTTTGTGATAAATTCAGTGTAGTGGCTCATGGCATTAACCTTCCACTCATTCCCGACTTCACATGTGCCTCTTCCATTTAAAAGACCAAGAGCTTGGGAAATTCGTCTCTGCACCATGTCCATCTGAGGACTGGGGATAGTAAACTTAAGTTCAGGTACAGCTGGGGCGGAGGATGAATGGGTTGATTTCTGTGAACTGTGCAGTGGTGATGGAAATTTTCTTGAACATTAATCCTTGTGTTTTGCTCTGAACATGGGAGCATATTTTCTGGGGAAATGCACACACACTCCCAAAGACATCCACAATCATTCCATATAGACTCTCTCCTCTATCCCTCCCAACCCTGATGTACCACCCCACCTTACAGGACACTTTTGCTTCCAAGGATGACAGTAGCATGGTTAGAGTTGTTTACTGGACTCTTAGTAGTTTTTATACCAAACTTCCCAAATCTAATTTCTGGCAGAAAGCTCAAACCAGACTGGCTCTTGAGCAAAAGCAGGCAAAACAGTGTCATCTTTGCAACACTAAGATTTTGAACGTAAACAGAGAGGTGATCCCAGAATACGTACCGTTCGCCAGTGTGGCTGGGTCCACCTGCATCTAGAGAAAAACAAAACACTATGAGGGTCAGACCAGACTGTGTCCTGTGTGTACGGGCCTTTTCTTCACTTGTTGATATTAAAAAAACAGATGGTAAATAGTGGTTGAGACAATGGCCCTGATACCTAGAAGATATTCGTGGAAAGGCACAGATTTTTGTGCAAGATTTTCAATTGTTTTTATTTGATTATTCCAAATACTTCTTAAGAAGAAGGCATTTCTCTTGAGGACAATGCCTGCTGACACACAGCTTGTAAATGTGGATGCCATCTGAAACCATTTTTTAGTGGATAATGAACTCGGACATTTGCCCACCAAGAAATTCTTGTGAGTCACCTATCACGTACGTGGTAAGATGTGTACATCTTAGTTCAATTGAAACAGAGAGAAACCGAGAGAAATACAATTTCCATTTCAGAGGAAATACGATGACTTTACCATGTGAACCCCTGTGGCTTCCTGCGAGGATGTCTGCTTGGGCACAGCCTCCTCGAGGTCTTCCAGGTCACCTAGGAAACAGAGTCACTATAAGCACATGAGCTCCACTGACTGAATCCCTCAGGTGATCTTGGAGCTGTGGACACGGGGCTGGCGTGTGTGGAAAGGTGTGTTCACAGCACAGACTCAGCTGCTGCTGGTTCCTCTTCCAGGTGGTGAGGGAAGACAAATGGTAAAGGAAGACATCAGGAAGGCCAAGAAGACAGGGTCTTAGTCATCTAGCTAAGGCAACCTCTTCGACATGAAATAATCCATCTCAAACAGGGCACATGACACAGTGTTTCCTGTAGCATCTCAGGGCTCCTCCTTCTTAATCTGACCTGACCTAAATTGTCCTCCCTTCTTTATCCCCTCGAGGTCATTTTCTCCCCAGGATCCACATGTCCTGCTGCCATGTTTTTGTTCCTCCTAGAACTTTTCTTTTCCTTTTTATTGAGATGGGGTTTCACTCTTGTTGCCCAGGCTGGAGTGCAATGGCATGATATCGGCCTACCACAACCTCCGCCTCCTAGGTTCAAGGGATTCTGCTGCCTCAGCCTCCTGAATAGCTGGGATTACAGGCATGCGCACCCACTCCCGGATAATTTTGTATTTTTAGGAGAGACGGGTTTCCTCCATGTTGGTCAGTCTGGTCTCAAACTCCCGACCTCCGGTGATCCGCCCTCCTCGGCCTCCCAAAGTGCTGGGATTACAGGCATGAGCTACCATGACCGATCAGAACATTTTGTACTAGAAAAAAAAAAAAGCAACCTTTCTTCAAAGAGGAGACTTAATTCTATCCAAAATATTTTATGTATTCAGTAACCTTTTCTTTTAAAGAAGACTAAACCAAGATTTGAAAATACTCAATTATCCTACCATTTAAAGATGACTCGTACGTGGTCTGTGATATTTGTCCTTCTGCTCTTCCTTTGAACACAATGTGTGTGTGATATGGGGCCTACTGCTGGTCATGCTCACACTGGCTCTAGCACTAGGACAGCCCATCATGGGGGGCAGCAGGTGGGGGCGCTGACCCTCTCTAACCCAGCTCTGTAGAAGATTCCAGCAGAGAAGATGAGTACCAGGATAGCACCCAAGTTTTTCCTTCAGTTCTTCTTTGGTGCTGTGTCTTGGGTATGAGTGCTGAACTGCAGCGTATGTAAGGCTTATGAAGATGATCTCATTAAATACAATATAACATGTCTGACAATTTTCTGCTTTTGATCAGGAGATGAGAAAATAACACAGCACTGCAGCCAAAAGCCTGACCTCTCAATGTCTATTTCCCATTTGTGACCACACCAAAGTCCACTATAAAATATACTTATTCCTATGCTGAGTTATGTGAGCATTGCGAGAATCCTATATGAGAGACAGTGTTTGGGATTTCTGAAAGCCATCCAACTTCCATATGTACACCTAGGTGTTAAAACTCTCTGGCATAATGACAAATTATACCAGAACCATGTGATTACTTCCGAGTAGTAGCCCATGGCATCAACCTTCCAGTCACTCCTGAGTTCACCTCTACCCTTTCCACTGAAGAGATAAAGAGCTTGGCAAATTCATCTCTGCACTATCTCCATCTGCATACTGGGGATATTAAACTGACCTTCAGCTACAGCTGTGGTGGAGGATAAATGGGCTGACTGACATAAGGTGTGCAATGGTGATGGAATTTTTATTTACAACACTCATCTTTGTGGTGGGCTGTGCACATGGAAGCATGCTTTCTGAAGAAATGTACAAATCCTCCCAAAGACATTCAAAATCACTATACACAGACTCTCTCTCCTTATACCTGCCCCCCACCTTGATGAACCTCATTCGATTTCATAAAAACGACACTGCAGCTAACAGGGACTATGTAGGATGGTCACCCCTCTTCAGTACACTGTTAGTAATTTCTTCCCAAACTTCATTTCCAATAGGAAGCTCCAATGAGAGTGGTTCTCCAGAAAAAGCAGGTAAGAAAGTGTCACCTTTCTCAACACTAAGATTTTTCCTTAGCAAAAAGGTGATCCAAGAATACGTACCATTTGTTTCTGTGAATGGCTCTGCCTGCATTTAAGAGAAAGAAAACATCATGAGGGTAAGATCATGCTGCCTGTGTACACAAGTCTTTTCTAAACTTGGTGCTACTAGAAAACCCAATGGGAAATTCAGGTGGAGGCAACAGCCACAAAAATAAAGCCTAGGAAACACCTGTAGAAAGGCACCACCTTTTTGTGCAAGATTTCAAAGTTTAGTTTTAAATTCATAATTTTCAAAAAGGGTTTTCTCCTGAAGAAAATGCTGCTGACATAGTTTGTAACTGAAGCTGTCATCTATGAATGCCATCTGGAATCAGTTCTTAGCTGGTAATGAATTCTCATTTTACATTTTCCCACCAAGAAAATATCTAAGTCATCTATAATGTACATGGTAGTGAGATTTTCCTATCTTTATTCAAGTGAAATTGAAAGAAACCTAGGAAAATGAAATTCCCCTTTCAGGGAAAGAAAGGACAACTTACACTGACAACAGAGAGGATCCTCTCAGTGGATGCCTTATGTGGATATACAGCTCTAAGCTTCTCTTGATGATCTAGGAGACATAGGGTAAGTGTCACCATATGGATTCCACTGAGGGAATCCCTCGGGTTTATTGGGTGGTGTGCACGTGAGGCTGGCATGTGTGAAGAAGGTGGGTTACCCCAGATGGAGTTGCAGGCCCAACCTCCTTGATGGTGAAGGCAGGCAAATGAGACCATGAGGAAAGCAAGGGAAACAGAGCCTTGGGCCTCTAGCTAAGGCAAGCTCATCGATGACACACAGCTGGTCTCAAAGACGGCACACCATACGGGGCAGGCTGTGCTTCCCTACAGCGTCTCAGGTTCCTCCTTCCTAATCTGACCTGAGCGTACTTGCCCTCCCTTTGTGATCCCTTCCGAGGTCATTTCCTGCTCAGGATCCACATGCGCTGCTGCTGTCCATCATCCCTCCTAAAATATTTCATACTGCATAAAAGCAACCTTTCTTCAAAAAAACTTAACTCTAGCCAAAAAATACTATGACTTCACTGAACCTTTGATTCAAAGAGAATTAAACCAAGATTTGAAAATGTTCAATTATCCTACCATTTAAAGAGGACCTGCACTTAGCTTATTCGTCCTTCCACTCTTTCTTTTCAACACAACGTATGTGTCCCTGGAGTCAGCTGCTGCTCATGCTCACACTGACTCCAGCACTAGGACAGCCCATCACGGGGGGCAGTAGGTGGGGGGGCTAACACTAACGCTCTCCAAACTAGCTGTGCAGGAAGTCCCACCGAGGGGATGGACACCAGAAGAACACCCCAGTTCTTCCTTGAGTTCTTATTCTGCACTGTGTATTGGATGTGTGGGCTGAATTAGGGCACATGTACACTTGTGGCAATCATGTTATTAAACATAGTAGAATATGTCCCTGATTGTTCTGTGCCTTTTTTTTTTTTTTTTTTTCTCAGATGAAATCTCACTCTGTTGCCAAGGCTAGAGTGCAGTGGCACGATGAAGGCTTAGTTGCAGCAAACCACCATGACACATTTATACCTATGTAACAAACCTGCACGTTCTACACATGCATCCCAGAATTTCAAGCAAACTAAAAACAATAAAAAAATTAAACCCACAATGCATACCTTCTGCCTCAAAGTGTACTCTTTTCTGCAATTAGAAGAAATAAAAACATGATGAGAGTCAGACCACACTGTGTCCTCTGTGCACAGGTCTTTTCTGCATTGTTGACATGAGAAAACCCAATGGAAATAGTGAAAATAGTCAACATGAGGGTCCCCAAATAAAGCCTAGAGGACATGTGGAAAGGCACAAGTTTTCTGTGCCTGATTTTCAAGTTTATTTTCGCTGCATGTTCACCATTATTTTCAAGAAGAAAGCACTTCTACTATGGCAAATGCTCACCGCCGTAGAATTTTTAAGTGAACCTGTCATCTATAAATGTCATCTTGAATTCATTCTTGCTGGTAATAAACTCACTTTACAGCTGCCCACCAAGACACTCTGTAAGTCATCTATAATGTACATGGTAAGATCACCGTCTCTTATCTCAATTTATATAGAAACGAAGACAAATAAAATTCCCACCTCAGACAAACCAAAAACACTTTACCTTCAATGAGTAAGGGAAGCTCTCAGATGGTACCTTGAGCAGACGCTCGAACAACAAGCCTTCGTCGCTCTCTAGGAAACACAGAGTCGTTGTCAGCACATTGGATGCGCTGAAGGAATCCGTCAGGCAGATTCGGGCGCTAAAAACACGGGGCTGGCCCATGTAGACAAGGGGGGTTAACTGCAAAAACGGACCTCCTGCCAGAACATCCTCCTTGGTGATGAAGAAAGGTCAGTGAGACCATCATGAAAGCCATGGAAGACAGAGCCTTGGCAGCACACACAGGCACTGCCGATGCCATGAGAGTGTCTCATCCTTCCCCTATGCATTTTGAGGCCTGGGAAATTTCCACTTTTCTGGTGAAATGTGACAATGCTATTCATCTTTCCTGGGTCTACATATGCTTCTCTTGCATTTTCCATCCATTTTGTTGAACTTCTGACATAGTTTTCGTAAAACATACAAAATGTATTATTGTAATCATTCAGTGCACACTTCAGGAGAAGACACGAGCAGAACCGCAGGAGCAGAGAAGAGAAAACCTCACTGTTTGAGGAGCCCACGCTCTTCTCCCCTGACCCTGGATTACAACCCACCCAGGCACCTGGGTAAGTGTGGGAACCCACAGACTATAGAAAATGAGCAGAAAGCCTTTGCACACTTGTGCTAGATCTCACAACAGGAATGCAGGCATCAGAACATCACGGGGCCTAACATTGGCTGCCCAGGGCTGAGCTCTGGGCTGAGAAAGAATGAGGAGGACACAGTCCCTGCCCTCCCGGTGACCAGCCATGGCCAGGATTCCTCCACCTATGAGTAGGAGACTACAGACTTTGGAACTGATGATTGCAAGTCTGTCTCAGAGAAACAGAGAAACTGATCTCCTATGGGTCACACGGGAAAGCTGCGAGGACCACCTAAACTCCAGAGCAGCCCCTCTCCCTTTGCTGAGCTCAGCTGCCTTAGAGCAGGGTCCCCTCCTCACCTCCTGTGACACTAGCATTGGGCAGCTGCCCTGCCTGGGAGCTGAGGCTCCCTCCAGTAAAACGGAACTCTGGGCCAGGCCACTCTGGGCCAATAGCAGCTACACAAAGACCAGCTGTCTGGCGACTCCCAGGAGCTGATTGTTCCAGCCACAGGGAGATCGAGCGTGGCAACTACTCCGTGTCTGACCTGACCCTCCAGTCCGTCCCTGCTGATCATGTTCTCTCTGGGCTAAGTTGAACATTTCAGGCACTCACTCCTATTCTCTGTCTCTCACTAATTCCTGGTGGTGCCTTTGCCATCAATACACAGGGAGATGGAGAAGACAAGAAACAAGAAAGTAGCACCTCTGTCCAGGATTTTAGGAAGATGGGCAATGTTCAGGCCAGCCATGAAGTCAGAGCTCAACTCCTCCTTCAGATGAGGCGTGAATGTTTCGCCCGCACCCAGGTGATGATGTGGAACTGACTCTGCTGATGCTGCACCTCGGCTTCCCCATGGCTCTGCTGCCCTCATGCCTTCCTTCTGCTCCTCCAAATCATGTTCCTCTGCAGGCCCAGGCCAAGGCTGTACCTGCTCTCTCTCTCATAGAGCCCACTGGGCAGCTGTCTGTGAATTCTTAGAACCTCAACGTGGGTAACACTGATTTGTACCTTGAATCACTTAGCAGAAAGCCCTCTGAGTAGCCACAGAAAACTATATTCGAGACAATAAAGATGATTAGGGAATTGGATTATGAGGACACAGTTTCTGAGGTTAGTGAGGGACGTTTTAAAATCACAACAGCCTGATTGTTTTAAAATGTGGGATAAGTATTGATACCTACAGAGCAATCAAATTTGATTTATACACAGTAAGTTTCCACCAAATGCATACTCCAAGAAAAACTCAAGCTATAATTTGGTTCCATTTATATTCCGATTCACCAAAACCAGCTGCATTCAATTTTTTTTTTTTTTTTTTCAAAAGCCTTCAGGAGCACACAACCAACCTTTGTCAACAGTCGGTTCAATGGGGACATCATGGAGCCTCTGCGGTACCACAGCCGAGTTTGTTTTTCCCCATCTGTAATGCATGAGCCACCCTCCATCCTGCTAGGAAGGCAAGTGCTCATCCTGCCTCTCAGACCCTAGGGCAAACCCCTTGGTTCTCTTTACATGTTGCTGTTTCTGAGCCGAGGACACAGAAACCATGACTAGGCTGAGGGATACAAGGTGGAAACTCTACATGACCCTGGCATTATCTATTCTGAACCACGTTATCTGATGGTCAATATGAGGCCTCAATGGAGAAAATTGGGGTGATTTCACCCCAACCCCACCTGCAGCCTCCTCTCTTCTCAGTTTCCCAGCAGAACTGGCTGTAGCACGAGGCTGCACCAGGCTGTAAATGCACAGGAAGGAGCCCCTCCTCCCTCTCAAGATGGGTCGTGGAGGGTCACTTCTGAGGGCTTTGGTAGAAGAGGCTTATAAAGGAGGGAAGGGGCTAGAGTGAGGTGTCATGACCTCTCCACTGGCAGGAGGAAACAGAAAGGCCTGTGAAGAGGTGAGGTTTATTAGAAAATAAAGTATAGCAGGGAATTCTGAAGGAAAAAATAAAATGAGCAGAGATCCTGACACAGCTCTGTTCTATTGGTGCCCAGTGAGAAGTTCCTGGGTGTGGACAGGATTTCTTTTAGTTTAATTAAAGTGTCCTGTGCATGAAATAAACTGCACACACTGGAAGCTTACAAGCTGATTTTTTCATGTGCCTGTAATAGGACCACAACGGTGACGGAAATCTCTGTTGAGAATGTGGACACTAGTAAATCTGGGGATATGTGGTATGGAAACCCAAACACACACACCCAGACACACTGACCGTGGCACCGCATGAATTCACAAAAGACATGAGCAGGCCCCGTGCACAGGATCCCACCCCACCTTCAGGGATCGCAGTTGCTTCCAGGGGCTGCAGAATGTGGCCACTGTTTCTTATCTAGAAAAATCATTTCTCCCATCACAGCCTAGGTCCTCATTCATGAGAGGACGCTCAGCTCTGGCTGCCTGTCTACGGGAAAGCCAGCGAGGCAGTGGCACATTCCTCATCATCTGGGTGACTCACCAGCATGAGAGGGGCTCCGCAATACATACCCTCCGGTGGAACTCGCGACGATTTCTGTAATGACAGCAAATAAATTGCTATGAGCATCAGACCATGCTGTGTCCTGTGAGCACAGGACTTTTCTTTGCTTAGTGACATTAGAAATCAAGATGAAAACCAGAGTTCAAAGGAACCCCAAAGAACAGAGCAAATCGACTCATACTAAAGACACAAATTTTTCTCAGAGGGTGTTTCCTGTCAAGTCTATGTTGGTTGGCAAGTAAGTAATTTTGCTCCAAAGAGAGAACAAAATTGGTAAGGCAAAAGCTCACTGCCCCACAATGTGTAGCTGGTGCTGTCATTTTCTCCCACTGTCTTAATTCAAGACTCAGTGGGGAAGAGACTCTCAAAATTCTCCCCAAGGACATTGTATAACTAATCTAAGATATATGTTGTGAAATTCTGGTATCTTAATTTAATCCAAATAAGGTAAAACTAAGAAAGCAACAGTTTTTCTCAGAGAAATCCAGGTGGCCTGACCTTCACATCCTCTGGGTCCTCCTCCTCTCCCTCGTCACTGGACAGCTCCTGTAGTGTATCAGTCAGAACTAGGAGGATACAGAGTGACCGTCAGCACCGTGGTGGTGTTGCTCATGAACAATTCAGTAACATTGCTTAAGGTGGGTGTTGTGGGAGGGTAGCAGGCATAGAAGAGACGCAGGGAAGAAAGGGAATCAGGGCCTTTGGGTTTCTACCTACAGGCCACCTCGTAAACATGAAATAGCCAGTCTCAAACAGGACACACCACGCAGTGCAGGCTGTGTTTCCCTGGCAGCCTCTTAGGGCTCCTCCTTCCTAATCACACCTGAGCTAACTTGTCTTCTTATTGATCCCTGCCAAAGTCATTTCCTCCTGAAATCCACATGTGCTGCTGCTCTGTATATCATCCCTTCTAGAATATTAAAGTGTGTAAGAAGCAACCTTTCTTGTAAACGGAGATATAATTCTAGTCAAAGTTTGCATTACTTTCTGTTACAAGGCAAATAAACCAAGATTTGAAAATAATTATCCTGCCATTTTACGATGACCCCTACTTAGCATGTGATATTTGTCCTTCCACTCTTCCTTTTCAACACGATATGTGTGCACCACGGAGTGCACTGCTCCTCATGCTCACACTGACTGTAGCATTGCGACAGTCTGTCATGGGGAAAAGCAAGGGGGTGGGGGCGGGCACTGACCCTCTCCAGCCCAGCTCTGCAGGAGATTCCAGCAGGGAAAGTGGGTGCCAGGCTAACACCCAATTTGATCCTTGAGATTTTATTGGATGCTATGTCTTGGGATTGGGTTCCACTGAATTCCTAAGACTTGCAGTGATTATCTCATTAAATACAATAGAATATCCCAATGATTATTGTCTGCATTTGAACAGGAGCTGAGGAATGACCTCACTGCTGTAGATCAAAAGCCTGTGGACTCTGTGTGTTTTACATTAATGATCACACTGAAGCCCACTGTACAATGTACCTGCTCAAACCAACCCTGGGTGAGCTGAGCACTGACACCATCCAGTCATGATAGTGTTTGGAATCTGAATAGGTTTTCATTCTCTCACATGCACACACAAGTGCTGGAATAACTTGGCCTAGCAAGAAATTATACTAGGGCTTTGTGACAAATTCAGTGTAGTGGCTCATGGCATTAACCTTCCACTCATTCCTGACTTCACATGTGCCTCTTCCATTTAAAAGACCAAGAGCTTGGGAAATTCGTCTCTGCACCATGTCCATCTGAGGACTGGGGATAGTGAACTTATGTTCAGGTACAGCTGTGCTGGAGGATGAATGGGTTGATGTATGTAAACTGTGCAGTGGTGATGGAATTTTTCTTGAACATTGATCCTTGTGTTGTGCTTTGAACATTGGAGTATGTTTTCTGGGGAAATGCACACACACTCCCAAAGACATCCACAAGCATTCCATACACACTCTCTCCTCTGTCCCTCCCAAGTCTGAATTATCACCCCACCTTACATGACATTGCTGCTTCCAGGGATGACAGTACCATGGTTACAGTTGTTTACTGGACTCTTAGTATTTTTTGAAATCAACCTTCCCAAATCTAATTTCTGGCAGAAAGCTCAAACCAGACTGGCTCTTGAGCAAAATCAGGCAAAACAGTGCCACCTTTGCAACACTAACATTTTGAACGTAAACAAAGAGATGATCCCAGCTACGTACCTTTCGCCAGTGTGGCTGGGTCCACCTGCATCTAGAGAAAAACAAAACACTATGAGGGTCAGACCAGGCTGTGTCCTGTGTGCACAGGTCTTTTCTTCACTTGTTGATGTTAAAGAAAAAACAGATGGTAAATAGTGGTTGAGACAATGGCCCCGATATCTAGAAGAAATCTGTGGAAAAGCACAAGATTTTTGTGCAGGATTTTCAATTGTTTTTGTTTGACAATTCCAAATACTTCTCAAGAAGAAGGCATTTCTCTTGAGGAAAATGCCAGCCGACACACAGTTGTAAATGTGGATACCATGTGAAACCATTTTTAAGTGGATAATGAACTGTGACATTTGCCCACCAAGAAATTCTGTCAGTCACTTATAGTGTACGTGGTAAGATGTATACATCTTTTTTTTTTTTTTTCTGAGAGGCAGTCTCTCTCTGTCACCCAGGCTGGAGTGCCGTGGTGAGATCTCGGCTCACTACAAGCTCCGCCTCCTGGGTTCACTCCATTCTCCTGCCTCAGACTCCAGAGTAGCTGGGACTACAGGCGCCCTCCACCACGCCCAGGTAATTTTTTTTGTATTTTTAGTAGAGACGGGGTTTCACTGTGTTATCCTGGATGGTCTCAATCTCCTGCCTTCGTGATGCCCGCCTCGGCTTCCCAAAGTGTTGGGATTATAGGTGTGAGCCACCGCGACCGGCCGGTAAGACTTATACATCTTAACTCAGTTGAAACACAGAGAAACCGAGAGAAATACATTTTCCATTTTAGAGGAAGTAAGACGGCTTTACCATGTGAACCCTTGTGGCTTCCTCCGAGGATGTCTGCCCTGGCACATCCTCCTCCAGGTCTTCCAGGTCACCTAGGAAACAGAGTCACTATAAGCACATGAGCTCCACTGACTGAATCCCTCAGGTGGTCTCGGAGCTGTGGACCTGGGGCTGGCATGTGTGAAAGGTGTGTTCACAGCACAGACTCAGCTGCTGCCGGTCCATCCTCCATGGTGGAGAGGGAAGGCAAATGGTGAAGAAAGGCATCAGGAAGGTCACAGAAGACAGAGCCTTGGTCCTGTAGCTAAGGCAACATCTTCAACGTGAAATAACCCATCTCAACCAGGGCCCACCACACAGTGTTTCCCTGTAGCATCTCAGGGCTTCTCCTTCCTAATCTGACCTGAGCTAACTTGCCCTCCCTTCTCGATCCCCTTGAGGTCATTTCCCCCAAAGGACCCACATGTGCTGCTGCTGCTGTCCATCATCCCTCCTAAAATATTTCATACTGCATAAAAGCAACCTTTCTTCAAAAAAACTTAACTCTAGTCAAAAAATACTATGACTTCACTGAACCTTTGATTCAAAGACAACTAAACCAAGATTTGAAAATATTCAATTATCCTACCATTTAAAGAGAACACACACTTAGCTTATTTGTCCTTCCACTCTTCCTTTTCAACACAATGTATGTGTCCCCGGAGTCAGCTGCTGCTCATGCTCACACTGACTCCAGCACTAGGACAGCCCATCACGGGGGGCAGTAGGTGGGGGGCTAACGCTAACACTCTCCAAACTAGCTGTGCAGGAAGTCCCACCGAGGGGATGGACACCAGAAGAACACCCCGGTTCTTCCTTGAGTTCTTATTCTGCACTGTGTATTGGATGTGTGGGCTGAATTAGGGCACATGTACACTTGTGGCAATCATGTTATTAAACATAGTAGAATATGTCCCTGATTGTTGTCTGCTTTTTTTTTTTTTTTTTTTTAGATGAAATCTCACTCTGTTGCCCAGGCTAGAGTGCAGTGGCAGGATCTAGGCTCACTGCAACCTCTGTCTCCCAGGTTCAAGTGATTCTCCTGCCTCAGCCTCCTGGGTAGCTGGGATTACTGGCACCTGCTACCACACCCAGTTAATTTTTGTGTTTTTAGTAGAGACAGTGTTAGCCAGGCTGGTCTCAAACTCCTGACCTCAAGTGATTCACCTGCCTCGGCCGCCCAAT